>NW_023416357.1:180000-517500 GCF_014108235.1 Myotis myotis | reverse complement strand
TTCCATTTCTGTGAGTCCAACAAATGAGCACGTTCTGAGTTGCTAATATCAGCCTCAGGCGGTGACCCACTAGCCAGCCGTGGGCAAACTACGGCCCGCGGGCCAGATCCGGCCCGTTTGAAATGAATAAAACTAAAAAAAAAAAAGGCTGTACCCTTTTAGGTAATGATGTTTACTTTGAATTTATGTTAGTTCACACAAACACTCCATCCATGCTTTTGTTCCGGCCTCCGGTCCAGTTTAAGAACCCATTGTGGCCCTCGAGTCAAAAAGTTTGCCCACCCCTGTGCTAGCCCTTCGCTCCCCTGGGCACCTGCTGGACCATTGTGGTGCCATGTTCCACAGGATCCATGGATTCTTTTATATATATAAAAGAGAGGAAGGGAGAGAGAGAGAGAGAGAGAGAGAGAGAGAGAGAGAGAGAGAGAGAGAGAGAGAGAGAGAGAGAGAGATGATGAGAGAAGCATTGATTGGCTGTCTCCTGCACGCCCCACACTGGGGATCGAGCCTGCAACCAGGGCATGTGCCCTGACTGGGAATCGAACCCATGACCTCCTGGTTCACAGGTCGATGCTCAGCCACTGAGCCACACCAGCGGGGCGGAACCACCGATTCTTAGAGCACACCTCCTGGATGCTGGTGCCATGGCCTAGGCAGGCACGTTCCTGGCACCTGACACTCCTAACGAGCTTGGCTGGACCAGGTGCATTCTCTGCCAAGGAGGGGATGGGCCTCGGGCATTACCACATATTTCTAGCTCCCTCACCGCGAGCACCTGCTCCCCGAGGCGTGGCCGAGCTGTGACCGACAGGCCCAGACACCCGGCCGGGCTGTTGGTTTCCTGCAGGCCGTGTGCCAGCCCTGGCAGCAGGTTAGGATAAAGGCTGGGGAGACGCACAGTAAAAACAAGCAAACAGCAACAAAACCCCTCCGAGATGCTGGTCCCTCGTACACTTTGAGTACGTGGAGATGTTGTCTTTAACAGTGAAAAGACTAGAAGGAAATTCATCCAAATGCTAGCAGTGCTATACCAGGGCCAGAAGATCACATGCATTTTTTTTCTTCCTTAATTGTCTTTTTTTAAAGTATATTTTTATTGATTTCAGAGAGGAAGGGAGAGGGAGAGGGAGATAGGAACATCAATGATGAGAGAGAATCATTAATCAGCTGCCTCCTGCACACCTCACACCGGGGATGGAGCCCGCAACCTGGACGTGTGCCCCGACCAGGAATCGAACCGCGACCTCCTGGTTCGTAGGCCGACGCTCAGCCACCCAGCCACGCCGGCCAGGCTCTTCTCATTGTCTTGATGGTGTCATTGCAGCACAAAAGTTCTAAATCTGGAGGGAATCCAGCTTAATCCAATTAAATAGATTTTTGCTTTTGTTGCATGTGTTTGTTATTACATCTCAGAAGGCTCTGCCTAATCAAAATTCATGACGATTTATTGCTACGTTTTCTTCTGAGAGTTTTATAGCTTTCGCTCTTGCTCTTGGGCCTCTGATCCACTGTGAATTAATTGCTTGTGTGGTGTGATAGCGACTTCGTTCTTTTGCATGTGGGCATGACGTGGCTTCATCGTCGGTTTCCTCCCTTCTTTCCCCAGTGGACTGTCCGGTCACCCTGTCAGGAAGTCAGCCGACCAGAAGGAAAGAGCCTATTCCTGGGCTCAGTTCTGTCCCAGCCAGTCCCACACTGTTTTGCTTCCTTGCAGCTTTTTTTTTTTTTTAATTAAATCTTTATTGTTCAGATTATTACATTTGTTCCTCTTTTTTCCCCCCATAACTCCCCTCCTCCCAGTTCCCGCCCCACCCTCCGCCCTCACTCCCCACCCACTGTCCTCATCGATAGGTGCACGATTTTTGTCCAGTCTCTTCCCGCATCTCCCACACCCCTTTCCCCCCCAAGAATAGTCAGTCCATTCCCTTTCTATGTCCCTGATTCTATTATAATCACCAGTTCATTCTGTTCATCAGATTATTTATTCACTTGATTCTTAGATTCACTTGTTGATAGATGCATATTTGTTGTTCATAATTTGTATCTTTACCTTTTTCTTCCTCTTTCTCTTTTTAAAGGATACCTTTCAGCATTTCATATAATCCTGGTTTGGTGGTGATTAACTCCTTTAGCTTTTCCTTATCTGTGAAGCTCTTTATCTGACCTTCAATTCTGAATGATAGCTTTGCTGGATAAAGTAATCTTGGTTGTAGGTTCTTGGTATTCATCACTTTGAATATTTCTTGCCACTCCCTTCTGGCCTGCAAAGTTTCTGTTGAGAAATCAGCTGACAGTCGTATGGGTATTCCCTTGTAGGTAACTGAGTTTCTTTCTCTTGCTGTTTTTAAGATTCTCTCTTTGTCTTTTGCTCTTGGCATTTTAATTATGATGTGTCTTGGTGTGGTCCTCTTTGGATTCCTTTTGTTTGGGGTTCTCCGCGCTTCTTGGACCTGTAAGTCCATTTCTTTCACCAGGTGGGGGAAGTTTTCTGTCATTATTTCTTCAAATAGGTTTTCAATATCTTGCTCTCTCTCATCTTCTGGCACCCCTATAATTCTGATGTTGGTAAGCTTGAAGCTGTCCCAGAGGCTCCTTACACTATCCTCGCATTTTTGGATTCTTTTTTCATTTTGCTTTTCCGGTTGGGTGTTTTTTGCTTCCTTGCATTTCAAATCATTGACTTGATTCTTGTGCTCCTCTGGTCTGCTGTCGGGAGTCTGTATAATATTCGTTATTTCAGTCCGTGTATGCTTAATTTCTAGTTGGTTCCCCAATATAACATCGAGGGTCTCATTAGTTTTCTTGTAGATCTCATTAAGTTTATCGGCGGCTTCTAAACAGTTCTTGAGAGACCTTAAAAGTGTGGTTCTGAACTCTATATCTTCCATTGACAATTTTGTCCTGTTTCTTTGTCTCCGCATTTTGTTATGCTTCCTTGGTGCACCCCCTAGTGGTCTTTGTGCGCAGTCTTATAGTTAAACCTTGATTGTTGTAGCTAATACCAGGGAGGGTTTGACCTCCAGGCCAAGTGGCTATGAGAATCAGCTGTGTCTGCAGTGAGAGAACTTCTGTCCTCTAGGGAGGTGCTAATCTAGCCTTTGCCTGAGGCTATCTGGCAAATGCCTCTGTGCAGGGCTTGGGCGGGGCGGGTCGCACAGGATCAACAGGGTGGGCCGGAGAGAGCAGTTATGGCGGCTCTCAGTCCTGTCCCCAGGGGCTCTGCCTCTCCGAGTCCCAGCACCCGCTGCAAACCTCGGAGAGAAAGCTGCACTCGCTCTGACCGAAGCCAGACAGTCCCGCTTCTCCCGTTTGAGTCTGGGTCCCTAAAGACTCGCCCGGTATCTGGAGCTCAGAGTCTGCGACTCCCTCCCGATTGAAAACGCCAACCGCGCCCTCCGCCGCCAGCCCGCTCCGCGCACTCCGCACCTCAGAATTTGACTTCAGCACTGCGCCTCCTCTGAGTGTCCGTATGCGTTTCTCTTTCCTCCTAGTTGTAGGACTTCCACTCAGCCAGCGTTCCTGTGGTTCTGGGTGATGTCCCTTCCGTTTTTTGGTTTCACTTTTGAAGTAGTTGTTCAAAGCAGCAAACTCCGGCGTTAACCTATGCCGCCATCTTGGTTCTGTCTTCCTTGCAGCTTTGTAGTAACTTTTAAAACCTGGAAACGTGAATCCTCTCTCTCTGCCACTTTAAATCTCGAGCAAGTTCCTTAAACTTCTCTTTCTAATTCCGTCCAATGATGGTAAAAAGAGTACCTCCTGCCCTACCCAGTTTGGCTGAGCGGAGAGAATGTTGGCCCTCGGACTGAAGGGTCTCGGGTTCGAGTCCAGTCAAGGGCACGTACCTGGGTTACAAGCCTGATCCCCAGCTCCAGTCGGGGTGCGTGCAGGAGGCAACAGGTCCATGTGTCTCTCTCTCATTGATGTTTCTCTCTGTCTCTCCCTCTCCCATCCACTCCCTCTAAAAACCAATGGGAAAACCCGCAGGTGAGGATTAACAAAAAAAGAAAAAGAAAAAGAAAGAGGAAAAGAGAAAGAGTGCCTCCTTGAGAACATAAAGGTAAGTGCCAAACTCCTAGGGAAACCCCCACGAAGCCTCTGCAACCAGAGATGTGAGCAGCCCCCAGGATCAGTGCAGCCCCTGCAGCCTGTGCAGGAGGAGCCTGGAGAGCAGGCCCCCGCCCGCCTCTGCGTCAGTCCGGCCCTGGTTCTGAGAGCCAGTCGGCACCCTCCCTGCACAGGGGCACGCTGGGAAGGCTGGGTGGAGGCTGGGTGCACACTGTTGCCTGGGTGGAGGGTCCTGGTGCTGTCCAGGTCCAGTTCCCTGGGGACAGGCGGAAGTGGAGGGGTGTGTGCAGGCGGCTGGAGGGGAGTGTGCAGGCGGCTGGAGGGGTGTGTGCAGGCGGCTGGAGGGGAGTGTGCAGGCGGCTGGAGGGGAGTGTGCAGGCGGCTGGAGGGGAGTGTGCAGGCGGCTGGAGGGGTGTGTGCAGGCGGCTGGAGGGAGTGCTAGGGAAGCGCCACCTGTGAGGGAGTGACCGGTGCCCTGGCCTTGCAGACCCATAGAGCTGAGCTGCCCGGGCGGGCGGGGGGGGGGGGGGGGGGCGGGGGCACGCTGCTCTGGCCACGGTGCAGGCTGTGCCAGGGGTGAGGGGAAGGACAGTGTGGGGCAGCTCCGGGTCCCTCCGCTGGGAGCATGGCCTGGGCGGGTGCCACCCGTCTACCCAGCACAGTGCCGCTGCTCAGCACCACCTACAATTCAGTCCATCGCTGATCCCAGCTCCGGAGGTAGTGCAGGCCCCACAGGTCCAGGTGAGGTCCTTGTTCAGGCTGCCCCCTCAGACACCAGCCGCCCGCGTGGGGGACCACTGCTCTTCCCACTGACCAGCTGTAAAATGGGGTCCCTCCCCCCTCAGTGTCCACCTTTCACCAGGGTGACTCACAACTCACCAACAGCCCTACACGTGTGATCACAGTTTTACTATCAAGTATGCAATGCAGCCCGGCCGGTGTGGCTCAGTGGTGAGCGTCGACCTATGGACGGGAGGTCGAGGCTCGATTCCTGGTCAGGGCACAGTGTGGGGCGTGCAGGGAGCAGCCGGGCAATGATTCTCTCTCTCCCTTTCTCTCTGAAAGCAATAACATATATATAATTCAGGCAGGAAGCGCTAAATGAAAGGGACATAAGCCAGTCGAGAGGACACATGCCCGCGCCTCCTGAAATCCAGGTGTCATTCTCCCTGAACGTGTGCTCATCGGCCAGGAAGCTCCCCTGAGGCCCTGAGGCCTACGTTTTTGGTCTGTGTTTTTTTAATGGAGCTTCATTATATAAGCATGAAAGATTAAATCAACAGTCACCTAAGAGAACTGGCCCTCCAGCCCTCCCCACCTCAGAGGTAGGGTGGGCAGAACTTCCAACTGCTCATTTCAGGCTTGGTCTTTCCGAAGATCAACCTTGACCCAGAGGCCATCCGGGCACCCCACCCCCACCCCCAGCCCATATGATGTCGTTAGCATAACAATGACGCTCCCTCCACCCCCAAAATTCCAGAGGCTCCTGAGACTGCCAGGGACCAAGGCCCAGAGGTTCCCTTTCACAATGCAGCTCATCATCATGTTAACCACCTGCGTCCCCTGGCATTTCCTCCATGCACTTGACCATGAGGCCCCACTGTGTGGCTCTGCTCCGCCTCCCACCACACCTGCCAGCACCCGAGAAAGCACGTTAGGGCACCCTCCCCAAACCCTTATTTCTCTGAGCTCCGCCCAATGCCGCACCCGCAAAGGATTGGTGGGGGGACCAACTCCATAATTCGTGGGGCCTGTGCAAAGCCAGTGTGGAGCTCCTTGTTCAAACACAGGGCGTCCCCCCCAAAATGTAGACACACTTTGTTTTTAAATATATTTTTATTGATTTAGGAAAGGAAGGGAGAGGGAGAGATAGAAACATCAGTGATGAGAGAATCATGGATGGGCTGCCTCCTGCGCGCCCCACACTGGGGATCGAGCCCACACGGGCCTGTGCCCTTGACTGGATTCGGACCCTGACCCCCTGGTTCATAGGTTGACGCTCACCCACTGAGCCACGCCGGCCGGGCCTACACACTTTGAATGATGATTAATTCCAATGCGTTAAATCTGATAAGAAAGACACATCAATTGAGCTATCGGCTGTTAGGTGTGTAGACATTTTGGGGGGGACACCCTGCTTTATCAGGAGTGGTGGGCCCTTGGCACAGGACCCTCTGAGGCTGCACAGGCCACACGCCCGCCCGCGGCCGCCCCACCTGAGGGGCTCCCTCCACGGCGTGTCCACTGGGGCATCAACCCAGCCCCCCAGGCTGTCATTCCAGTCTTTTCCTCTCCCTCACCCCTCACACCCAATTCATCACCAAGTCCTGAGTTCTCCCAAGTACCTCTCCACCTTGTCCACACCTCTGGATCCCCCGCTGCCGCCCCATTCCGGCTGCCATCACCCTGCACCCGGGAGCCCCCCAGCCCCGCCTCCCACGGCTCCCCCCGAGACCCAGGGCACTCTCTGTCAATGCAGACCTCACCATGGCCACCCCCTCGCCTGGGGACAGCACCTCAGTGCACCCCTGTTTTGGGGACAAAGGTCAAGCACCCGGTGGCTGGGGAGGCCCTTTCTGGTGGGGTCCCTGCTGGTTTTCAACCTCAGCTCACTGCAGCTGTTTCTCTCTGGGGGCCATTCTTTCTCCTCTGTCCGTGGGGCTGTGAGCCAGGCCCCTCGGTGTCAGTTACAGTTGTATTAGCCACTAGACCCCCCAAGTCTGAGCATTGCAAACTGTGTGAAGTGACATAAACAAACCCTACTTTCCCAAACGAGTGGGCGCCCAAACCTGTACCCCGAGAACCTTGTCACACCAGCCCGAAGGCCGCAGCCTGGCAGCCACCGAGGAGGACCAGCGGGTTTACTCGACACATAAAAACCCCGGACTTTCGGCACGCGGTGTCTCCCGCCCCAGAGAGGAGGACTCCCCGGCCCGTGACCGAGCTGACTGCGGCCGTCCGTCCCCGTCCCTGTCGGTGCGCCGCCGGGGGTCGGGCTGGTGCTGGGAACCACCAGAGCCTGGCGGTAAGCCCCGTGTGATTGCACACTCACTGTCTGTCTGTGTTATGGTTATGACGTGGCCCGGCTGCCTCAGGCCTTAAGTTCCCGGAGGGACGCCGTTATTGCTGGCTCCGGGACCCCTGCGCTGGTCCCGACTCGGGCCGAGGCCGTAAGTAATTATAGGACATTGGGGTCAACTGGGACCCTCGGGCAGAGCCAGACTCCACAAACTCCCAGGACGGGGCACAGGTGGCCTGAGGAAGGAGAAGGGGCCCAGTCAAGTGGCCAAAGGAGGGCCCTAGAGACTTCATGCTTTTCTGCCTCGATTTCCTCATATGTCCATTCAGGACACTCCCCACCAGCTGTCAGCCCTCTGAGCTCCGTGCACACAGCTTCCTCCCCTCCGGTCACAATTACCCACGATCCTTCTTGCGCTCCTGGCTCCTGCTGGTGCCTGGCTTGGCTGCCTCCTGCCGCCACTCCCACGTCCTATGGCATCTGCATGAGGCTTTCCCTTGGTGAGTCTAGCTCCCACCACAACTACTCAGCCCTCTCTGGCAGCTTTCCAAACCCCCAAGAGTGAGGATCCGTCGATTGGATGGAGCGGATGGTCCAGGAGGTCCCTGCAGTCATGGAGGCAGCAGCCGGGTGGGACTGCTCCCCTGGGGCTCAGGGAGGGAGCATGGGAGGGAATGTGAATAGAGGGAACATTCCCGGCAAAGGGCTGTTCCGTCTGCCTGTCACTCAGCCCCGAAGATCTGTGATGTCCTGGCCAGTACCAGTGCCTCGGTCCCCACAGCCCAAGTGTGACCCTCATCTTCTTTTAAAAGGATGTCTTCAGCCTGGCTAGTGTGGCTCAGTGGTTGAGCGTCGACCTATGAACCAGGAGGTCACGGTTCCATTCCCGGTCAGGGCACATGTCTGGGTTGCGGGCTCCATCTTCAGTGGGGGTCGTGCAGGAGGCAGCCGATCCATGATTTGCTCTCATCATTGATGTTTCTATCTCTGTCTCTGCTTCTCCCTTTCTCTCTGAAATCATTAAAAATGTATTTTAAATTAATCTATACTAATAATAGAGGAATATGCAAATTGTTCAGGACACCATCACAGTAACAGTAAGGACCAGCACACAGTGTGGGGCGACCAGGCCGGCAGGGGGGCAGTTGGGATGACCAGGCCGGCAGGGGGGGGCGTTAGGGGTGATCAGGCTGGCGGGGGGAGGGAATTAGGGGTGATCAGGCAGGCAGGCAGGTGAGCAGTTAGGAGCTAGTGGTCCTGGATTGTGAAAGGGATGTCCAACTGCTGGTTTAGGCCTGATCCCTGGGCCTAAACCGGCAGTCGGACATCCCCCTGAGGGGTCCTGGATTGGAGAGTGTGCAGGCTGGGCTAAGAGGACCCCCCACCCCCCGCAGGAACAAATTTTGTGCACCGGGCCTCTAGTAAAAAAATAAATGTCTTCATACTTCCTACTGGAAAGCCACCCATTACCTTCATTTTCTAAATGACATTTATTTGGGTGCCATTGCAATGAGATGATACAGGGTTCAAGTGTACATTTCTATGCTACACCCACAGTCCAATCTCCGTCCATCGCCATGTGTTTCACACCTTTGCCCTTTGCTACCCCACCCCCTTCCTCTGGTCACCACCACTGTGGTCTGTGTCTATGGGAGTGTTTTGTTTGTTCATTGGTTGCTTTCACTTTTATATCCCGCATATATGAGTGAAATCATTACCTTCATTTTTTGTACTTCAAATCACTTAACATCTACTTCTGTAAAAATACGGCCTGCATTTGGGGGGAAAAAAGAAAAAAAGAAAAGAAAAGAAATTCTAGAAATAGTTTCAGGAATATAAAAAAATTCCAACTTAAAGGGCAGAGAAGTGCATTCAAATGACTGCTGACCACAGTTATTTTTGTGTTTTCCATGTTTTTAAAATAACTATGCTATTTGGTAACCTGGACCCAAAGAGCAACTGTGAAAAAGTCAGACAACCCCACGTCCCCCTAAAAATCTCATCGAATATCTCCTGGCCTTGGCTCTACCACTCACGGGCGCCATGTGATCAAGTAAAATTCATGATTTAGTAAAACACAGCGCTGTCTGGCCTGTGGCTCAGCCTGTTGGAGCTCCGGCCCAGCACGGGAAGGACACGTGTCCAGGTTTCAGGTTTGATCACGGTTGGGGCATGTGTGGGGGCAACCAATCATGTGTCTCTCTCACATCAATGCTTCTCTCTCTCCTCTTCTCTCCTTCCCTTCCTCTCTCTAAAAAGAAATCAATAAAATGCATGCTAAATTTGAAAATATGCAGCTATGCTATATTATAAAATATGCAGCTATGCTATATAAGACGAAATAGAAGCTATGTTATGTAACGTGATGCGGGTCTTTGCCAGCCCACGAATCCATTCCAGATGGAAATGCCCAGCACAACCCAGAAGCTCTCAGCACCCCGCGGTGTGGGTTCCTCTTCTGTACTTTTCTGCCCAACATCTTATTACGAAAAATTTCAAAAATATAGAAAAGCTGCCCAGTCATCGCCCATCTGTACATGGTTTATTTATCCCTTCTGCCGACAGGCACGTGGGCCACTTCCCGTGCTTGACTGTTACGAGTGAAACGGCTGTAAATATCCTGTACGATTCTCTTGGTGGACATATGGTTTTATTTTACAGGGCTTTTGATGAGCAGAAGTTTCTAATTTTGACGAAGTGTGATTTGCCAACGTGTCTTTCTTTTATGGTTAATTCTTCTGTGCCCCAGGTATAATGTTTTGACCTGCCCCAATTCCATGAGGATATTATCTGACGTGTTTGTTTGTTTTTTTAGAAGTATTATAGGTTTACTTTTCACATCTAGATCTGTGATTTACTCTCACATTAATTTTTGAGTGTGTTATAAGGCAGAGTATGTTACTAGGGTCTTTTTAGTTGATGTTAATATTAAGTTGTTCCAACACCATTCAGAATAGGGCATCCTTTTCCCCTGAGCTGCACCGGTGACTGTCATAAATCAGGGGACCCAGTGTGCGTGGCTCTGTGGGGCCTCCCTATGCTGTTCCATTGGTTCATCTGTCTTCATCCAACAGCACATTGTCTTCTTTTCACTTTCAGACTAAGTTTTAGATTAATTCTTTTGTTTGTTTGTTTGTTAATCCTCACTCGAAGATACTTTTCCCTTGATTTTATTTTATTTTTTGTTGTTAATCCTCACCCGAGGATATTTTTCCATTGATTTTTAGAGAGAGTAGAAGGGAGAGGGAGAGACAGCGAGACACATCGATTAGTTGCCTCCCAAATTAGAACCAGGGATCGAGCCTGCAACTTAGGGAGGTGCCCTTGACCGGAATTGAACCTGAGACTCTCTCTGCCCCCCCCCCCCCACTCTCTCTAAAAAAGTGCCATTGACGCCTTCATTGGTGAAATTAGAGGCAGCCTCTCCCTAAAGTTCTCTTCCTTCCGTGCCCACTTGATGAAGGAATGTTTCTGCTTTCCTTCCGGCACTAATCATGCCAACAGGCCGGGCTCAGCTGGAGGGAGAACCTCCTGGAGACCCAGGCCGCCCTTGGGGGCCTCCGGGACTTCCATTTCAGCACCTTCGAAGGTGAGCAGTGCCACGGTACCAGAGTGGTTCTTAGGGCTTCCCCAGGGCCGAGGTGGGTCTGCTCGAGGCCCCAGACATGGGACCTCGTTCTGAAGGTGGATTTCTGCAGCTGAAGAGGTTTGCGTACCTTTGTTATAACAGAGGAAAAAACAACCCTGTCAGCTCACCGTGACCCACAGCAGTGCTGCTCCGTCTCATGCTCCACGAGGTTGTTCTCTTAAATTGTTCGTGGCCCCGTTGCTTTAAGTCTCTCTTTCCGGCTGGTGCTGCAGGACACGGATTTGCCTGTGTTTTCCACAGAGCAGATTCCGCAGAAATGTCTTGTTTGTTTGTTTGTTTTTAATATATTTCAATTGGTAGACGTTCAACCACTGAACCACACCAGCGGGCTCCACTCTTCCTTTTGAAGTTATTCTTTGATAGAATCGGTCTTTATATGTAGCGGACTTTCTATCAGTTTTTTCCTAAGGAAAATCCCACTGGTGTTTTGATTGGGATGATGTAAAGTTACACCTTGGCTTGGAAAGAATAACATATTTGTGGTACTTGCTTTGTTTTTCTTTATCCCCTTCAGAACCCTTCAGCTCATCCATCTTTTTTTAAAAAATATTTTTAAATTGGTTTCAGAGAGAGAGGGAGAGGGAGAAGGAGAAGGAGAGGGAAAGGGAGAAACATCAGTGATGAAAGAGAATCATCCATCAGCTGCCTCCTGCACGCCCCACACTGGGGATTGAGCCCACAGCCTGGACTTGACCGGAATCAAACCCGGGACCTTTCAGTCCACAGGCCGACGCTCTATCCACTGAGCCAGACCAGCCAGGGTTCATGCCAACGTTAAATACCCAGAATGGCAGTTGTCCCTTATGTGTATTTTTACCATTTTTTTTTTTTGCAATTATCCGTTACTTTTATTGTAATGTTTTCAAGGTGGTTAATGCTAGATAAGCATGTGTTTTATATTTTTTTAACTTTTCATATTAGGCTTCAGTTGGAGAAAAATTAATTGCTCATACCTCTCAGCTCATTGCTTGCTATCACGAGCAGCTCTGTAGTGCCCGTTAATGGCCTGTTCATGTTCTTTCCTTTTCCCCTTACTCACTCACCTTATTTTCCTTCCGTCACTTTAATATGTTGGATCCGGGTTATAAAACATGCATACGTTCTCGTAAAATATATCGTTTTGCATTGCATGTCTGTGTGCTTTAATCGACATTAATGATGTATGCCATGTATTCTATTTCTTACTTCTTTCTTCCTCAGCATTATATCATTTTTTTGATCTGCCCATACTGCTGAGTACATATATGTTACATATATGTATTGCTTCGACCTGCATAGCATACCACGGCTACCACATTATTTTTTTGGTTAATCCTCACTGGAGGATATTTTTCCATTGATTTTTTAAAATAGATTTTTATTGATTTCAGAGAGGAAGGGAGGGGGAGAGACAGAGAGAGTGAAACATCGATGAGTGAGAGACACATGGATTGGCTGCCTCTTGCATGTGCCCTGACTGGGGCCGCGGATGGAGCCTGCAAACGAGGCATGTGCCCTTGACCAGAATCGCACCCAGGACGCTTCAGTCCACAAGCCGATGCTCTAGCCACTGAGCAAACCGGCCAGGGCACGTCCACCACATTTTGCACACTCAACCCTTGCACATCTCAGGCTCACACTACCGTCAACACTGGGATGAACATCCTGTGTAACCTGCCTTCATACCTGTGCAGGAATTTCTTTTTTATGTTTATTTTTAAAGTATTTTTTAAAATATATTTTATTGATTTTTTACAGAGAGGAAGGGAGAGGGATAGAGAGTCAGAAACATCGATGAGAGAGAAACATCGATCAGCTGCCTCCTGCACACTCCCCACCGGGGATGTGCCCGCAACCAAGGTACATGCCCTTGACCGGAATCGAACCCGGAACCCTTGAGTCCGCAGGCCGACGCTCTATCCACTGAGCTACACCGGTTAGAGCTTAAAGTATTTTTATTGATTCCAGAGAGGAAGGAGAGGGCGAGGGAAAGAGAAGCACCAATGATGAGAGAGAATTACTGACTGGCTGCCTGTGCGGGCATTTCTGAGATAACAACTGAGTCTGAGTCGGGCACCAACTCCTTATCCCCGAGTCCTGCCAGACGCTTTCTAGAATGTCCTGGACACTGGTTCCCGTGTCCCTGCCACTCTGCCAATCTGATGGGTGGGAAGTGGGTGTCACCTTTGCTTTAATTTTTATTTATCTGCCTCCTAGTGAGGCCAAGTTTCTCTTCAGTATTTGCCAGTCTTTGTCCACCCCCTGCCTGTTCACATCTTTTATCCATCTTTCCAGACGGCTTCCAATTTCATCTCTGCTGGCTGTGGGAGCCGTTGGCGTATTCTGCTTTTAACGCCCTGCGGGTTTTAGTCATGGCTCATATCTTCTCCTAGGCAGCCACCTGCTTCCCAAGTTTGTATTTCATTGGACAAAATTTTTTAAATTGAATGCAGTCACAATCGTCGTTTTCATCTCACAGTTGTATTTTATATATGTGTATATATTTTGTTGATTTCAGAGAGGAAAGGAGAGGGAGAGATAGAGACATCAATGATGAGAGAGGATCATTGACTGGTTGCCTCCTGCACACCCCCCCCCCCCCCCCCGGGGATGGAGCCCACAGCCCAGGCATGTGCCTTGACCAGAATGGAACCCAGGACCCTTCAGCCCGCAGGCCGGCACTCTATCCACTGAGCCACACCAGCTCGGGCTCATATTTGTATCTTTATTTATTTCTTTTCCCACATTTCCATTTTTAAAGGACAGTTTCCTGGTTCATAGGAGAGCCTGCACCTTGTTCCCGAGTCGCTGTCAGGTGGAGTCCCTCTCCCAGGGCGGAAACGCAGGGCCCGGCCCTTCCTGGGCAGGTGGGCAGTTTCTCAGCCACCAAGTCTTTCCTCCTTCCAACCACCAGGTTCCACCTCTTTCTGCGCTCTGTTCCATCCTGGGGTCTGTCTGTCTGTCTGTCTGTCTTCCCCGGGAGTCTAGGCCGCTGTCCCTATGATGACTTTGGATCATGTGGCTGATTTATGTTCGTGTTGTCCTCGATCCGTTTTTAATGGCGTTTCAGTGGCATCATCCCGCCAGTGCGTGTCCTTCTTCCTGTCCAGCAGGTGCGGTCACCGTAGGGACGGCCCAGGCGGTGGGCAGCAGGGAGCCCATGGACCGCACTGCTCCCCGGGATGGGGCCCTGCTCCCCGGGACGGGACCCTGCTCCCCGGGACGGGGCCCTGCTCCCCGGGACGGGACCTTGCTCCCCGGGATGGGACCCTGCTCCCCGGGACAGGGCCCTGCTCCCCGGGACGGGCCCTGCTCCCCGGGACGGGCCCCTGCTCCCCGGGACGGGGCCCTGCTCCCCGGGACGGGGCCCTGCTCCCCGGGATGGGCCCTGCTCTCCGGGATGGACCCTGCTCCCCGGGACGGGGCCCTGCTCCCCGTGATGGGACGCTGCTCTCCGGGATGGGACCCTGCTCCCCGGGATGGGACCCTGCTCCCCGGGATGGGGCGCTGCTCCCCGTGATGGGGCCCTCCTCCCCGGGATGGGACCCTGCTCCCCGGGATGGACCCTGCTCCCCGTGATGGGGCCCTGCTCCCCGGGATGGGACCCTGCTCCCCGGGATGGACCCTGCTCCCCGTGATGGGGCCCTGCTCCCCGGGATGGGACCCTGCTCTCCGGGATGGGACCCTGCTCTCCGGGATGGGACCCTGCTCCCCGGGATGGGACGCTGCTCTCCGGGATGGGACCCTGCTC
This sequence comes from Myotis myotis, assembly GCF_014108235.1. NCBI lineage: Eukaryota > Metazoa > Chordata > Mammalia > Chiroptera > Vespertilionidae > Myotis > Myotis myotis. Next base: position 503,037 of record NW_023416357.1, on the reverse strand, counting down.
CCCGGGATGGGACCCTGCTCCCCGGGATGGGGCGCTGCTCCCCGTGATGGGGCGCTGCTCCCCGTGATGGGACCCTGCTCCCCGGGATGGGACGCTGCTCCCCGGGATGGGACCCTGCTCCCCGGGATGGGACGCTGCTCCCCGGGATGGGACCCTGCTCCCCGGGATGGGGCCCTGCTCCCCGGGATGGGGCCCTGCTCCCCGGGATGGGGCCCTGCTCCCCGGGATGGGACCCTGCTCCCCGGGATGGGCCCTGCTCTCCGGGATGGGACGCTGCTCCCCGGGATGGACCCTGCTCCCCGTGATGGGGCCCTGCTCTCCGGGATGGGGCCCTGCTCCCCGGGATGGGACCCTGCTCCCCGGGATGGACCCTGCTCCCCGTGATGGGGCCCTGCTCTCCGGGATGGGGCCCTGCTCCCCGGGATGGGACCCTGCTCCCCGGGATGGACCCTGCTCCCCGGGATGGGCCCTGCTCTCCGGGATGGGCCCTGCTCCCCGGGATGGGCCCTGCTCTCCGGGATGGGCCCTGCTCTCCGGGATGGGGCGCTGCTCCCCGGGATGGGCCCTGCTCTCCGGGATGGGGCGCTGCTCCCCGGGATGGGCCCTGCTCTCCGGGATGGGACCCTGCTCCCGGGGATGGGCCCTGCTCCCCGGGATGGGCCCTGCTCTCCGGGATGGGACGCTGCTCCCCGGGATGGGTCCCTGCTCCCCGGGATGGGCCCTGCTCTCCGGGATGGGGCGCTGCTGATGCTGGGGTCCAACCCCAGCGGGTCCAGGGGTCCCCAAAGGTGTGGACGGAGTCGGCGAAGAAGGAAGGACACGGAGACAGCGTTCAGTTGATCAGCAGCCTAGCCAGGATCTCTAGCCAGGATCTCCAGCCAAGTTCTGGTCTGGATCTCCAGCGAAGTTCTGCTTAGGATCTCCAGCCAGGTTCTGTGTCCATGTTGTCTTGCTAAGTTCTCCAGCCAGGTTCAGTCCAGGGTCTCCAGCCAGATTCAGTCACCAGGTTCTAGTCAGGTTCTCTTGCCCATTTCTGTAGTCAGGTTCAGTCCAGGATCTTTTGCCATGTTCTCTCCAGCGAAGTTCTTCTGTCTCTAGTTCTGTGTAGGTTCTGTGCCTAGGTTCCGTCTCTCCTGGTTCCGTATTCTAAGTTCTGTGTCTTACTGTCTTATTACATCTGTATTTATACCAGTTGATTTTAATCCTGTCAATTTCTATTACAAAGGTTAGGGCGTTTCTTATCTCCATTCCAGGGAGTAAAGATTATGTAGCTTAAGCATGATTGTTCGTAGTTAAAGTGATTAATTACCCACCTGGCACTAGTTAAGAGGGTTTATTCCCTCCCTAGCTTCAGGGGAAAATCCCTACCTGGGGAAACAACCTTTCTCAGAGACCTTGGTTAAAACACATAGTGCCAAGAAGGTGAGCAAACATATTAAGAACAGTATGCCATATATGCCAGGTCCCTTGAAACAGCAAGCATGGACCGGCTCCCGGCAGCTCCCCGGGATGGGCCCTGCTCTCCGGGATGGGGCGCTGCTCCCCGGGATGGGCCCTGCTCTCCGGGATGGGACCCTGCTCCCCGGGATGGGCCCTGCTCCCCAGGATGGGCCCTGCTCTCCGGGATGGGACGCTGCTCCCCGGGATGGGACCCTGCTCCCCGGGATGGGCCCTGCTCTCCGGGATGGGGCGCTGCTCCCCGGGATGGGCCCTGCTCTCCGGGATGGGACCCTGCTCCCCGGGATGGGCCCTGCTCCCTGGGATGGGCCCTGCTCTCCGGGATGGGCCCTGCTCTCCGGGATGGGACCCTGCTCCCCGGGATGGGCCCTGCTCCCCGGGATGGGCCCTGCTCCCCGGGATGGGCCCTGCTCTCCGGGATGGGGCCCGGCTCCCCGGGATGGGGCCCTGCTCTCCGGGATGGGGCGCTGCTCCCCGGATGGGGCCTGCCTTACTCTTTGCACACTTCATGATGCCCTCTCTCTTCAGCTCCCACTGTGGGTCTGCCTCTTCATGTTCTAGGGGGTTTATAGTGGGAGGAAGAGTGAAAAGACATCGGCAGCAGGAAGGCCATAGGCAGGGCGATCTCGCTGGAGGCCCACCTGCGTTGGTGGACGTGATTCACACTCGCTTGCTTGTGATTCCAGGTGTTTCAATCCACTTGCTTAAGACCAAGACCAGACTTGCTTTACTAGGAGCATCCAGGGGGCGGGGGGGGGGGGGTGTCAGGACGTGGTCTGTCCTGGTCCCTCTGCATCTGCTGCCCTTGAGAGCAGTCAGGCCCACTGAGCGCTCAGGGATAAGACGGGAGGGGTAACTATGGCAACGGCGCCTGCAGACTAAGTGAGAGTTTGTGGGGCTGCTGGAGAGTTTCCATCTGAGCCAGGCGACTCTTTACTAACCTGAAAACTCTGGGGTCCCTGAGGGTGGTGATAAAGGGGTCCCCCCACCCACCCTGGCGTCCCTTTCCCTAAGAACGTGCTCTGGCAACAGCACTTTTATTTTTGCGGGAATTTGTCCCTGGGCTCAGGCGCATCCTCCCAGGAACAGGAGCACCTCCTATACAACCTGGACTTGGTCCCTTCCCCGCCTGGCCAGGAACAGCGGTGCGGCCAGCCGGTCATTTGCTTGCAGTGTGTTATTTATTTCACCTTTTAAGAGATGCTGTCCTGTGTGTTATTGGCTTTTGAAATGACTATAATTCCCACTGCGAACCTGTGCTACATACATTGCTGAGAAAGGTAGAACCAGTCTCCGAGTGCAACCCTGTTGCTCCCCCCCCCCCGGAAAAATGACCCCCGCCAAGGCTCTGAGGCTGTCCGGTGGGCGCTCATCTGGTGCGTCCGCCTGTAACCCCCGCTTGTTGGGAGCCATTAGAGATATTGGCTTAGACAAAGCTATCTTAAGAATTATAAGTTTCTGGTTCCTCCAGAAACTCCTAATTACCAGAAACTAAGTATGTCCTGCGATTCGGCCAGCAGCTAAAGATAACCATCCTATTCCCTGAAGCAACTACCGCCACATCGGAGCCTGCTACAACCCTGCTGATAAGCTAGTAGGCTTCTCCACCCACCCACCCCCCGTCCCTAAAACAGTATATATCCTGCCGCGGTAAGAATAAAATTTGAGGCTTGATCAGAACTTGTCTTGCCTCCATTCTTTCGTGTCCCTTGTTTGTTTCATTTTCCTAGGGTGTCTCTTGGTTCCCCCGTTGTCCCGAGGGTCAGGACACCCGCTCACCCGGGTTTGCTTTGCTGGTCACTGGGGAGAGCGGCTACAGTGTTGGGGCAGGTTCAAGCCTCGGACTAGTGAGAGGGCACGGTCCTTTCCAGGCAAAGCCCTCCCAGCACATTACAGCCAAAGGCTGTGGCTGTGAGCTTGACCTCATGGTCCGAACCTGTGGTCCCAGGTGGCTGAGTGATGTGGGCTGCGGGAGGTGCCGCAAGTGCTGCCCAAACAAAGCTTGATAGAGTTCAGGTGCATGTGATTGAGTGGATTCGAAACCTGCGAGAACGTTGTAAACATCTTGACCTGCCCTTGCTTTGCCTCCTGGATCTGACTATAAAATAAAGACTCGGCTTGCAGTCCGTGGCGCTGTCTCTCCATCCGAGGACAGTGTCCACCTGGTCCCAACTCTTTTCTCTTGTTTGTCTGCTTTAATCCTTCACTGCCCGCCCTCAGGTTCACCCCTGGCCGTGCTGGGCACGGTTCAGTTACAGACTAGAGGTGAGCTGTGGGTGTGGGGACACAGTCTTGGTTACGTCTTCCTCTGCACGCTTCTGTACTTTTAACGTGTCTCCAAGTTAAAAGAGAAAGAATGCGGTACATGTTTATTGTTCCAAATCTGGAATACACAAAAGAGTAGGGTAATCTTCCATAATTTTACAACCGAGCAGTAATTCCCGGAAGATGTCAGTACCCATTTCCCAGTGATGGGGACTGGCCGATCTTCTCCAGGGTTGATGAAGGTTAAGGAGCCCGCATCCGAAAGCTCAGAAAAGTATTTCATTTGAAAACAAGCGCCAGCAGCCCAGCTGATGTGGCTCAGTGGTTGAGCATCAACCTATGAACCAGGAGGTTAGGGTTCGCTGCGAGGTCAGGGCATATGCCCAGGTTGTGGACTAGATCCCCAGTAGGGGGTGTGCAGGAGGCAGCTGATCTGTGATCCTCTCTCATCACTGATGTTTCTATCTCTCTCTCCCTCTGCCTTCCTCTCTGAAATAAAATAAAAAATATACTTTAAAAAATACATTTTTTTTTTATAGATTTTTATTGATTTCAGAGAGGAAGGGAGAGGGAGAGATAGAAATATCAATGGTGAGAGAGAATCACTGATTGGCTGCCTCCTGCACGCCCCCTACGGGGGGCGGGGGGATCGAGCCCACAACCCGGGCATGTGCCCTTGGCCAGAATCGAACCTGGGACCCTTCAGTCCACAGGCTGACGCTCTATCCCAGCCGTGGGCAAACTACGGCCCGCGGGCCAGATCCGGCCCGTTTGAAATGAATAAAATTAAAAAAAAAAAAAAAGACCGTACCCTTTTATGTAATGATGTTTACTTTGAATTTATATTAGTTCACACAAACACTCCATCCATGCTTTTGTTCCGGCCTCCGGTCCAGTTTAAGAACCCATTGTGGCCCTCGAGTCAAAAAGTTTGCCCACCCCTGCTCTATCCACTGAGCCAAACTGGCCAGGGCAAAATACATTATTAATATCAATCTTTCTGATCTTTCCCAAAGTATTCTTATATCCTGGCTCGTCAATCTGCTATAAAAGAAAAGAGAAAAGCGACATCAGATTCCCCAGATCAGTCAGGGGCCGTAAAGGATTCTTGGCACAGAGGCACGGGGTAAGACTTTAGGGTAATCCGGTCCTTATAACACGAATGGCGATCACCTGTGCAACACGTTTAATTCAGACGAACATCTTTCAGAACTTTGCCATTTTAATGAACAGAACCATCCACTTCAGAAACTACTCACTCCCATAAAGCAATTTTAACTTTTCCTTTGGGTCTGCAGGTAGCAGAATGCTTTTGGCAAACTTATTTCTTCGCCCAATGTATAGGCAATAAAGTTTCTACAGGAAGTTTTGCCGGTTTTCCTCCGACCCAGGTCACCTCCTGGTGAGTGGCTTTGGCTCCTGGTTCTTAGCCATGGAGGGAGGGCGTGGCTGGTCCAGGGAAGGGAGGCTTCAGGTTCTGGTCTGGCCACGGGGCAGGCAGCAGAGGCACCTGGGAAAGGGGCTCAGGAGTAAAGGGAGCCGCAGTCACCTCACTGGGAGGTCTGCTCCATAAACTCCTGCCTCGGGCAGCAGTGAAAGGCGACCTTTGACCTTTGCCCTGAGCGAGCCCGTCCCTCATGTCCTCCCTTATTCCTGTGCCTGGAGGCTAACACACCTTTGAGATGCCTGTTTCTGAGACCCAGGGGGCGTGGCCACCCTCCACAGAGCCATTATCTTGTTCACCACCTTCCTTGCCTTCTCCCACCTTCATGGAATCTTCTTTTTTCTTCATGTTTTTATTGATTTCAGAGAGGAAGGGAGAGGGAGAGAAGCATCAATGATGAGAGAGAATCATGGATCGGCCGCCTCCTGCACGCCCCACACTGGGGATCGAGCCCACAACCCGGGCCTGTGCCCTGACCGGGAATCGAACCCTGACCTCCTGGTTCATAGATGGATGCTCAGCCACTGAGCCAAGCTGGCCGGGCTCATGTCACCTTCTAATGTCATTGTCTGGAGCATTTGCGATCTTGCTTTCCTGCATGTCCTCAGTTTGGCTCAAATAAAAACACTCCACAGGCTTGAAAGGCGGCTGGAGGGGTGGCCCTGAGGCAGGGACCCCACGGGTGCAGAGGCCCCTCCAGCCTGCCTGGCGCTCGCCCACAGCCGCCGCGTGGCCCTACTATGGGGGCGGGGGTGCAATTGTGGGGCTTGGGCTTGACAACACGACTCCACTTTCTCTTCCCAAAACTCAGGCCCTGGAGCCAGGCTCAGCGGAGAGGGGACCCCACCCTGCAGGACGGCTCCCCACTTGGTCTCCGCGGGCTTCCTCCCTCACGGGGCCAGCGGCTGCCGCTCAGGAAAGCTGTTGTGGCAAGTGAGCGAGGCCAGAAGATGGAAGGACTGTATCGCGTCAGGGATCTCAGTGAACTGGGCGCTGGGTGCTGGGCTGGGGAGCCACAGTGAGGGCTGGGTCGGAGGCCTAACGAGAGGGTGAGGGCTGGGCGTCAGTGCTGAAGGGCGGGGGGAGAGGGGGGAGCGGGCGCAGAAGCCAGAGATCCCCGACTTTGGAGACTTGCGACCTGTCGTCGGGCCCAACAGCATGGCTCTGGGCCTTTCCACAGGACAGTCCTGCACGCAGGGAGATGCTCCCTCGAAAGCGAGGCCACGGCGAAGGCAGGCTGAGACCGCAGGGCCGCGATGGACGGGAGTTTTTTGCATCCGGAGTTAGCCAGGGTTCGGCTTTCTCCATCATCAGATCACATCTCCTCCTTTCGTTAGCATTTCTGAAGGGAAAGGACGGTGAGGAGTTTCTCTCCGTCCCGGAATTCCCCAGCAGGAGGGAGTGGAGGGCGGGTGGGCAGGAACCAGAGCCCGAGGCAGAGGCCGGAGGTGGGGGAGGTGACCGTGACCTTCCCACCTTCCCAAGGCCAGCAGCTAACTGACTTGCCCTGCGGGCGGGCTGGGAACTGCGAGGGCGTTTTGATTGTTACAAAGAGAGCGTTTAGCAAACTTACGTTCAGTCCACCGCCTTCTTTTAAAAGATAAGCACCGAGTATTCCTTGCTGGGCTGTAACGGACATTGAATTTGCTAGGAAAGCAAGTACTGGCAAAGCGAAGGAAATCGGTACTTTTCACCTGGCCTGCATGGCTCAGTGGTTGAGCATTGACCTATGACCCAGAAGGTCAGGGTTCAATTCCAGTCAAGGGCACCTGCCTGGGTTGTGGGCTCGATCCCCAGTGTGGGCGTGCAGGAGGCAGCTGATCCGTGATTCTTTTTTCTTTTTTTTTTTTTTTAATATATTTTATTGATTTTTTACAGAGAGAAAGGGAGAGAGATAGAGAGTTAGAAACATCGATGAGAGAGAAACATCGACCAGCTGACTCCTGCACACCCCCCAGTGGGGATGTGCCCGCAACCCAGGTACATGCCCTTGACCGGAATCGAACCTGGGACCTTTCAGTCCACAGGCCGACGCTCTATCCACTGAGCCAAACTGGTTTCGGCTGATCCGTGATTCTTAATGTTGATGTTTCTATCTCTCTCCCTCTGAAATCAATAAAAATATATTTTAAACAAAAAAAACCCCATGGTACTTCCCTTTGTGGGAAACTGTACCAAGAAACATGCAGAACTTTTTTATTTTTTAAATATATTTTTATTGATTTCAGAGAGGACGAGAGGGAGAGATAGAAACAACCTGCTAACGTAAAAAACCACTAAAACCTGTAAAGAATTTTTGTGAGTTTATTTGAACCGAACTGTCGACATATGCCGGGAAGCAGAACCTCAATGATAATGCTCCGGAGAATGTCAGGTTAGATCTGCATTTATACATTACAATCAGAGGAGGGGACGTAGGTGGGGTACAGGAAATCCATTGGTGATAGACTAGAGAGGTGGATTAAATAAAAAGTAAAATGATGGACACACACTTAGGTGGGTGCAGGAACAATTAACATGATAATGAAGGAATTTGTGGTCCCTGTCCTGGCGCCCAGCACATTTGGTTGTGCCCCAGGGGCTCCAGAAAAAGGGAGGTTACAAGTTACCCAGACATTTCAAGGGTATGTTATCATAGATGCAAAAAGACAGACAGGCTCAGTGAAGGTAAAGGTTAACCTTGTCAGTGAAGATACCGGCCTAGGACGGAACTGCCCACCATCACTGCTTTAGTTAAAGTTTAATTTCAGACCATCCTTTGTTAAGGTCTCTGAGTTTGTGAGACCTCCATGCAGGCCTCCTCTGAGCTTGTCAGGTTAGCACGTGGCCTCTTTCGTCCACAAACCATAATGAGAGAGAATCAGTGATGGGCTGCCTCCTGCACACCCTACACTGGGGTTCGAGCCTGCAACCCGGGCATGACCGTGACCTCCTGGTTCATAGGTCTACACTCAACCACTGGGCCACTCAGGCGGGTGAAACATGCAGAACTTTGGAAAATAACACGGTGGCACCTCGGCCAGTGCTGTTCACATCAGTGCAGCACACTTGTCACCGTCCGCCTTTGTAGCTTTTGCAGACAATGACTCCACAGAGGGGAACTCTTAAAAGACACACTGAGGCATATTCAAAACGTTAAGAGTTTATTGAGCGCAAACTTGATTAGAGTCGCAGCCTCTGGTTCTGCCGGAGAGAAGAGCCCTGGGGGGCTGTCCTTGTGGACCGAGCCAGCGGAACGAGGGAGTTACGCTGATTAAAACAGCGGGTTGGTTGCTACAAGGTCACACCCGCAGGGGAGGGCAGGGCTATCCGCCCAGCGACCTCCCTGGTGCTGACCAGGGCATTGCTGACCTCTGGTTTCAGATTCCGTTTCTGAGAAGCCCAAACTACCAGGAGTTACGTCTTCACTTGGTGACGAGAGGCTCAGCAGCGGTGCGGCCCCCTTGGGCCCACTGTCTTGTTTTGCAACCGTACAGACATATGACTGTGCCCATGGGCGTTCCGGGGGCTACGCATGTACACATTGGACTGTGTTTATGACAGACCACTTCCAGGTTATTATAGTAAAGGGGCACCACAAACTATTATTGTTAAACACGGGAGGAGGGTGTGGATATGGAGAGCGAGGACCTGCCGGCCGCAGGATCAGAGCTTTTCACGCTGGGATCCTTAACCCCTCAGAACATCATGAAAACCAGGGCAGCTCCCTGCTACACGTGAGCGTACCCCGTGTTTCATATATGCAAATAGGCTCCTTGTCAGGGGGTGTCTGGGAGAGGCGGTCGCAGAGGAGGGTGCACAAGCAGTTAGTAAACGCGCTAGACTTGGTGGAGTGCAAGCAGAAAACCCCCCTCCCGTCCCAGATCTGAGCCTGGAAACCCTCTCTCTGGAATGGCTTTGGTCTGCCTCCGGCCAGCCTCTTGGGCCTGATCTGTCACCTTTTCAGTCACTTTCAGCTACGAAAAAGGCCAGCCTGTCCAATAACTGACATCCCCGAACTCAGCCCCTCAAGCTTTCTCCTCCCTCAAGTTCCATTCCTTCAGGTGTTAGACCTGTGGTGGGAGGAGGGGCCAGGTCAGTTTTTTCTCCATTTTGCTCCTCCCTGGGGGCTGTGAGGTTGCATCGCCTCCTGCTGTAGAATTCGGAGGGGGTGGGAGAGGGGCCTGGCTGTGAGGCGGTGGGACTTGCGGGGTTGTGATCTGATAGGGAGGCCTCTGGGGTAGACAGCGGCCACAGGCCCGTCCTGTCCAGACTGCCTTTCTAGATGCCTCATAACCCGCCCCTCTGGACAGGCCTAACTGTAGGAACGTATTTGCAGGCTCTTCCTGGCCACGTGTGACCCGCCCTCCACCCCTGGCCTTGACGGAGTCCCTCCTTGACCAAACTCTAGCCAGGCGCCTCGGAGCCCTTTCTTGGCCAGGCCTCGGCCTTGGCCCATAAAGACACGAAGGAACGCTGACAGCTGTTCGGACGTTCAAGGCCGCTCCCCAGGATGGCCAGTGCCTGCTGAGGAAGCTCAGCGTGGCCAGGAGAGCTGGCCGTTCCGGCCCCACCGCCCCCGCTCCGGGAGGCAGGAGTCGGACTGTGATAAGGGCAGTTACAGTGCAGATGGCATTCCCATGGACCCACCTCCTCCAGATGCCTGTGATCTCTCATTTCCCCGACTCCCTGAGTCTCCTCTCCCTCCCCAGCCCTCCTTCTCCCTTCAAACGCCGGGTCACCACGGCCTGAATGGACGCCCAGTTGGTCCGCACAGGTCTCTCCCCTGCGGGAACAGCATCGCTGCCTGTCGTCTGTCCTTCCCACGTCTGTCTGGCCTCGTTTGCCTTGGACAGAGTCCAGGGTTTCCACGGACCCACCTGTGCTGGACCCACTGCCCCTCTCCAGGTGTCCTCCCGGGGCGAGTCCAGTTGCCTTCAGTGAGGACACATCTGCATTAGGGGTCACTGGGGACCGGACCCCGGGTGGGGCTGTTCCCCACACAGTCCGCGTAGCTGCCTGTGGTGCCAGGAAAGGCCCTCACAGCCTGAGGCTGGGCCTGAGGCCGGTGTCCTGTGTTTTGTAAACTTCCCTCTTCACTGTCTCAGGATGGCCCGCACCCTCCGCCATTTCTACGTGGTTATCTGTCCACTTTGTCCTCTGCCCATTGCTGCAGTAATAGTGGATGTTTCACAGCTATTTCTCTTTCCTTCCTACCATCAAGTCTTTACTTAAAAAATGTTTTTACTGATTTCAGAGAGAAAGGGAGAAAGAGAGAAACACCAACAATGGGAGAGAACTCAAAGGTTATGTTCATCCATAAAATGGAACAGAAACAAAATAAAAACAAATTAAATATGGGAAATGTTAGAACATATGCAATAAAAAATGGATATAAAGCTGCATATCCACGTTGATGAGACAGAAACATGCAAGGACTACGTGAAGGGACACATTAATATTTAAGGGCCATCGTTTCTGGGTGGGGGATTATAGGGTCATTTTCATTTGCTTTTGCTTCTCTGTGTCTGTGAAGCTTTCTCTACCAAGCACATACTACTTTTATGCTTAAAAAATTGAAATTAATGAATAACAAATTGATCAAATTTATCATCAGATGTCATCATGATTAAATATGACACAGATCTTGTCAAAGTTAAAATTACGCTCTATCACTTTTCATTTTTTACATAACATTTTTTTGAATTGAAAAGAAAATATTTTATTTCTTGTAGAGTGAGGATGCTTTTATTGTCACCCTCCAGTCCTGTACCATCCGGGTAGTACTTATGGGATACCTGTGTGCCCAGCATTGTCCCAGGCACTGGGGACACAGCAGGGGACGAAAGGGCATGGGCTCTCCCCTTTGAAACCCATTGAGGAGCGGGACCCATTAAACAGATCACCACAAAATGGTGACACTTGCCAGAAAGAAGGAGCAGCATGCAAATATTGTTGATTATAGGAGAAAGGCTGTGTCAGTTTCTGATTTTCTCCAAGTAGGATGTCAGAGCATCAGCCCGGGTCATCTGTGAACCAGGAGGGCAAACGCAGGACCACCGTCCGGGTGGACAGAGAGTAGGAGAGAACCTGTGCACCAGGCAGGGAGCCCAGAGGCCCTCGGGCTGGGCTGGCGCACGGGGACAAGAGCCAAGTGGGTTCTGGATGCTTCATCACTCATCCAGCCTTTTACAGGCTGAGCTTTGGTTTCGGGGCAGTGTCCCTGACCAGGATCTCACCATCTAGCAAGGGGAACAGCCCTGGCTGGTTTGTCTCAGTGGCTAGAGCGTCGGCCTGTGGACTGAAGGGTCCTGGGTTCGATTCTGGCCAAGGGCACATACCTGGGTTTCGGGCTTGATCCCCAGTAGAGGGTGTGCAGGAGGCAGCCAATCAATGATTCTCTCTCAACGTTGATATTTCTAACTTAAGGTCCCTGTCCCTTCCTCTCTGAAATTAATTTTAAAAAATATATACATATATAAATAGAAAGGGGAACAGAAAGAACAAATAGTGAGAAAAGTGAGTGCTGACCCTTGTGGGAGTCCAGAGAAGTAAGTTCTAAGCTTTATGGGATGGTTGTTTACATGAGTGTTCTTTGAACAGGGTCTCTAGGGATAAGAATAAGATTTTCAAAGTAGCCCTGACCGGTTTGGCTCAGTGGATAGAGCGTTGGCCTGCGGACTGAAGGGTCCCAGGTTCGATTCCGGTCAAGGGCATGTACCTTGGTTGCGGGCACATCCCCAGTGGGGGTGTGCAGGAGGCAGCTGATCGATGTTTCTCTCTCATCGATGTTTCTAACTCTCTGTCCCTCTCCCTTCCTCTCTGTAAAAAAATCAATAAAATATATTAAAAAAAAGATTTTCAAAGTAGAGAGTAGGGAGGGGAAAGGCAGTTTATAATGAAAGGGAATAATGGTGCAGAATGTTCAACAAGGGAAATTCTGAGAACTACAGGTAGTGAATGACTGAAACAAGACTAAAGGTGGGGAGGTCATGTATTTAATAAATACTGGAGAGCCCTGGCCAGTTTGGCTTAGAGGATAGAGTGTTTGGTCCGTGGACTGGAAGGTCCCAGGTTCAAGTCCGGTCAAGGGCAAGTACCTCCGTTGCGGGCTCCATACCGGCCCTGGTCAGGGCTCATGGGGGAGGCAGCCAATCAATGTGTCTTTCTCACATTGATGTTTCTCTCTCTTTGTCTTTCCTCCTCCCTTCCGCTCTCTCCAAAAAATCAGTGGAAAAATATTCTCCAGTGAGGATTGACAAAATAATAATAATAATAATAATAATAATAATAATAATAATAAAAATAAAAATAAAATAAATAAACACCGGAGAATTTACGCTGCCTAAAAGTGTACTAGTGGCTATGAATAGACATGAAGAAGACCTACTGCTGTATTCAAGGACTTCTCAGTCCATGATAGAGACAGATAAGAAAACTGGCAGTTTCAATCTAGGGTAGTAAGTGTAGGAACAGGGATGAAGAAGGTTCTGGACATCTTCCCAGGATAAGGGTAGAGGAAAGGCAGAGCCATAAGGAAGCTGACTTACACAGACAGAAGTCCCCACTCCTGACCCCCGATTGGTCTGTCCTCACGATTGATTCAAAGGGCACTGTCCCGATTGGTCAGAATACAGCCATGTGATTGGTTGGAGCTGCGAAGTTTCCATTGGTTGGAGGAGGCCTCAGTCCTATTGGGAGAAGTAGAAGTCTAGGAACTCCTTTAAAAGAGCTGGCTCAGATGGCAGGAACAGCATTTGGTCTAGCCTTATCCCCTGCAGTTTGCATGAGAGGCCCCTGTGCAGAAATGGCTGCTAGGTGTTTTTTATTTTTTATATATTCTACTGATTTTCCACAGAGAGGAAGGGAGAGGGATAGAGAGTTAGAAACATCGATGAGAGAGAAACATCGACCAGCTGCCTCCTGCACACCCCCCACTGGGGATGTGCCGGCAACCAAGGTACATGCCCTTGACCGGAATCGAACCTGGGACCCTTCAGTCCGCAGGCCGACGCTCTATCCACTGAGCAAACCAGCCAGGGCTAGATTCTACTTTTTAAAATTTGAGCCCAGTTAGCTATCAGAAGTCCTTCTTACTAGCTGTCTTCTTCTTTTTTAAAAAATATATTTTTATTGATTTCAGAGGGGAAGGGAGAGGGAGAGAAAGAAACATCAATGATGAAAGAGAATCATTGATTGGCTGCCTCTGCATGCCTCGTACTGGGAATCAAACCAACTACCCGGGCATTTGCCCTTGACTGGAATCAAACCCAGGACCCTTCACTCCGTGGGCCGACGCTCTATCCACAGAGCCAACCAGCCAGGGCACTAGCTGTCTTCTTTAGGGTTCACACAGTTAGTGTTATTTTAAATGTTTTTCTGATTTCTAGTGAGAGAGAACATTTTTTCATATAATTATTGACATACATGACTAGCTTGTTCATATTCGCTTACTTTTTATGAGATAGTTATCTTTTCCTTAATGATTTGTAAGAGCTCTTGATATATATGGTATGCAAATCAAACACTGGATACAAGAAATAGTTAACGAGTATATATATGTTAACGTAAAAACATTCAAACCTGTACCGCTGCTGTAAAAGAGAAGGAATTCTTGCCATTTGCAACAGGATGGATGGAGCTAGAGAGCATTATGCTAATCAAAATAAGCCAGTCAGAGAAAGGTAAATATCCCATGATCTCACTCATTTGTGGAATATAATGAACAACATAAACTGATGAGCAAAACCAATGGACACAGACAGTAGGGGGGTGAGGGCTTGTGCTTGGGGGCGGGGGAGAGGTTATGGGGGAAAAAAGGAGACTCACGTACTACTATAAACCAGCGGTTCCCAACCTGTGGGTTGTCAAAGGTTGTTTCAAAACGACCCTCTCACGGGTCGCCTAAGACCATCGGAAGACACATATATAATTACATATTGTTTTTGTGATTAATCACGATGCTTTAATGATGTTCAATTTATAACAATGAAAATACATCCTGCATATCAGATATTTACATGACGATTCATAACAGTAGCAAAATTACAGTGATGAAGTAGCAACGAAAGTAATTATATGGTGGGGGGTCACCACAACATGAGGAACTGTATTGAAGGGTCGTGGCATTGGGAAGGTTGAGAACCACCGATTTTCAGCGTCTAAACTCTAAAGGCTTTTCCACGAGGCCAAGTGACCACCAGACCGGGACATTCATTTAAAGCCGCGTGGGCGGCGCGGGACGGACGCTGCAGGCTCAGCCCGGCACCATGGCCATCGCCCCGGGGCCCTGCCGACACTCGGAGAGTCTGCGCCCGGCTCCCAGGAGCGTCTGGCGGCGGCAGCACCGGCTCCCGCGGGCCAAGGGCGTGTGCACCAGCGCCGGACCACCGGGCCAGCACCGCCCGCGCTTCCCCGCGTGGAACCGCGCATCGCGAGCACGTGATCCGCGTCCGCCCGGCCCAGCGCGAGGCGCGCGCGGCTTCCCCGGCTTTGGGCTGCGCGGCCGCCTCCCGGCGCGGCGTTCCGACCTGGTCTACGGGTCCCCCGCCGTGTAGGCCCTGGGCGGCCCCAGGCGGGGCGAGGGCCCGCGGAGAGGCTCCGGGGGGCGGGGGGAGGCGGGGAATCCCCCTTCCACCGAACCTTCCCGATTGTTCCCGGCGCGCACGTCAGCAGCAGGGGGTAATCCCCGCTCCAGCTGCTGCTGACGTCACCGCGCGGGCCCCGCCCCCGCCCTCGGGGCCTCCTCGCGGCCCCGCCCCGGCGTAGCCCCGCCCCCTGACGTAGCCGCGCCCCGCCCCGCCCCTTCCCGGCCGCCGGCGTAGAGGGCGGGGCGTCTCCGCGGCGCGTGTGCGGCTGCGCGGGCCGGAAGGTTCTGAGGTGGAGGCGCTCCCCGTGCGGCCCCGCCCAGTCGGCTCCTGCGCTCGCGGCGGCGTCTCCACACCCGGCCTCGCTCCTGCTGGTCCGCGCCCCGCCTCCCCTCCCTTCCCCTCGGCCCTCCAGTTCCGTCCCTGCCTCGCCGCCGTCCCTCATCTCGCGAGACTTGTCCCAGAATATTGCGGACCGGGTCGGCGCCATTTTGGGACGGAGACTGGTTGTGGGGGAGGGAAAAGCGGCAAAAGGGGATTATTCAAAGTACCGAGAGCCTCGTCCCGGACCCAGCGCCCGCACCCCAGCCCGGGCACCTGCGGGGGCCGAAGGTAACGGGGGTCGGGGCCGCGCCGGCGTCGGCGGGTGGCGTGTGGGCGTCGGGCCGGGGTCGGGGCGGCGTTGGCGACGCGCGGTGCGAGGTGCCCGCGGACGGGGTGCGGGAGCGGGGCGTCGGGAGTGGGCCGGCGCGGGGCCGTGAGCGGCTGCGTGGGGCGGGCGGCGGGACGGCCGGGCCGAGCCGGGCGCTGGGCGGGTCGGGGCCTCGGCCGCGGTTTCGGCCGCTCCCGGCTCCCGCCCGGGTCCGAGCGGCCCTGCGTGGCGGGCGCGCCGGAAGGAGCGGTTTCCTGCGTCCAGGGAGCCGGAGCGCATCTGCCCGCGGAGGCCGGCTGGGGGGGCGGGGGGCGTCGCCCCTGGGCCCCTCTCGGCCCTCGGCCTCCGACCCCGCGGCTGCGCGGGGCGGGCTGCCGAGCGGCAGGGACGGCGGTGGCCGCGCACCTGTCCTCCCGGTGCCCGGGGCGGGCCCCGCGGACCGGTCCTCCTTGCGGGGTGCCGCTCTCCGGGGGGGACGGGTGCCGCGGAGTGTGGGCTCCTTACATAACCGCGGTACCGCGCCCCTTCCCGGGGCACCGACGCCCCTCCCCGCCCCCCGCCCCCACTGGGGAGCCCTCTGCCCCCCTGGCCGCTCAGCCCCTCGCCCCGGGGCCGCCCCGCTCCCGGGCCCCGCTCTCGGGGCGAATTCCTGGCTCCGCTGCACACCTCCGGCTAATGCAAGTTTGTTTGTTTTTTTGCACAACTTTTCCAGGTGATCGCCGTCGCTCAGGTGTGAAGATCCTCTCCTAGGCTGCGGGCCGGGACTTCCAGTGGCCATTTTGGAATTACAGTGCTTTCGGTCATTCCGCCCCAGAAGTTGGCTGAATGGGCGAGGATCGTCTCTGAAGCGAACGGCTCCGCGCGCTGCCGAGACGGGCGCCCGGCGGTCCTGACGGCGCGGCTCCCGCGGATTACATAACCGGTTCCGGGCTTCGGCTGCCGGCGTGTTTTCCGGTGTGTGTGTTTGTGTGTTTTGTGGCCTTCCCCACCCCGTGGTGGTGTCAGCCGAAACTGTAAGCGATGCCTGGTTCGTGCCTCGGGTAGTTTCGGAAGTTTCCGATTCCTGTTGAAATCGTGCCGAAGGTCCCTGCAGCTTATCCTCCTCAAAACTTGTGGGAATTTCTGACCTCAGCCCCGCGCGTGTCACAATGGGGCGGCTTCTCTAAATGAAGACACTGAAGGAGACCCGCTTTTTTCCTTTTCTCTTTTATTTACGTGGAAACCTAAGATGGTGCCGCTTCCCAGCAGCGTGGTCGTGCTGAGATAGCCGTGTCTCCGAGTGCTGCTCAGGAATGCGCTTCAGATGTGAAGCTTTCTTTTTGTTTTTGCTTTTTGGGTCATAAATTGGATATTTCATCTCGAGTGGATAAGTACAACACTGACAAGTACATGGAATAATAAAGAAGACTTGATCACCTTAAACCCCAGGAACTTGGCTAATCTGGAGGTAGCCATATGAAAACTTTAAACCTGAAGTATGGGTAGCTGACTTGAAGTAACTCTATGTCAAATAGTCATAGGTTAAGTATCTTTAAAGAACTTGGATTTTATTTCAGGGGATACAAAATAAAAAAACAAACTGGAAAACACAAAGATCACAGAGAAAAGCCCAACACCTTCTTGTGCGGTCCTGTTGGAATTTGTAAGTACTGTCTATATATGGTGAGCATGTCAAATGGACTTTTGTAAAATGCAATAAGGGTCAAGGTAGCCTTTGTTATTCTTGGAACCTTTCAGTGTCTCCCAATAATATTGCTCTGGACAATCTGAAAACAACTATTAATTTTAAATGAGGAAGGAGTTAAGGTTTAAGACTATTTCAGATCAAACAGTCCAAATTTTAATTTTTTGTGCTCCTAAAGTAAGAAGGTACATATGGCTGTTATTCACCTTAGGCTTTGTGGATTCCTAGATTGGTAGAAAAAACCCAAAAAGTTATTCATGTTTAAAATCTTATAGGGCCTGGTTTTTAATATGCTATTTCAGAAGTAGCTTGTTTTAAGGCATAAGTTTTAACATTTGAACCTATCATAGAAATTGTTTTTTATTTTTTTTAAAATGTGTTTTATTGTTTTTTTATAGAGAGGAAGGGAAAAGGGTAGAGAGTTAGAAACATCAATGAGAGAGAAACATCGATCAGCTGCCTCCTGGCACACCCACCACTGGGGATGTGCCCGCAACCAAAGTACATGCCCTTGACCAGAATCGAACCTGGGACCCTTCAGTCCGCAGGCCGACGCTCTATCCACTGAGCCAAACCGGTCAGGGCAGAAATTAAGTTTTTTAAACCTGTTGAAGTGGTTTTATTTCAAATTATTCCTTAAGATCTCAGCTCCGCCCTAGCTGGTTTGGCTCAGTGGACAGAGCAGTCGGCCTGTGGACTGAAGGGTCCAGGGTTCGATTCTGGTCAAGGGCATATGCCCGGGTTGCAGGCTCCATTCCTAGTAGGGGACGTGCTTATCAATGATTCTCATTGTTGATGTTTCTATCTCTCTCTCCCTCCTTCTCTGAAATCAATAAAATGTATTTTAAAAGGTGAATATTAATTGCCATAATAGAATTTTTTTGGTGAGTGAATTACCTTTTATTTAAAAAAATTGATTTTTAGAGAGAGAGGAAGGGGAGGGAGAGAGATAGAGATAAACATTGAATTTGTTGTTTTACTTATGCATTCATTGCTTGGTTCTTGTATGTGGTCCGGTCCTGTTTGAACATGAAACCTTGGTGTATCAGAATGGAGCTCTTTCCAACTGAGCTACCCAGCTAGGGCATGAATTATTTTTTAATATTTATCTTACGGGATTGAATGGTGTTTTTTTTGTTTGTTTGGTTTTAATTCAATATATTTTTACTGATTTCAGAGAGGGAGAGGGAGAGAGATAGAAACATCAATGAGACTCATTGATTAGCTGCCTCCTGCACGCCCCCTTGTGCACTGACCAGGAATGGAACTGTGACCTCCTGGTTCACAGGTCCACCTCAGCTGGGCCTTACTTGATTGTTTTGATAAATATTTTCTGGGCATTGAAATCTATAGTATTGGTAGCTATTGGAACAGTGACTGGGCTGCTGCTTATCCCCCCATAAGTACCTCTTTTTCTCCTATCCCATTTTTTCCTTTTTTTTCTCTAGTGCCTAAACTATAGGTCTAAAAATAACAATCACAATGGCTAACATTTGTAGATGGAGATTGTGTCATGTGTTTGCCTTGTACTTTACAAGGTATGTCTTAATTAGCATAATCCTATGAGAAAAGTACTATTACAGTGGCAGAGGTGAGAAAACTAAGATTTAGGGAGACTGAGACGGGCAAAGTTACCTTGGTTAGGGCCAAGGATAGATTGGCATCTTGACCAACTCTCCAAGCCCCATGCTAGTACTAGTAATCATTATTGTACC
Source organism: Myotis myotis (assembly GCF_014108235.1). NCBI lineage: Eukaryota > Metazoa > Chordata > Mammalia > Chiroptera > Vespertilionidae > Myotis > Myotis myotis. Next base: position 484,253 of record NW_023416357.1, on the reverse strand, counting down.
ATACTTAACACTGCTTTGTGGATTTTACTTTATTAACTCAATTTTATTTGGGCATTATCCTGATATTTTTGTTTTTCTTTTCATATGCTGCTTCTTTGTAGTTAGTTTTGATTGCTATTTGGAGGAAGCTAAAAGATAGAAGAGAAACTTTTGTTGGTTTTGCTGTTGTTAGTAGCTATGAGTGATAACTTGGGTTAGCAAAGTATTAAAATGTGGGGTCAGGTTATATTGAGATCTCATGCACCCTTGCCTCTTTGCCCAGGTTTGGAGCTAAATGCATGTTAACTGTTTTACTTTTTCTCTGGCTTTGAATTGAGATTACTACATGGATTTTGTGTTTATAGCTGTTGACACTTTAGAATTGAGAAAGGGAGGACTAGTAGGAAAATAAGACTAATGGGAAACAATAAGGAAAGAACAGGAGTGAACAGAAAGAAGAAAATAAGATTTAGGGAGTTATAGATAGGAGAAGGGAATAAGGATGGAAATCTCTAGTCTGAAAGTAACATTAGCAAGTGAGCAGAGAACCTAAACCCAGGCCAAATTATCTAATTGTATTTGACGCAACCACCTTTTCTGTTTAATTTTTGATGAGAATGTTTAGGTGACAGTTTAGATCCAGGTAAGGGCAGTGATGCAGAAAGTGAGGAATGTCTGGGAGTTAGGAAAGGTTTTTGGTTTAGGATTTGGAATATCTAGAAAAGGGCGCATGTGACCTTGTATATTCACGTAACCTCTTTTGGCCTTAGTTCTTAATAAAACAGATGGAAATAATGCATTTGAAGGTTTTTTTGTTAATCATGGACTGTAATATAGATGTAAAGTCTTCTATATTTTAATATTCTGCTTAATACATTTTACATATCAAATCAGTATTTATAGTCTCTGAAATGACTTTTTCTCTTGTTGCGTTTATTTATTTTATTTAAATATACTTTTATTGATTTTTTTACAGAGAGGAAGGGAGAGAGGGGTGGAGAGTTAGAAACATCAATGAGAGAGAAACATCGATCAGCTGCCTCCTGCACACCCCCTACTGGGGATGTGCCCGCAACCAAGGTACATGCCCTTGACCGGAATCGAACCTGGGACCCTTCAGTCTGCAGGCCAACGCTCTAACCACTGAGACAAACCGGTTAGGGCGCATTTATTTTTTTAAAAAAATATTTATTTCAGACAGGAAGGGAGAGGGAGAGAAATAGAAACATGAATGATGAGAATCACTGATCAGCTGCCTCCGGCATGCCCCCTACGGGGTATCGAACCTACAACCCAGGCATGTGCCCTTGACTGGAATCGAAAGCGGGACCTTTTGGTGCGCAGGCCAACGCTCTATCCACTGAGACAAAACCGCTAGGGCTCTTGTTGCTTTTAATTGCATGACCTGCAATACTTATTCAGGCCCTGCCTCCTCATTTCCAGTTTCATTTATTATTCTAGCTTGGTCCTTGGCCAAGGAAATCACCTGTTAACTCACCTTTTTGCCTTTAGTTCCATTCCCTTTTCCCCATCCTCTCTCCTGTGGCCAGAGAATCTGAAGTATAGCCTTTTGTTTTGTCACTTTAGCAGCCCTTAGGTTGTGTAGGGGAAAGTAGGTTGGAAAGAGATTCGGTCCCTGCCTCTCCTTCTCTCCTTCCCTCCCAGTGTTTTGTGTGTCAGGAATTTCCAACATGAATTCTTTTTGGCTGCATGGGTGGGTGTGGGAGACAGTATAGCTAGAGAATTCTCTGAAATGGGTAATTTTAGGGGTGCTTAATGTATTTTCCTGGGGATCAGGTTCATAATTTTCAATAGAACCCTCACGAGAAACCAAAGTTAGAATTACTGATCAACCTTTAATGGTTGGGTCTCTCTCTCTTTTTTTAAACTTTTATCTGCTTTTTTCCTTTTTGTCAGTCGCCCCACCCATTAGTTACAGGCTTTTGCTCTGTATCCCTTCGAGTAATTGCTAGTTTCTGCATCTTTTTAGCAAGAAAAAGAGTTTTAACCTCCTAGTTAAATAGGTTATTTCCTTTGAAAGACAGAACTTGCAAATAGATTTTTAAAAATTCTAAAAATGAAAAATCGTCAGGAAGTTACCTTTACACATGCGTACTAGCTAAAGAAATTAGTTTGCTTTTCAGTGGACATAAATATATATCCTTTTAATGAGTGAGTTTTTAGAAATTTGGGGGCAGTTTAGCTGAGTGGTTCGGGTTCCATCCGGGTCTTTCATAAAGTCTTATGAATTGACCAGGGCTGCAGCCAATGAAAGGCTTGACGGGCTGGAAGACCTCCTTCCAAGTGGTGTTCTCATTGGCTGGCAGGTTGATGCTGGCTGTTGTCTGAAGGACTCAGTTCTTTACCCTTGTGTATATCCCCATCCAGCTGCTTGAGTTTTTTTCTTTCTTTAAAAATATATTTTTATTGATTTCAGAGAGGAAGGGAGAGGGGGAGAGAGAGAGATAGGAACATCAATGATGAGAGAGAATCATGGATGGGCTGCCTCCTGCACGCCTCACACTGGGGATCCAGCCCTCAACCGGGCATGTGCTCTGACCTGGATTTGAACCGTGGCCTCCTGGTTCATAGGTCGATGCTCAACCACTGAGCCATGCGGGCCTGGCCAGCTGCTTGAGTTTCTTTGCAGCATGGCAGCTGTGTCTCCCAGAGCAAGTGACTTGAGAAAAGGGATAGGTGAGGTGTGCCTTTTATGACCTACCTATTCTTAGAAGTCACATTCTTTTCATTAGAAACAAATCATTAAATCTAGGCTGCAGACACCATCTTCTATCAGAATTATTTGTGACATATTAAAAATCACAGTAGGAAGTAATCCTTCACGCCTCATAATTGTCAATATAACTAGCCAAAATTTTCACCCCACAAATAGGAAGTTGAACTATTATAAGTTTAGAGAAAAAAGTGTGTTCTAAATTTAAATGAATTTAGAAGGTATAATCCTTCTACCTTTCTAACCAGTGTATGAGATGGAATTTCCCACCCCTTCACACTAATCTCCCAAACAGTGTATGAGGGTCATAAACTTAAAGTTGGCCATTTTAGGTACTTTTGAGCATGCAGTTCAGTGTCATCTAGCACATTACAATGTTGTACAGCTATTACCACCACCCATCTCCAGAACTGCACCCAATTAAGCATTAACTCCCAATTTTTTCTCTCTCCCCAGCCCCTAGCAATTACTTTGTATTTCTATGAATTTGATTACTAGGTACCTCATTGTGCACTATTTGTTCTTTAGTGACTGGCTTGTTTCACTCAGATAATGTCCTCGAGGTTCATGCAAGTTGTAGCAGGTGTCAGAATCTGAATTTTCTTTTTAAGACAGGATAATTTAATGTATGTATATACCACATTTTGCTTATCTTTTTATCTGTTGATGGACACTTGGGCTGCTTACAGTGCTGCTGTGAACATTGGTGTTCATATATCGGTTTAAATCCCTGCTTTTAATTCTTTTGGTTATAAACCCAGAAGTAAATTTGCTGGATCATATGGTAATTCTATGTAATTCTTTCAGGAACTTTGTTTTTCATAGGGGCTGCACCATTTTTTACTTCTATCAGTTGTCTACAAGGGTTCTAATTTCTTTATATTCTTTCCAACACTTGCTGTTATTTTTGTGTGTGTGTATTTTAAAAATATTTTTTAATTTATTGATTGATTTTTAGAGAGAGAGAAAGAGGAAAAAGGGGGAGAGCGGGAAATACCAATTTGTTGTTCAGTTATTTTTTTTGCATTCATTGGTTGATTCTTTTTTTTAAATACATTTTATTGATTTTTCACAGAGAGGAAGGGAGAGAGATAGAGAGTTAGAAACATCGATCAGCTGCCTCCTGCACATCTCCCACTGGGGATATGCCCGCAACCCAGGTACATGCCCTTGACCGGAATCGAACCCGGGACCTTTCGGTCTGCAGGCCGACGCTCTATCCACTGAGCCAAACCGGTTTCGGCTGGGGCTCTGTGTTTTTGATGATAACCATCCTAATGGGTTTGAAGTGGTATCTCGTTTTTTTCATTGTGGTTTTTAAGAATGTATTTTTTTATTGATTTCAGAGAGGAAGGGAGGGGGAGGGAGAGATGGAAACATCAATGATGAGAGGGAATCACTGTTCGCTGCCTCCTGCATGTCCCCTACTGGGGATTGAGCTGGGACCATGCATGTGCCCTTAAACTGGAATCGCAGGCCCCGACCCTCTATCCACTGAACCAAATCAGCTGCAGTGGTTCTCAACCTTCCTAATGCCACGACCCTTTAATACAGTTCCTCATGTTGTGGTGACCCCCAACCATAAAATTATTTTCGTTGCTACTGCATAACTAATTTTGCTGCTGTTATGAATCGTAATGTAAATATCTGATATGCAGGATGTATTTAGGCGACCCCTGTGAAAGGGTCTTTCGACCTCCAAAGGGGTCGCGACTCACAGGTTGAGAACCGCTGAGCTAGGGCATTGTGGTTTTGATTAGCATTTCCCTAATGATTAGTAATGTCTTTTCATGTGCTTAGGCAATTTGTATACCTTCTTTGGAGAAAAGTTTATTCAGGTCCTTTGGCCATTTTTTAAATCAGATTGTTTTTGTGTTGAGTTGTAGGAGTTTTTTATGTTCTGGATATCAAGACCTATGATAATGAGCAGATCTTGATAACTAATATTTATCAATGCTTACCATGTTCCAGGCAGTGTTCTAAGTCTTTTAAGTATATGACATAAGGTAAGCCCCATACACACCGTGTGTGGGAAGGTCCTATTGTTGTCCTCATGTTACAGATGAGAAAATGAAGTCAGGGGATTTTAAGTTACTTCCCATATGACCAGTAAGTGACATTTCTGGATGCATACATTCTGTATCCAGAGTCTAGACTCCCAACCATTATGGTTCATAGTTTCAGTTTTTAAGGTGGTGATTGGAGGAAAGTACCATACTATTCTGTTTCAGGAACTTAGAAAATATTCTTAGCAACTACATTTTATTTTCCTTTTGATGATAGTTGTGACTTTCTTCAAATATACCTTTCGAATGGGTTTGATCTCAGAAGTATTTTCTTTTTGGCATAACTAATGTTTGTATAGTATCTCAGTTTTTCCCAATTACCTTGTGAAATAAATGCTATTTAATGGTTTTAAGAAACTTAGTCTGATATTAAATAATTTACTCAAGGTCCTCAGTAAGAGAGGGAGCCAGAATTTGAATTGTGTTATCTGTTTTCTGTTAGAGTTAACTTCTAGTGTTGTAAGTCGCAGAGTAGTGCTGTACAGTACAGCTTTGTCAGATAATGGACGTGTTCTGTGTCTGCACCGCTCCTTGTTGTAACTAGCCAGTAACGAGCATTTGAAATGTGGCTAGTTCAGATAAGGACCTGAATTTTAAGTTTTATTTAATTTTAGTTAAATTTGAATAACGAATATGGCTACTAGCTGCCATAATGGACAGCACAACTCTAGATCAATGATACAGAATTTAATTTTAACCATTCTAGTGGGTGTATAGTTTGAATTTGCATTGTAGTTTGAATTTGTATTTCCCTAATGATGTTGCGCATCTGTCTTTTTATGTGCTTTGGTGAGGTGTTAAACATCTTTTGTGCATTTAAAAAAATTCACTTGTCTTACTTAGTTGAAACAATTCTTTTTTTGGGAAAGAACTCTATATTCTACTTGGGTATGTGTATCATACAAATCTTTTGCGAATAATTTCTCCAGTCTGTGGTTTGTCTTCATTTTCTTAAGTGTGTTTAAGAGTAGACATTTTTTAATTTTGAGGTAAAATCGGTTAATTTTTGTTTCAAGGTTTGTGCTTTATTGTGTCCTAGGAAATCTTTGCCTAACCCAAGATCACAGGATTTTCTCCTGCTTTCTTTTAGAAATTTTATTGTTTCGCTCACATTTACAGGTCTATTGTCTTCTTTGCATGTGATATGAGGAAAGGGTTGAGAGGTTCTTTTTTTTTTTTAAGTGTAGATGTCCATTTGCCCCAGTTCCATTTGTTGAAAAGACGTTTTTTTCCATTCAGTCACTTTGAAATAACCTCTACTGAAAATCAGTTGACCATATGTGTGGAAATTTGTGGACTCTTCATTGGCATATATTTATTATGTCATTTCTATTGAGCAGTTGATAGAAATTATAGCATTTGATTTTTTCTTTATTTTAAAACATGATTGACATATTTTTGTTTTCTCAAATCTGCTATAGGAAATTGGATTAAAAGGGGAAATTGTTTTTTATGGGCATGTGAAGAAAGACCTGTTGCAAAAGAATGCCATTTTGAATTCATAGAGCAATCTGCTTTCCAGTGGCTTGAAATGTTTCTGTTACCTAATTTGTACCTGAGCATAATGGAAAACAAATGACAGTATTTCTGTATTGGAAATGAGGAAGTAGGGTCCAAAGTATCAACTTATTTACTGTGAAACATTGACTCAGCAGTGGATGTAGGATTTTTATCTCTTGAGCTGGTCTGTGTTAGTGATGGTCATTGCCTCAGCAGATGTTTAAGTGCCTGCTGTGCTGCACTTTTATTGGTGTTGGCCTTTTAGTAGCAAACAAGGCAAAACTAAGATTCCTAAATTCATGTAGTTTGTCTGTTCTGAAGTTCTGTGAATATAGAGTAAATAGAGCCCTTATTCTGAATCGTAGAGCATGTATGAGGGCTTATTTACTAAAGCTGAAGAAGACTAAACTTGGGGCTGTATGACAGTACCACCAGGTGAATGATGAAATCAGTTTCATGGATTACTAGCTATGTTGAAAACGACTTGAAAAGTGGGATTCACCTGATAAGATGGCTTAAGGACTATTGCAATGCAAGCTTAGTTGCCTTAGTTTTTTTCTATAACTCAACTGATAGTTTCAGATTTTTCACATGAATTACTCTTTGGTCTCGCCTCCACTAATATGAGTTCCTTTTATAGGAACTTGTAAACAGAGAAAAGGGAGTGAAAATGTTTTCACCTTACTCCTTTAAATTATCCTTTCGAGGGCTGAATTTAATGAGTACAAGAGTCTATTTGGGGACAAAGTTGGCTAGATTAGTGGAGAGCCAGTTGTGACTGCAGTGGTAGCTCAAAGTACTTGTCTTTTACCTGCCTAGGAAGAGATTGAGATTTGTACTTTGTGTAGTTTGAGATAGTTGTAAGACTAAATCTTACTCAGACCTTAGGGAAATGCTTCAGTACTTGATATTAAAGCTAGTCTTCTACACTAATAAAAGAGAAACATGTAAATTGGTGTCACTCAGCTACACCCACCAGCCAATCAGAGCAACTATGCAAATTAACCCAACAAAGATGGGTTAATTTTCAGGCATGGACTGAAGACTGACGAGGCTTGGCTTCTCCGCTGTGGCAGGACCAAAGGCCTGGGTCCTGGATGCCGGAGGAAAACTGGTGCAGGCAGCCAGGGGAAGTAAGGCCTATTGCACGAATCTCTTTGTGCAACGGGCCTCTAGTCCTATATAATAAAAGGGTAACATGCAAATTGACCCTAACAGGAGAGTGACTAGGATTCACTGGTCACTATGACACACAGTGACCACCAGGGGGCAGACGCTCAATGCAGGAGCTGCCCCCTGGTGGTCAGTGATCTCCCACAGAGTGAAGCTCTGCTCAGCCACAAGCCAGGCTGACTGCTGCCAGTACAGCGGTGGTGGTGGGAGCCTCTCCCGCCTCCTCAGCAGCGCTAAGGATGTCCGACTGCAGCTAGGCCTGCTCCCCGCCGGCAAGTGAACATCCCCCGAGGGCTCCCGGGCTGCCAGAGGCATGTCTGACTGCCAGTTTAGGCCCAATCCCCCAGGAAGCGGGCCTAAGCCAGCAGGTGGTCATTCCCCGAGGGTTCCCAGACTGCGAGAGGGCACAGGCCAGGCTGAGGGACCCTCCTGAGTGCACAAATTTTTGTGCACTGGGCCTCTAGTATTTTATAAGATAAGAAAGGTCTCTACCTAATGTATCCTGGGTTATTCATAGTGTATGTATGTGGGTGTGTATAGTGCTTAAGAATTTCAGCTGCCACTGATTAGTATTGTGACCTTAGGAACTCTATGTGTCATATATATGTATAATATATATATTCGTACACACGTATATCTATATATATATATCTACATATATAAACCTGTTTTTCTTGTTTTGAAGAAAAGATAATAACTTCCTGGGATGCAGGGAGGATTGAATGAGATAATACTTATAAAGCCCTAAGCAAATTGCCTAGCAAGGTGTGTGTGTTTGTGTATATGTGTGTGTGTGTGTGTGTGTGTGTATGTATGTATGCATGCAGTATGTCCTTTTAGCTATTGTCTTAGCATGTAATCTATCCTAGAAAATGTTCCATGTACACTTGAAAAGAATGTATATTCAGCTTCTTTGGGATGAAATGCTCTGAAAATACCAATTAAGTCCATCTACTCTAGTGTGCCATTTAAAGACACTCCTTGTTGATTTCCAGTCTGGAAATCTATCCATTGATGTCAGTGTGGTGTTAAAATCATCTTTTATGACTGTATGTTTAATCTCTCCCTTTATGTTCATCAGTATTTGCTTCGTATCCTTAGTTGCTCCTCTGTTGGTGGCATAAATGTTTACAAGGTTTATATCCTTAGGTTGGATTGATTCATTTATCATCATGAAGGGTCCTTATATCCTTTGTTTTAAAGTTCATTTTGTGTGATAAAAGTTTTTTTTCCTATTGTTAACTTGCGTTTCTGTGTCATGTCTAAAAATCCACTGCCAAAGTTAAGGTCATGAAGCTTTACCTCTATTTTTTTCTGATGGTTTTATAGTTTTAGCTTTTCTAGTTGTCTTTGATCCATTATTGCATCTGTTTCTGAATATGGTGTCACTTGGAGTCCCAGGACCATTTCTTGAAAAGACTGTTCTTTCCCCCATTGAATCATCTTAAGTATTTTGAAGACTCATTTGGCCATATGTGTAAAAGTTTATTTCTGGACTCTCAATTCTATTCCATTGATTTATATATCTGGCCTTCTGTCAGTAGTACACACTGCTTTGATCATGGTAGCTTTGTAGTAAGTTTTGATAGAGAACTGTGAGTCCCACAATTCTAACTTTTTCTATACACACACACACACACACACACACACACACACACACACACACACATACTTTTAAATATTTGGGATCCCTTGCAGTTTCAGATGAATTTGAGAATGACTTTTCTGTTTCTCCAGAAAAGGTTGTTGGAATTTTAATATAGGTTATGTTGAATCTGTGTATCACTTTGGGTAATACTGATATCTTAACAGTATTAAGTTTCCCAGTCCTTGAATGTGGGATGTGTTTATATTTATTTGGTCTTTTAAATTTTCCTTCAGTAGTGTTTTGTAGTTTCTAGTGAACAAGTTTTATACCTTTTTGGTTAAATTTATTCCTAGATATTTTATTCTTTTGCATGTTATTGTAAGTAGAATTGAATTGTTTAAATTTTCCTTTTGGGTTGTCATTTGTACACCTGAGTTCTGAGTTATCTGTCATCCTGAAACATGGCTGAATTTATTAGCTCTAATAGGTTTTTTCTCTTTTTTTCCCACGAATTCTTTATAATTTTCTATCTGTAAGATCATGTCATTCTCCTTAAACTAGTCCAACTGTCTGTCCCAGGCTGGTTTAATATGCTGGGCAGCATTGCCATCAGCTGTTGTGTCTCAGCATGGCAGTAGTGGTGAAAGTGCTGGTTGCCGGAGTTGCCTGGACTTCAGGGTTCTTAAAATGGATCACAGTTTCTAGGTCTGTGGATATTACCTGTTCAATACCAGAGATATTGTTTACCCCTAATATTGTGGGGAGAACTGAAGTTTTTCATCGCCTGCTGTAGCTGTCCTGTGAGCCACCTTCTTTTTGTGGGCAGTTTCTTTCCGACTAGTGTGCACCTGTGCTTGCAGTTGGGCTCATGGCAGTTATCTTGTTGGAGAGGAAAAGGGGCCAAGCAAGAAGTGCACACATGTGGGGACGCAGGATGGCACCCAGAGGTGGATCTTTTTGTGTTTATCTTTCTGGAGGTTTGGTTAGCTTCTTGGATACATGTATTTGTGTGTTTAACTAACTTGATAAGTGTTTGTAACCATTCTTTCCTTAGATAACTCTTTATGCCTTTTTCTCCTCCTTTTTCCTTCTGGAACTTCTATGTGTACGCTGTCCCACAGATCTTTTCAGCTCTGTTGGGTTTTTTTCTTTTCTTCCGGCTCCTTAGACTTACAATTTTAAGTTACCTCTCTTCAAGTTCTCTGGTTCTTCTGCCGCAAATCTGCTATTGAAACTGTCCAGTGAAATTTTCATTTCAGTCGTTTTTTTTTGACTCCAGAATTTTTCTTTGGTTCTTTTCTATAATTTGTGTCTTTTTTGCTGCTCTATTTGTTGAGACATTGTTCTGGTTTTCTTCAGCTCTTTGTATTTCAGACAGTTGAGGGCTGTGTTTCATCAGGGACAGTTTCTGCCAATTCTTTTTGCTTGTGAATTGGCCATGCTTTCTTATTTCTTTGCATGATTTTTTTTTCTTTTGTAGAAAATTGAACATTTTTAATATTGTAATTTGTTGACTCTGGGAATGGAATATTCTCTCTCTACCCCTAATCCTCGGTTGCCTGCTGTGGGTTGTAGTTGTTTATTCAGTAACTTTTCTCAATTATTTTTGTAAAGCCTGTATCCTTTTTAGGTTTTTTTTTGTTTTTGTTTGTTTTTTTAATTTTTAGAAAGAGAGAAACATTGATGTGAGAGAGAAACATTGATCAGTTGTCTTTCTTGGGTGCCCTGACCAGGAATCAAACCTGCTATCTTTTGGTGCGCAGGACAACATTACAACAAACTGAGCCAAACTGGCCAGGGCAGAGTCTGTATTCTTTGGCTTGGATAGCCTCTGACTCTTAGCTTGTGGTCCCCTAGTGGTGTTTTTTTTTGTTGTTGCTGTTTTTAAAAAATAAATTTCTATTGATTTTAGAGAGAGGAAGGGAGAGGGAGAGAAACAACAATGGGAGAGAAACATAGATTTTTGCTTCCTGCACGTTCCCTACTGGGTACTGAGCCCACAACCCTGGCATGTACTCTGCCTGGGACTTGAACTGTTGAGCTCTTGGTGCATGGAACAGTGCTCAGAGCCACACCAGCCTGGGCTGTTTTGTTTTGTTAACAAGGATAATGTTTTAATGAAAAAAATTTAAAGAAATTAGTGCAAAAAATAAAAGTTTAAATACACCAGGATTAGCATATTATCTTGTGTAAAGTATGCAAATCCTCACAGCTGAGACAGGTTGCAGTCTTCTTTTTAAACCTTTTTATTGAATTTATTGGGGTGACATTGGTTAATATAATTATACTAGAGGCTCAGTGCATGAAATCATGCACAGTTGGGTTCCCTCTGCCTGGCCGGTGATCAGGGCTGATCAGGACCATCTTGCCCAGGCCTGATCTGGCCGGTGGCCGGGGAGGGACTGCTGGAGGGCTCCAGGGCATATCCAGCCCTGTCTCACCAGTCCCGATTGGCCAGACCCCAGCAGCAAGCTAACTTACCGGTCGGAGCATCTGCCCCCTGGTGGTCAGTGCACATCATAGTGACCGGTTGGTCGAGTGCGGAATGCTCGGCACACACTTTCCCTCCAGCCCCTGGTCTTGGAGACCTCATGTCTTTCCAAGGCTCTGCTCACCCTCTGCAGCTGCCACACGAAGTAAATTGCATCGTGTGTGTGTGTGTGTGTGTGTGTAAGTAACCCTTTGCAGGCTCCGTGTGTCTTTACTTCACTGCAGTTCCTGTTACCCCAACATAAGGAGACACCCTCATTATCAGGTAACACCATCATAGTAAGCCCCCTGCTCAGCCTACTGCAGCGGTTTTAAATAGGCCATGGGTTGCCCTAGATCAGTGGTTCTCAACCTGTGGGTCGCGACCCTTTCACAGGGGTCGCCTAAGACCAACGGAAAACACATATATAATTACATATTGTTTTTGTGATTCATCACTATGCTTTAATTATGTTCAATTTGTAACAATAAAAATACATCCTGCATATCAGATATTTACGATTCACAACAGTAGCAAAATTACAGTTCTGAAGTAGCAACGAAAATAATTTTATGGTTGGGGGCCACCACAACATGAGGAACTATATTGAAGGGTTGCGGCATTAGGAAGGTAGAGAACCACTGCCCTAGATGGTTTGGCTCAGTTGATAGAGCCACGGACTCAAGGGTCCTGGGTTCAGTTCCGGTCAAGGGCACATTCCTGGGTTGCAGGCTCTATCCCCAGTAGAGAGCTTGCAGAAGGGAGCAGATCGAGTCTCTCTCATCATTGATGTTTCTATCTCTCCTGCCTTCCTCTCTAAAATCAATAAAAATAAATAGGCTATGAATGAAACGACGCTGCTCTCCATCCATCCTATCCCCCCTCACACCCTCTTTTGTCTTTGCGGTTCCCCCCCCGCCCCCTCCCCCCACACACACGCACTCACTCCACTGGGGTCTGTAAAATAGGGTCAGGATTTCTACTTCAACGAAGGGCGACGTGGTCGGGCAGTGTGGGAGGCGCTGTGCCTGCCAAGCGGAGCCTCCAAGGAGAGCTGGGGAGAAGGAGGGAGAGATGTGGAGCCTGTCCCATGGGAGAGGCCATGGGCTCCTCCGCTGCCCCCACCCAGCAGCTTTTTTTTTTTTATTGCTTAAAGTATTACAAAGAGTATTACATATGTCTCCTTTTTTTCCCCCCTTGACATTTATTTCCCCGGCCTCCCCTACCCCCCAGTGTCTTGTGTCCATTGGTTATGCTTATATGTATGTATACAAGTCCTTCGGTTGATCTCTTACCCCTCCCCCTTCCGCCCCTCAACACTCCCCAGCCTTCCCGCTGTAGTTTGACAGTCTGTTCGATGCTGCTCTGCCTCTGTATCTATTTTTGTTCATCAGTTTATAATGGTCATTATTATCCATAAATGAGTAAGATCATGTGGCATTTTTCTTTCATTGACTGGCTTATTTCACTTAGCATAATGCTCTCTGCCGGGAGCCGGTCTACCCTTGCTGCTTGACACAGTCGCTGCAGGGAAGAAACATCTGCACAGCTTATGTTTCAAGGGACCTGGCGTATATGGCATATGTTTGCTCCCCTTCTTAGCGCTATGTGTTTTAAACAGGACCACCTCCCCCAGAAAGGTTGTTTCCCCAGGTGGGGATTTTTCCCTGGAGTTGGGGATTAACAGGACTAAGGAAGGGAATAAATCAGTAAAACTCCTTAACTAAGTGCCAGGTGGGTAGTTAATCACTTAAACTACAAACAATCATGCTTAAGCTACATAATCTGGTATAAATACAGATGTAACAGGAGACTAAAGACAGAACCTGGCTGGAGAACCTGACTAGAGAAATGATAGTTTGTGGCAATGTTTGGGTGATTGCAGATTGTTTTTGTCTCCCAGAGAGAAGGTTGGAGTTGCTCCAATGTAGGGGATTGATAAATTGTTTTGGGAGGCTCTGCTTTAGGTAGATAGGGGATTTTGGAAACTCAAATGCCTTCAGCTCAAAACTATTCTTTTGTCAAAGTGGTATATTTTGGAGTGGTACATCTTGATCTCAACAACACTTTTGTAAATGCTATCACATGAACTAGTATTTGCTCTTTGCTTTTTTCAGAGCATGAAAAAACTTCTGCCATTAGCTAGTCATACTTTATTCTTTAAGAACTAGATTTAGCCAAAACTGGTTTGGCTCAGTGGATAGAGTGTCGGCCTGCGGACTGAAGGGTCCCGGGTTTGATTCCGGTCAAGGGCATGTACCTGGGTTGCAGGCACATCCCCAGTAGGAGATGTGCAGGAGGCAGCTGATCGATGTTTCTCTCTCATCGATGTTTCTAACTCTCTATCTCTCTCCCTTCCTCTCTAAAAAAATCAATAAAAAAAAAATATATATATATAAAAAAGAACTAGATTTAAATTACAGTTCATTGAAGACATTGCAGAAATGTGTAGGTAATGTTGATGGTTGTCTCTTAGGGATAGTGTTCAGTACACAATTTCTCACTTAACCATCATTTTGGATGAGACCCTGTTTAAAATGATAAGCTTTAAATTATTGGTTAATTTAAGTTCTCTGGAGTTTCATGTGAATTGTCATTTGGTACAAGTTATAAAAGTAAATTTTCATTCCTATTGAGTTATTAGGATTATAATCTTAAGAGTTTCAACAACAAAAAGTTGTTGGAAAAGTAACATTCCATCACAAAGCAGTTTAGTATTTAGCTTCATGTCAAAATCCTATATAATAAAAGGTTAATATGCAAATAGACCAAATGGCGGAACAACCAAGCAGCCGGTAGCTATGACGTGCGCTGACCACCAGGGGGCGTGTATGGAACATGGCGGGTGTTGGCTGTGGTGGGATGGTGGAGCAGGTGAGTGGGGGTGCCAGACCAAGGCGGGGCTCTGGTTGCTGTCATTGGGGCGAGCCTCTGGTGGTTACCGAAAAATCTTTGTACTCATGCACTGTAGTCCTGCCCAGTGCTCGCACCTGCTGCTGGTGCTGGCCCTGATCGCCCCTGAGGACTTATTCCCCCCCCCCCCCCCCCCCCCGCTCCTGAGGGGCCATCAGGGCAGCAGCTGCTGCTTGCACCCGCTAACGGCACCAGTCCTGTTTGCACACGCTGCTGGTGCCAGCCCCAATTGCTCTGCGCCGTTAGCAGATGGGACCGGGGGCCGCGGCAGGAGGGTCCAGGCAGGGGCATGGAGGGTGGGCCGAGACCCTCCCCTGTGCCTACCGCAGTCTCGCAGTCCACAGTTCCTTTCAAGGTGCATGAATTTGTGCACTGGGCCCCTAATAGATAATAAAAATCCTTCATACAGTCTAAAACACTTTAGATTTCATTTTTATTTCAGAAGACTTTAAAAAGTAACAAGATGTAGTAGAATTAGAATGTCTGAATTTTTATATAGTTCACTAGAAGCCCGGTGCACGAAGTTCTTGCACGGGTAGGGTCCCTAGGCCTGGCCGGCGATCGGGGCTTTCTGGCTGCCGGCTGGTGGCTGGGGCCTTCCTTCATTCCGTGCTGCCCCCTGGTGGTCAGCGCACGTCATAGCAAGTGATCGAACTCCTGAGGGGACAATTTGCATATTAGGCTTTTCTATATATAGATTTTGACTAGGTATGCTCTTAAAAAAATCTCACATTTGTTTCATAAGTGTTTTCTTGGAATTGTGTCAGGCTTTTCTAATTTTATCAATGTTTTTCTGTCCCTGGTTCTCATGAGCATTTAGCATTTAAACATTTTTATTACTATAGTGAGTTAACTAGTTATGTCTGTTTTTTTGTATTTGGCTACTCTTTAACCTATCTTTTTTTTTTCTAAATATATTTTATTGATTTTTTTACAGAGAGGGAGGGAGAGGGATAGCGTTAGAAACATGGATGAGAAAGAAACATCCATCAGCTGCCTCCTGCATACTACCTACTGGGGATGTGCCTGCAACCAAGGTACATGCCCTTGACCAGAATCAAACCTGGGACCCTTCAGTCCGCAGGCTGATGCTCTATCCACTGAGCCAAACCGGTTAGGGCTTAACCTATCTTTTAATAGACCAGCACAGTTTGGGATAGTAGATGTAGAATATTTCTGTAATACTCTGAGAAGTTTTTAAGAAGTAGGATAGGAAATTGATAATAGCTTTAAAAAATGATGGGCATAGCACTTAATATTTGACAGAAGACTTGTTTTTTCCTATATTTTTATTGATTTTATTTTATTTTTTAAAATTGTTTTATTGCTTAAAGTATTACAAAGAATATTGCATATGTCTCCTTTTTTCCCCGCCCTTGACAATGCCCTGGCCTCCCCTACCCCCCAGTGTCTTATGTCCATTGGTTATGCTTATATGCATGCATACAAGTCCTTCGGTTGATCTCTTACTCTCCCCTCCTGCCTCCCAACCCTCCCCGGCCTTCCCGCTGTAGTTTGACAGATTTTAGAGAGAGATGGATAGAGAGATAGAAATATCAATTGGCTGCCTCCTGCACACCCCCCACTGGCGATTAAGCCTGAAACCTGGGCATTTGCCCTGACTGGGAATGGAACCTGTGACCTCTTGGGGTTCATGGATCGAGGCTCAACCACTGAGCCACACTGGCCAGGTGACTTGAAAAAGGAAGATTAACAGTAGTAGCGATCATTTCATTTTTAACATTTTTCATAGTTGAGATTATTTGTGAATATAAAACACTTGTTATTATTAAACTTCGGCATCTTGATGTTCAGAAAATCTGATTTCTTCATTGAAATGAGTCTAGTTGTCTACTTGGCTTCTGCCTTATTTAAAAAAACTGAATTTACTGTGTTTAGATTGTACTGGCAACTTGAAAGTTTTATTGATGCAGTTGAGAGAGGCTCCCAAAAACTTTAATTTAGAATTCAGATTGGTAGTTAGGCTAGATTTCTTATTCCCTGCTGGGTGGGGCAAGAGTAACCATAGATGGTGTTATGTGCGTCCTATTGTGTGATATCAGGAGACACTGAATGTCTAGTCTGTGATAAGGCCATTTTAATTGTTAAAAAATAAGCTTTATTGAGATGTACTTTTTACAATAAAATTAGCTAGGTTTAAGTGTACAATTTGATGAGTTCTGACAAATGTACATTTATATAACTATCACCACAATCCTAGATAATACCCTATTACCTCAGAAATTCCCTCCTTCCCTATGCACTCATTCCCCTCCCCAAGGCCCTCCACCCACCCTATTGGTGCAGCTTCTATCACTTGCCTTTTCTGGAATCTCATAATAAGTGGAACCTTGAAGTATAAGATCATTGTAACTTAAAGGAACACAGAGTAAGAAGGTCATTTTGGCCAGGAGCTGCAGGTCTAATTCCTTCCATTTTTATGTGACAGGGACTTGCCATGAGGTGTTGAAGCCTTGTTTCATTGAGTCGGAGAGACTGGACCTAAATGGCGCAGCATGACTTTGCTCCAGCCTGGCTTAATTTTCCCACTCCACCATCATCAACAAAGGTACTCTTTCTCGCATCTTTCTCTCTTCTTTTTGTCTTTCTGTCTGTCTCTTTGGTCACATTCTACACAAGTGTAGTTAAAACGTGAAGGCCTAATATTTTTGCAGAGAAATACTTTTTGTATTAACATTTAAGTTAGTTTTTATTTCATCTATTGGTTTTTATTATTTAAAAAATCAGTTTTCAGTGTACCATCATCATATGAAACCATTTACTTCTAAGTTGTCTTTTGTACGAATAAAAGTTTCATAAACTATTTCAAATCTGTTAGTATATTGAATATTACTTTTGCATCCTACCTTTTTCTATATTATTTTTCTGATAAATTGCCTTACTTTGAGATAATGTTCGTTGTTTTCTTTGTAAGTGAAGGTTTTTGAAGTCTTTCCATATAACTGGAAGACTTCTTTTTTATATAATCAGTGAGACTTTGAATGGCACATTACTAAAACTTCAGGAGTGTTGAGGAGTTTGCAATATTGTTACAATATCAGGACTCACTAATCTAAGAATTGTTCATTTTACTAAACTACCAAAACAGCATAGTTTGTATGAGGGACTTTGGAATTGTTAGAGGCAATCTACTTGGTTTAATAGCTGTCATCCACTTCTTTCCTTAATTTGAAGAAATCAAGAGAGGGTCTTGATCATCTGCTGCCTATTAATAAAGCTCTACCAGGTTTTATGAACAGTATTTAAAATAGCTCTTACGGGAAAAATTTTATAATTTGGAAAGTTGTTCCCTTATGAGGACTTGTTAGAGCATAGTGTTGGCTATGATATGTTGAAAAAGCCGCACTGGAGTGACAGAATTCCTAGGCAATAGAATTTTCATGTTTGAAGTTGGATCTTAGTAATCACACCTTTTTTATGCAGGTTGATTCACTGGAAGGCTCATTGACTTGCCTTTTGTCATGAGTTAGTGTGAGCCAGGGTGCTTTTCCTGTTCTCTTTCCATAGGACTCATCTTTGGCATTCCATTTCCTGTCCTGTAAAGTGGGATTTGAACTTGGTTGGGAATGGAGACTTCTACTGATTAAGCCACTGGGATCACCTCTTAGTTCAGACTCTCTGTTTACTCCTTTCTCTCTGATGTGTCGGTTTCTGGAATTGCTGCTTAATTTTTCCCCTCAGCTGCTCTCATCTGTCCCTTTAGGGGGCTCATTTCCTTCCAGGCTCACTTCAGAGCTGGGATACATAGAAATTTTCTGCTTCCTTCTTCTCTGTTGTGCATGTTCTCTGAAATGAGTATGACTTGTTTTTATTTGTAAGCAGATCAAGAAAATTACCAGCACCTGAAAAGTTAGTTGCAAAACATGAAAACGTTTGAGAATAATTCTTCATTCAAATGTTAATCTGTGGTTGACAGAGACTGACTTTTATGTCTGGTGAAACCCTGCATTCTGGAACCTGACTCTTGATCTGCATGTAGGCCCTCATAAACAGTGATGATGACTTTGAGAATTGGGATCGCCTATTCTAAATTTTCACTGACTTATTCTAAATTGCCTTCAGAAAATGGCATCAATTAGAACTCTTAACCAGCAGTATTTGAAACTATCTCCTTATACTTTACCCAAAGTAGTTTTGATAAACACAAACACACACCTTCCAGTAATAACTTTTTATATGAATTCTTATTACCTTCTGTCTTTTACTTTCATCTCAAAATCTCTATTTATGGACTCACATTTATAATTAACCTGTTTTCTACAGAGCCCTTTTAAATCTTATGCTGTATAAGTGGAATAAATAATAATTACTGCTGGGTTCTCTGTTTCAACTTAAAGGAATTCTTTCATATATTTGTTTGAAAGGATGATACAAGGATTTAAGGGTAAAAATATTTTCAGAACTTTAGTAGTTTTCTGAGGTGTGTAGAATTTTAGCGCCATCATGTGGTGAGATTTTAAACTGCATTGATAATATCTGGCATAAACACTTTTGAAGTGTTTATTGGGACCCAGTCAGAAGTAAATTTCAAAGAATGTTTTTGTATACACGTAGGTATTACTAAAAAGCATACACCTGTGGTGCACTAATATTTCCTGTTGTCTTTTTAAAAAATACATGTTTTTATTTTTATTTTTTAAGAGAGAAAGAAACAGATGAGAGAAACATCATTGATCAGATTGCCTCCAGCATGCCCTCCCCCACTAGGGATAGAACCCACAACCCAGGCATGTGCCCCGACTGGGAATCAAACCGGTGACCTCTTGGTTCATAGGTCAAGGCTCAATCACTGAGCCACACTGGCTGGGCTATTAAGGTTTTTTGTTCTTTTTCCATTAAAAAATGCAAACTGGCACAGATTTCATCACCTTTTAATAGGTTCTGACCTGCAATTTGGGAAAAGTAACATTTTTATTATTATAGGAATGCCAAACTGAAATGGTTGTAGATAACTAAAAATTTAGGTTCCTTTTTAGATAAGCCTTGTTATCGATACTTCTTTCCCATCATCTTACCTTAGGAAATACAATGAAGTGATTGGTCCTTAGGCTGAAGCATCCTTTTACCAGTTAACTGCCACAATATTTTGAATTTAATTTAAAAAGGTCTGCCGCTTGTGTCTATAGATGCTTATGGCATATAAATGATTCAGTGCAGTAATTGTTTGAAAAAAGAAAATGCCAGGGGTGCGGTATTAAGAGTAGATGGGTGGTAGGAAAGTGAATAGGGATTTTTTTTCTTTTTAAACAAAATAACACGTTACGAGATTCTGCTATAGTCAATACATTTTCATACTCGTAGTCAATATTCTGTAGTTATTTAAATGGCTAGAGCATAGCAATAGTGCTTTATTGATTCTGTCGTGGTAACATTTAAAAAACAATGATTGATTCTGTACTTGTCAGTGGTGTTAGCAATGTGAGCCTGCATGAAAAATACGTGCTATTTAAACTTTAGGCCAACAGAAGATCAGAAAATCCAGTCAGACTGGTAGCTGAGTTTATTCACAGTATCAGAGTTTGTATAGTATTCAAACTTCCTGTTTACTATGTGCAGTTTTTTGTAACTGACTCAGATATTCTAAGGAATCCAGAAAAAGAATGAAAATGTGCAAGAGAGAGAGAGACGGTCTCTTCCTTGTTCATTGTATCATCTAATGTTTCTTGAGGCGTGACTACATACCAGTCACTGTGTAAAATACTTTCTATGACAAAAATCGTAAGCAGTAGATACTCCGGCTTTTCCTCATTTACAGATGAGAGCACAGGTTGAGAGAGATGAGTAACCTGTCCCAGAGGTCTTGAGCGAGGACAGGAATCCCTGTGTGTCTGGCTTTAAGTGCTGTCAGTTTAGTAACGTTCTTTTCTTGATTGCTAGGTAGTAGACTAATTTTTAGAAACGAAATACCAGGATGCTTTTTTTAAAAATATATATTTTATTGATTTTTTACAGAGAGGAAGGGAGAGGAATAGAGAGTTAAAAACATCGATGAGAGAGAAACATCGATCAGCTGCCTCCTGCACACCCCCTACTGGGGATGTGCCCGCAACCAAGATACATGCCCTTGGCTGGAATCGAACCTGGGACCTTTGAGTCCGAAGGCTGACGCTCTATCCACTGAGCCAAACCAGTTAGGGCCCACTTAGGGCTTTTATTCATGCACCAGAATATATTTTTATCCTGGTTTTAGTAAACAAATAAGATTGCTTTTTTTCTTCCCCCTCAAGGATGGCATCTCCAATATCTTTCTATAGTCAGTACACGGGGACCTAACTCTTCTGTGGCTATATAATCTTGTATTGAGTGGATCTGCATGGATTATTCAATGAGTACCTATTTATGGACTAAATTGCAGGAATATATTTGTAGAGTAAATTCCTAGCAGTAGAGTCACTGGATCAGAATGTTTTTATATTTGGTAGATAGTGCCTAATTACTCTGGGAAAATTGTACCAATTTATAATCCCATCAAAATATTACAAGGGGGCTGGTTTCTTTTTTTTTTTTTAATTTTGGTGATGCTGGATGTTTTCACATTTTTAAGTCTGTGAAATTGGGTGAAAAATTGTACTTTATTGAGCATATTTTTGTGTTAGGAAAAATTTATTTTTTTAAAAAAAAAATATTTTGCTGATTTTTCACAGAGAGGAAAGGAGAGGGACAGAGAGTTAGAAACATCGATGAGAGAGAAGTATTGATCAGCTGCTTCCTGCACACCTCCTACTGGGGATGTGCCCACAACCAAGGTACATGCCCTTGGCTGGAATCGAACCTGGGATCTTTCAGTCCGCAGGCCGACGCTCTATCCACTGAGCCAAACCGGTTAGGGCTAGGAAAAATTTCTAAGAACTTCGTTAATGCAGTCCATTTGTTAATGATTTGTAATAGCTTTTCATATTGTGGGATTTGCTTGCCATTAATATGGCACATATTTTTCTACAATTTGTCTTGGTAATTCTTTAAAAATGTAGAAGGTTTTAGTGAAATATTTAAATGTATGGAGAAGTGTAGAGAGAATTGAGAGAACACTTAAACACCCACAATACTCATATCTTAATATTTTGCCATATTAGCTGGAAATAAAACATTGTGTATAGTTGAAGTCCAGCTTACTTCTTTATAACACTTGTTTTAAAAGTCTTCATTTTCTCCCCCACAGGTAGTCTCAATGCATGTTCTTTAATTACTATTCGCTATGTGAATGTTAATAAATAGTATTGTTTTGCATGTTTCATGCTTTTATATAAATGATTCATTTATATGTCTGCATCTTGCTTTTACATTAATCCTGCCTTTGAGGTTTTTTTCCATGTTGATACCTGCAGATTTAGTGTAATTGTAGAAAACTCTGTCTCCTGTTCTGCCTTGCGCCTCTGCCACCTTTCATCTGTCCGTTCGGTTGAGGTGGTTTCTACCTTTTGGCTCCTAGAGAGAGCCCTGCGTTGAGTGTTCTTGTAACGTTTCCTTGTACGTGGGTAAGAATCATCTAGGCCAGTGCTCCGTAAGCTCTAATAAAGTGTGATAAGATAACCCTGGGGTTTTCTTAAATGCAGGTTCTGATTGGAGTAGGTTTCAGGGTAGGACCCTAGTTCTAAACTCTTCAAAGTGATGTTGATTTTGCTTGTCTGTGGACCAAACTTCTCGTAACAAGGCTCTAACCTGTAGTTAAAAGAAAAATTGCTGAGACTTGATTAGATATTGCCAAATTCTCTTCCATGTGGTGTACTGAGTTACACTGCTGTATGCTGCATATAACCATTTACATTATACTCCTGCCAAAATTTTGTCAGAGTATCAGAGTGAACATTTTTCCAGTCTTGGCTATAAGATGCGTTTTCATTGTTCTTTGACATTAGATTACATTTCTGTGAATTGCTTATTCACATTCCTTTTTTTTTTTTTAAATCTTCATTTGAGGATACCTTTCCATTGATTTTTAGGTAGAGTGGAAGGGAGAGGGAGAGACGAGAGAGAAATGTTGATTGTGAGAGACACATCCATTGGTTGCCTCCCGCACACACCCTGAGCAGGGCCAGGGATTGAGCCTACAACCCAGGTATGTGTTCTTGATTGGAATAGAACTGGGACCCTTTAGTATGTGGGCCGACACTATCCACTGAGCCACACTCACAAGGGCTGTTCACATTCTTTATTATTTCTTTTGGGTTGCTTTGTTTTCATATTGGTTTAAGAAATATACACATATATATTTATATGCGTGTATATATGTCATTTTAAATGTCTTATAGTTTTACTTTTTTTTTTTTTTAGTCTTACATGTATTTGGCTAGATGTATGCAGGTGCATTATAGTACTTGTTGCTATTTTATTTATTTTTAAAATAGGTTTTTATTGATTTTAGAGAGAGGAAGGGATGGGGGGGGGGAGAGAGAGAGAGAGAGAGAGAGAGAGAGAGAGAGAGAGAGAGAAACATTGATCGGTTGCCTCCCACAAGACTGAACCCGCATCCAGGATGCCTGCAGAAGACAGGAGATAGTCAAGGACTTTGTCTTTCAGGGCATAGCAGACAGCACGAGGCCTGAGGCAGCAGGGCAGCTGGCACCAGGAAGTCCCATGGGGCCATGTGAGAGAGAGGGACCACGTTGGGGATAGGTAGTGGATTACCATTGCAACTGAGGAGCTCCCCTCCCTGTCCTGGAGGAAACTGTCACATAATACAACCCAGAGAAATGGTCAGAGCATTCAAAACAGTTCCAAGTTTTAACGGAGATTAATAGTTGGTAGTGGGAAAAACCAGCAACTTTTATAAATAGTTGTTTTATACACTTCTAATTTTTTAAAATCATTTTTATATATTCTTTTGATAATTTTTTTGAACATTTGTTTTGGGGAAAGAGGACAGCACTTAAAATAGAACTGTAGCTTTAATTGCCATAATTGTCAATATTGAAGAAAACCTTGAACTATTTGAATCAAGTACTATATGATACAGAGTATTACATTTTGTTATAAAACCCATATTTTGCCTCGTTCTCTTTATACCATTTTACCTTTCAAATGTTGGGGTGAGTAGAGGTAGTGGCCAAACTCGTTCTGAATGGGTTCCTGTTTTCACAAGGTAGAAGAAAGGAGACCCACAATGGGTCCATCTTACAAGTTACCAAACATTGACATAACTACAACATTTTCTAACCATTTAAAATTCTTGGAAATAAAGCCAGAGAGTATTAGTTTTTAAAGTTGTATTTAGGTTTTATATATATGTTTACCTATATGCTTATAATTTGTTTCAGTCCTCACTGAATTTTGAGAAGCATTCTGAACACTTTTCATGGACAGAAAATCGTTATGATGTGAGTCGTCGGCGACACAACTCTTCAGACGGCTTTGATTCTGGTATTGGACGTCCCAGTGGAGGTAAAATTTGCTAAGGAATGATAGAATTTAAGAAAACTTTTTTTCATATTATTTTAGGAACGTTTTGATTGTCATTCAGACTGTAAGTATAACCATCTTTGAATTTGTAATACTTTACCATTATCAAAAAAGGTAACTTTGGAAGGAAAGAAAAAAATGGATGGCGTGCGCATGGGAGAAATGGCACTGAAAACATAAATCATCGTGGGGGATACCATGGCGGGAGTGCCCGTTCTCGGAGCAGCATTTTCCATTCTGGAAAAGGCCAAGGACTGCACGACAACAACACCCCTGACAGTGAGCCAGGGAGGAAGGAAGACAGGAGAGAACGCAAACAGTTTGAGGCTGAGGATTTTGTAAGTGTCTTGTCATTTTAGTGCAAATGTGGTTTTTGCAAGTGCTGTTGTAGCACAAGCTCATTTTCTACTGAGAACACAGGTCCAGTTCACAGCTTTCCGTCCCGCCCTCCTCCTGTCTGTGTCCTACTCACCATGGGGTCTTTAAAAACTTTTTTTTTTTCCTCTCTTTTTTTTTTTTTTTGGTCTTTAAAAACTTTTGATAAATTTGTCATTTTATTCCTTATAGAAACCTATTTATTTTAAATATTATTTTTATTAGCATCAGCCTGCAGACTGAAGGGTGCCAGGTTCAATTCTGGTCGGGGGCATGTGCCTTGGTTGCGGGCACATCCCCAGTGGGGTGTGTGCAGGAGGCAGCTGATTGATGTTTCTGACTTTCTATCCCTCTCCCTTCCTCTCTGTAAAAAGTCAATAAAATATATTAAAAAATACATATTTTTATTGATTTCAGACAAGAAAGGAGAGGGAGAGAGAGAAACATCAATGATGAGAGAGAATCATGGATTGGCTTCCTCCTGCATGCTCCCTGCTGGGGATCAAGCCTGCAACCCGGGCATATGCCCTGACTAGGGATGAACCGTGACCTCCTTGTTCATAGGTTGACGCTCAACCACTGAGCCATGCCAGTCAGGCTCCCTATAGAAATTTAAGCAATTGCCCTCAGAAATAATGCTGAGTTCTAGTGGCCTGTTTGCAAGTGCATCATAATACTATTTTTAGAAAGCTGGTACATTTTTGGAAAGACTATTTTACCAGTACATTTTACTTAAATTGCCTCTCTTACACTTGATTACTTATGTATGACTCTTAATGAATCCCAGGATAGCTCTCCTTTCTTTCAGCTACTTTCTCCATTCAGAAGTTTCTTTGTGGTCAGGAAAGGAAAACTAATTGTTAGCCTAGGTCAATTACTACTAAAAATAAGTATGAACTAATTAAAAACAGAATTTTCTTAATTTTTCCTATTGGTAAATCTCACCATGTGGCTGGCTTATCTAAACACTATGTTTCAAGTTACATAAAAATTGACCTAGTGTACACTCTTATCTAGTTCTTGTGATTCATTCCGGTAATTTCTTTTTGTGTATATGTTCATTCTTCATTCAGCATTCGAGTGGTTCTGAGTCCTAACTGTTCTTGGTCTTCAGAATACATAGGTGAATAAGATAGGCAAGGTCCTTTACTGTTAGTGAGTTTATATTCTTTTTGGGACTTTAGGCCATAAAAAGAAAAAATGATTAGTATTTTGCAGAGAATTTAGACAGGAAGTGATTGGCTACTCTGGTTTAGCAGATCAGAAGAGGTTTCTGCAGGGAAGTGTCTTAAGCTGGGACTTGGAGGAGTGAGCTTTGTTACGACTGGTAGGATGGGGAAGAGCTGGTAAAGAGTAGTGTTCGGTCCCAGTAGAGAGAGAGGAAGGGGTTTTAATTGAGTAGGACTCTTGCCTGTAACATAAAACATTTTAGTTTAATTACAAATGCACCAGGCAGCCTCTTTGGAGAAGCCATGTGAGTTGGTTTTAGTTGATTTGAAGACGGTTCCAGTAGTTAGACCTTGAATGGGTTACAGTGAGAGCAGAGACCAGTTAGGAAGTGGCCGGCGGGAGTTGATCAGGAGGAAACAGTTTGACTGGGTGGGAGCTGTGACAGGCGAAGATACATGGTTTGAGATGTAGTTTGGTGATGGTTTGGGGGGAGGGTGGAAGTGAAAGAACATGACAGATTGGATTGAGGTCAAGGAAGTGGTGAGGGAAAGAGAAGGACAGGAATTATGCTTAGGTCCTGTAACCTGGTAGCCTTGGAATCACTCTACCTTCCCGTTTCGGTAGCCCATTTTATCCACTCGATAGTTACTATGAAATGGAATTTTTATCATCTAAACAAACCAGAAATGATAATCGTATGCTCTCCTAGTGTTGTGAGGGTTAAATGAGTAATATAAGTAAATCACTTCATGAACAGTGCCCGACACATAGGCACTCAGCACAACCTAGCTGCTGCTGCTATTATTATACCCCACCCCCACTTCCAAGACGGCCGGCATCAGCTATTACAATCCAGTCCTGGCATACAGACCTGTAACCTGCTGCCTCATACAGAGGAGCCTGGAAAAGCGCATGTAACTGCCGCCAGTCCTCTTGAGTTTGTATCAAGGAATCCACTGGTTTGCATGCATGCCCTTTGGAGCTTTTGGTAATGTCAGTAGAGGATTCTTTTTTTTTTTTTTCAACACATGTTAAGCACCTTTATGGCATGGCAGGCTGTGTTGCTAGATGATATGGACCATATCTGATGTAACTAATGGAAATTTAGGACTTGAGATGGTAAACATATCTACTAAGATTAGCTTTAGAGCACACATTCAGGGCTCAACTCCATTTCTTTTTTAAAAATATATTTTTATTTTATTTTTTAAAATATAGTTTATTGGTGTTTTACATAGAGGAAGGGATAGGGATAGAGAGTCAGAAACATCGATGAGAGAGGAACATCGCTCAACTGCCTCCTGCACACTCCCCACTGGGTATGTGCCCGCAACCAAGGTACATGCCCTTGACCGGAATCGAACCCGGGACCCTTGAGTCTGCAGGCCGATGCTCTATCCACTGAGCCAGACCGGTTAGGGCTAAAATATATTTTTAATGATTTTAGAGAGGAAGGGAGAGGGAGAGATAGAAACATCAATGATGAGAATCATTGATTAGCTGCCTTTTGCACGCCCCCTACTGGGGATTGAGCCTGCAAGCAGGTCATGTGCCCTTGACTGGTATCAAACCTGGGACCCTTCAGTCCGCAGGGTGATGCTCTATCCACTGAGCCAAACCAGCTAGGGCTCCGTTTCTTTTTAATATTATGAGCATCACTTGTTAAAATAAGAATTTGCACTTCGCTTTGAGAACGAGTTGCTCACTAAAGCATCCAGTAATGAAAGCAAGAATTGGGGACAGTTTGATTTCCTCTTCCCTGCTCTTGACCTTATGCTGAGAAAGGGTCTCTCTCAGATTGATGCAGAGACTGATTCTCTTGTGTTGGTGGTTGTTGTTTTGACACTTTTCTCTGATGCATTTGGGGATGAGGGAAATATTTAAAGACATTTTCCTTGTTTTCTAGTGCTAGGAGGGAGGATAGATAGTAACCATTTTAATAATGAGCAGACTAAGTTGAAAGTTAGGGCTATGATTATAATTATTCTGTAATCGTTGAGATAATTATGTCAGGTTTTTCAGAATGATTTTGAGGTTACTTTTAAAAGGATTTATTTTTTTTAAATGTGAGAGGTTAAACATTTTTTGTGTTGTTTTCATTCCAACTTTCTTTCAGCCGTCTTTAAATCCTGAATATGAGAGAGAACCAAATCAAAATAAGTCTTTAGCTGCAGGTGTATGGGGTAAGTAATTTTTTATTTATCTTTGAGGGGTATAAAATATTATTTGTAGGTTTTACTTTTCTGTATTTTTAAAAATAAATAGGTCAGAATTAAATCTTTTATTTTAAATATGTTTTGATGTGCTTAGCTACAAAAGGGTGGCACTTAGCTTTTAAAAACAAGATATTAGAGATAAAAGAAGGTTTTGAGTCGAAGTGATTGATTTGCCCATGTTTGTACCATTAAGTATACTCACATGAATTTTTAAAAAATGGTCATAAGTTAATGTAATGAATGGATGTCATTTTGAGAGTACCCCAATCATCATCTAAAGAAAAGATTTAGTTTTAAATTAATTTTTAGTTTTTCAAAGTTGAAAACTTAGTTAACTGGAAAGATACATACTTACAGTCATACCTATGAAAATGGTTACACATAGAGTATTAAATATGTATAAATTTGCCTATGGAACTAGTCTGTGTTTGAAATTATTTGCTTTTTGATTGTCAAAGCTTAATGACAGTTTTTCTGGTAATTCCGTTTTCTTTAAAACTGCTTAGAGGTTAATTTGATAGCATCTTACAAAAGATTTAAACTGCACTTAGTATAAATTAGACAGCATTTTAAAGATTCAAGTGAAGTTTAAAATAATGGAAAAATTTATAATATAAAGATTTGATATCTGAAAAATAAATTATTATTTGATACCAAATTCAAAGGTGGTGTATTCACTTTGGAACTTGTACACGATCATTTGTATGTTTCTACTGAAAATCAACAACTTATCAAAACAAGGATTGTGGCTATGGCAGCATACTAGTCCTAACAATAAAGGCATTATTTTAAACTTTGCCACTTCCTGTGCTGTTCTTTATTGTATTTATGGGGTGATACTCTGGGGAATTATTTTGTTTCTTTTGATCTCCAGATTGATTTAAGGGTTTTTGAGGGTGGGGGTGGGGGTGGTCAGACACTTTTGTGAGAACCATGTGAATGGCATTGTTTTTTCTGTATTGCAAATTAGTATTTCTACCACTCTCCCCAGGCCTACACGCCCAGACACACACATACCCAACCAAAACAATCTCCCAAGCTCCTCTCTTAGGTATGTTTCCTTATTATTCAGTTTTTCTGGGAACAGCTGATTGCATAAGAATATAGAATCACCTGGAAGGTGTTAAATAGATTCTCTAAGGAATTAGGAATGATTTGGATTTGATTAGAATGAAAGTACATAAAAAGTCAAGAATGTCAGCGAGCATTTGTCATATAAAATTACCTATAGATACTATTGGTATTGATCCTTTGTTAATTTAATAAGTTTAGAGGAAATGATTTAAAGGCAAATACATCTTTGAAAATATTGAGAATACAGTGTGTTAATATAAGGATTTTGGGTCTACTATTTCAGGGTTGGTGTAATAAGGATTTTGAGCACTAGTTGAAAGATGTTTAAAAGGAAGATGTACTCTTTACTGTGTCTTAGGTAAACTGAGAAGTGTATCTGCATTAGAAAACAGTGGTTAATTGTGGCTTGGTTAATTGGTAAATTCCCAGTACTTCCCATAGGAATACAATGAAACTTTCATTGTATGGCACTTTATTATTCCTTTCTCACTTCCCCCCGGGTTCCCAAATACTGTTTTACCCATTGCAACATTTAAAATAGCGATTGTGTTCCTGAGGAAGACATGAGAATTTAGGAAAGACTTCAGTTGAACCTTTTCTAGTGCTTCTTTCCAGGTAAGTAAAAATTTAATAATGGAAATGAAATGCCTATTAAAAATAAATCAGTTTGTCCCTGAAATTATTTTTTATAGATCAAATATTGCAAGAGTCTAAACATACATCTCAATTTTAAAAAGACCTTTTGGGAAAGTAATTAAGCCATTTAAAATGTAGTTACATAAGCTTGATTCTATTTAGAAGCTAATTGGATTTACTGGGAACACCATGCAGCTCGTACCCTTGACCTTAGCCAGGGCCGCTGTTGCTGGTGCACAGGGTTAATGCTCTCTATATCAGTCTTATTTCCATTCGTTAATACTGTGAAACTAAATCGAAGATTCAGGGTGTTTTAGTGTGCCTGTGGGAATTTTAAAATAATTTAGTTGTGTGATTTTGTTTGGGGGGTGAGAAGAGATAAAATGTTAGGTTTATTATGGTTTGCATGCAATTTGAGACATAATTAGAAACTGGTTTTTGTGTTTTCAGGACTCCTACTGGCTATTTTTGTGACCACACAACATGTCAGCAATATATTATTGGCAGAGCCTAACAAACATGCAGTGCTTAAGAAACTGAATCATGAAAACGTGTCATTAGTAATCAACTTAAAACTTAGTCTTGTTTCAACTCAGCATTCTTATTTGTGTCTATTCCTTTATAACTTGATGATGAACTTACCTGATTTTTGCTCATACTTGATATACTGCTTGAGGGCATCAAGGTTCATTTTTAAGAATTTTGTTTAGCTTTTAAAATCAAAGCAAATTGGTGACTAGTTTTTAAAGATGGGACGTTTTCTAGAGAATTCCAATGATATTAACCACAAGCATACAGACATGATTCCATTAAATAAGCTAGATCATGTTGAAAAGCTCTGTTGTTTTTTTTTAAGGAACTTTGTAAGCAGGATTAAGAGAAGGGAATAATCTGTATCAAATGTCTTTGTAAAAGCATTATATGGGTAAATTATGTATTGAAATGACTTCACTTTCCTTGATGTCCTTCTTATATGGAAACAGTTAAAATTATTCCAAGGTTCAAGGTTGAGAAAAGAAAAGTAAGGAGGTTTGATTGGACAACGTGCCACAAGTAAATTTTATTTGGTCAGAGTTAGAAGTATCACTTGTTCAACGTGGAAATTGTTTTTATTTTAGAAGTGTATTTCTTTAAGCCTGTCCTTCATATGAGTAACATAGGGGACTTTGTTAAAGGAAAAGTGCCATACCCTGCTATTGACATAAATTATAAGTTAGTTAAATTCATTTGATTAACACTCTCATACTGTTGCAAAACAAGACAGATTTGTTCATTAAATTAAAAATTTCAAACAGCATCAGTCTCTATAAAAATAATCTTAACAGGTTATTTAGTAAAATAGTGTTCACAATACCCTGCCTGGCTCCCTTGGTTGGAGCGTCGTCCCGTACACCATATGGTTGTGGGTTTAATTCCTGGTCAGAGCGGATATCTAGGTTGCAGGTTCCATGCCCTGCTGGGGCTCATAAGGGTCGCAACCAATTTCAGTGTTTCTGTCTCACATCAATGTTTCTTTCTCCCTTCCCCTCTCTCTAAAAAATAAAAACATATCCTCGGGTGAGGATTTAAAAAAGTGTGCTCACAATAACAATTTCTTTTAATTGCGGTGGTACAGATTCTTTGAGTTTAATATTTGTATATCGTGTCTTATGTGACTCAGTTCCTCCCCAAGTTAGTGTGAAGACTTAATTCGCTTACTGTTTTACCCTTCACTTGGCTGTATGCTTTTGTTCACACATAAAGTTGTTTCTTTTCACCCTAGCCGGTTTGGCTCAGTGGATAGAGCATTGGCCCGTGGACTGGAGGGTCCTGGGTTCGATTCCGGTCAAGGATACGTACCTCAGTTGCAGGCTTCATCCCTGGCCCCACGTGCAGGAGGCAACCAATTGATGTGTCTCTTTTACATCGATGGTTTTCTCTGTCTCTCCCGCTCCCTTCCACTCTCCCTAAAAATCAATGGAAAAATGTCCTCAGGGTGAGGATTAACAGAAAAAAAAAGAATAAAGTTGTTTCTTTTCTTGAGTCAAGATAATGAGGAACTCAATTAAAAGTGGCATGAGCGTGATGGTGAAGGCAAGGTGGGCCCTCATGTCACTGGGGCAGTGCCGACTTCAAGCCTCTTATTCTGACAACTCGGTGTAGACTCGGTCCTGGTGTTTTTCGTTGGGGGAGGTAAACATTTTGAAGAATCTGGCCAGCAGTGCCATGCTCTCCAGTAGTGCAGTGCAGGGTACAGTACATTGGCTTTGGAATGAGATGGACCTGGGCCCTAACATTAGGTCTTGTACGTATTGGTGATTTAGACTCCGGAAGATTGTACTTAATCTCTCGGAGTGAATTTTGTCATGTGTTAGGTGAGGATGACCGCAATCATGCTCATGAGAAAAGCATTATTAATGTTCGTCTACTATGTATAATCTTTGGTCATGTAATAGGTGTTTAATAAAAGTTAGCTAGTTATGCTGTCCAAATCTAATAAACCAGGGAGATTCTAGAAGATTTATTAAGAGACCAAAAAGAAAAAAAAAATTTTAGGTGATACATCAAAGAATAAAGTAATAAGTGATTGAAACAAAAATTTTAGCTAGCCGGTAATTTTATATGGCAGCTATGTAGAGAGTATAGTGAAAGAAAGGATGAGAAATTAAGCATATGGCCAATTTGCTTTGTATTACATGTGACTATATATTCCTCACCCAAATTTTCTCATTTAGTTTTTTAGGGAGTGGAAGGGAGGGGGGCAGAGAGAGCAGGGGTAGAGGAGAGAAAGAAACACCGATGGGTTGCTTCCCACACACACGCCTCTACTGGGGCCGAGCTTGGCGCCTGCAACTGAGTGAGGTACATGCCCTTGACCCCTCAGTCCGAAAGCCCTAACCACGAAGCCAAACCAGCTAGGGTGATGCGGCAGTATTTTATTTCTCATCTTTCTTCCAAAGAATTGAGTCACTTCTTCCACCATTGACTTTGTATGGAAGGAATGAAAGTAATTATTATATTCACAGATATTGGGAGCATGAATAACAGGATAGTAAAAGGATATTGAAAATTAGTTATTGGTAGATTACAGTTGTTTCTGAGGATGACAGGGAACTAACGATATGAAGATTCAGAGTCGTGTTTGCCTTCAGGTGCCTTGAACTTAAATTTGAATGAGAACACCTGCTAATGAGCTTGATGCAATGAGCCATGTGGTTAACGAGTCGTTCTCTAAGGTCACTCACTTTCTAACTCGTAGGTCAGTGTTAGAGCCTGTCATCAACACAGACACTTTCTCTTTAAGAGAATAATCAAGAGTAAGAGCCATGCCATTGCACTCAAGGGGGGTGTGAAGCTGAGACTCAGGCACAGACGGCAGGAGGGTGACCACCACGGGGAGGGGGGAGGGCCCGGGGGGTAAAGGGCCAAATCCATGGTGACTGACGAGGTTTGATTTTGAGTGGTGGGCACACAAGGGCAATATACAGACCATGTATCATAACAAAGCACTCCTGAAGCATATGTGATCCTATTAACCAGTGTCCCCCAATAAGTTAATAAAAAGTAAAAGAATAAATAATTTGGGTAGTTTTCATACAGTTTACCAATTGACAAAGGAAATGGAAAAGGCGTAGGAGACAGTGGATATGGTTTGAATCCAGCAGCTTCAGCACTTCACTTGGAAGGAGAATTTGAAGCCTCAGGTGATTGGAGAGTCTCTCCATGTCCCCCGGGTCCTTGTTTAGTTCAGTTTCTGAGATGGCCCCAGAGGAAGTTGGGTTTGGTTGTTTGAGGTGGAGAATCATCATAAAACATCTATGCAACATTCTGCACCACAGGATCCTGTCTCTTTTAATATGCAACACTAGCTAACCTTAATTTAGAATTCCTTGGATTTCTTTCTTTGCGTTAACTCTTTTATTCTGAACTCTTTATGAAACTGATGTTTTCAGAAATATTCATTGCAATAATTGGGAACACGCTCACAGGTAACACCTGTGTGATTATACATCCATCAAACTCTAAGAGTCTTTCATGTTTTAGTAATTGCTGTGGTCTTGAGAAAAGCTTTTAGTTAGCAAGTGTTATTCCTAGTACTACCTCAGAAGTAGGATTGAGTCAGTTACCCTGCACCTCATAAATGCCTTCAGTGTAGTGGTCAATATTTGAATGAATTGGTTGGTATGTCAAAACAGAACTCTCATCAGTCGTAACTCAAGTAGAAATAGAGGCAATAAGTGAGAATGAAAAGGATTAGGAAAATTCTCTTTTCAAAATGGAAAAGCAGAAAATATACTTTATATTTCAAGTCTTAAGGGCCATTAGGATGAAAATTGCGATGAAAATAAAATATATTGGGAGCTAATCTTGGTTTGGTGATAGTTAACATCTCCAGGCCACTGTCTAGCTGAATTCATTATCTGTATTACTTGACGTTGCTCAGTTCTTCCATGATTTGTTCAGTTATGTTTAGCTATATTTCTTATGCAGGAGTATAGCTTATACTTATTTAGCTTACTTCACCCAGGAAGCAGCTGTTATTTTTAAAATACAATCAAAGCTTAGAGTATGCTATTCTTGTGGTGGTTTAATTTTATGTTAAATTTAAACTGTAACTCCTGCTCGTACTTTGTCTATGCAGAGTACCCTCCGAACCCCACATCTAGAGCTCCCAGGATGCTGGTCATTAAGAAAGGCACTGCCAAGGACTTGCAGCTGTCCGGGTTCCCCGCCGGAGGGGCCCCCCCGTCGCAGCCAGTGAAGAACGGGACTGGCCCCAGTGTTTATAAAGGCCTGGTCCCCAAGCCTGCTGCTCCGCCCACAAAAGTAAGCCCCACACGTGACCATGACAAGTTTCAGTTGACGTCAGTGGAATTATTTTGGGAAAATAGTGTTAGAAAATCTACACTGAATTATTGGATTGTTTTGTTGGGAACTGACTTGTGTGTCACTAATTTTAATTATCCTTTAAATGGCGTGTGTTTTCTTGTTTTAGTAGTAAATGAAATCTGTAAAACTTGTTTTGCTAGGTGCATCTGACAGTGATGGTGAACCTTTTGAGCTCGGCGTGTCAGCATTTTGAAAAACCCTAACTTAACTCTGGTGCCATGTCACATATAGAAATTTTTTGATATTTGCAACCATAGTAAGATACTTATATTTTTGATATTTATTTTATACTAGAGGCCTGTTGCATGAAGAGATTCGTGCAATAGGCCTCCCCTTCTCCTGGCTGCCGGCACCGGTTTTCCTCCGGCACCCGGGACCCAGGCCTTCGTTCCGGCCAGAGCCGCCTTCCCTCCTCCGTCTTCGCAGCCCTGGTCGGAGCCACCTTCTGTCTTCTGTCTTTGCGGCTCCGGCTCACCTTCAATCTTTGCTCCGCCGCTTGGAGCCTACGTATGCAAATTAACCGCCATCTTTGTTGGTTAATTTGCATATCACACTGATTAGCCAATGGGAGGCGTAGCGAAGGTATGGTCAATTACCCTGTTTGTCTATTATTAGATAGGATATTTAAATGCCATTTAACAAAGAAAAATCAACCAAAAAAACGAGTTCGCGTGTCACCTCTGACACGCGTGTCATAGGTTTGCCATCACTGATCTATGATATATTTGCTTAATAATATATAATGCTGTTTTCTTGGTGTACTGTCTTAGGTTTTTGAAACTCCCACTAGTGGTTTCTTGACAATAGCTAAAAGAAATCTCATTTTAGGTTTATAAAACTGAAAAAAATTGCAATGTCGTTAGATGTTTTTATTTGAATACCACACTTTGATTTTATTTATAGAAAAAGATGCAAGAGGATCGTGTGGTAATGATTACGATCTAATACAAAAATATTTGCTTTATGAGCCACATGTAGTCACCTTTATTTTATATTGTTTGCTTTTTCTCTCTTCTGTGTAATCTATATTTTTTTATTTCTTTTTTATTATTATTATTAAAGGTATTACAAATGTGTCCTCATCCCCCCCATTAACCCCCATTAACCCCCAACCCCCCCCCCCCCCCGCCCTGCACACTCACGATCCCATCCCCCTGTTGTCCATATATTTTTATATATATTAATGTTTGTGTGTTTTTCTTTAGCCTACACAATGGAAAAGCCAAACTAAAGAAAATAAAGTTGGGACTTCTTTCTCTCATGAGTCTACATATGGTGTTGGCAACTTCAATGCTTTTAAATCAACAGCCAAGAATTTTAGTCCATCAACAACGACAGTGAAAGAGGTATGGCATTTGCAATTATTTCTGAGGGATGTAACGTTGTAATCACGAGTTTCATTAACAGAAATACTCACAAGTTCTTTTACAAAACTTTATTGAGAGATTTCTCCTCTACTTGCTGACACTTTTGAACATTAAGTAGGAATGAGTTTTAATGAAAATTTTCAAAAACCCAAAGTGTAGACAAAATAATACCCATATACCCAGCAACCAGAAAGACTAATTAAGAATTAGGAAAATGACAATTTAGACATTTTTGATAAAGTTATGCTATGCATATGATATCTGAACCTTCACGGAAATCGAGGATTTGTATGATACCATCTTTAGGGGCTGATGGAAGCTTTATTGGTGCTAACACTTAGGGGACAGAGGGAGGGTGAGGGGAAAATGCACATTATTGCACTGGCGTGAGATGCCTGCTAAGCTAAGTATTTCTGTGTCATTTGACCAGGTTCTGAAACTTCAATACCAGGGAGTTTTCTGACCAGTTTAGGGTCAGAAGACACTTGTGACTCTGTCCTTAGACTTGAAATGGCTCTGGGTGGAAGCACTTCTCACGCACTGGTTCTCCATTGTAGACCTTCAGAGCTTTGGGGGAAGGACCAGCGTGTCAGCTGGTTGGCTGTGGCTGAGATTCATTACAGGCTTACAGACCTTTTGCCAACAGTTAGGCATTACGGTTTATTTCCTAGTGAAGAATCTGATACAGAGTTCTAACATTCTGATTCTACTGTAACCCACTGTCAAGACAAAACACTGAAGACAAAAGAATGTCAGTACATGATTCTTCTCTTCCCCCTGCTCATCCAGATTTCCCCTGGTGAACACATCCTGCCCGATAAAACCCTGTGTGTGCCTGCATGTCAGTCCATGCAGGTAGATCTTACTGGCGCTGTTACTAGACCTTGAAGCCTAGAACTGTGGGAGACGGCATAAAACCCTGCTTTTCTGTGTATTGTAGAAACGCTTTAAACAATTTCAGGGTTTTTTATTTTTTTATTTTTTAAAAATATATTTTACTGATTTTTCACAGAGAGGAAGGGAGGGGGGGACAGAGAGTTAGAAACATCGATGAGAGAGAAACACTGATCAGCTGCCTCCTGCACAGCCCCTACTGGGGATGTGCCCGCAACCAAGGTACATGCCCTTGACTGGAATCGAACCCGGGACCCTTCAGTCCGCAGGCTGACACTCTATCCACTGAGCCAAACCGGTCAGGCCTAAACAGTTTCAGGGTTTTTTAAAGTTTTATAAAATAGTATTTAAACTCCTAACTTCGAGTCATAGTTCTTTGTGTTATCAGACCTTAATTGTTTCTGGAATAAGAAAATTTTTCCTTTTTTTTTTTTTTTTTGAGAAAATTCTTTTGTTTACTCATCCAATGGGGTAGTTAAAACATGGGGATAGAGGAAAGTCTTTGACATAGACCTTAGCATCAGTTTTGTATTGTGGATGAAGGTGAAAGAGGAAGTTGTGGTTGTTTTGAACTTTACATTGACATTAGTTCTCTGTCTACATATTTATCAACATTTCTGAATTTTTTTCTTAGTGTAATCGCTCAAATTCCTCTTCACCCGTTGACAAACTGAATCAGCAGCCTCGTCTAACCAAGCTGACACGAATGCGCACTGATAAGAAGAGCGAGTTTCTGAAAGCGTTGAAACGGGACAGAGTGGAGGAGGAGCATGAGGATGAAAGCCATGCTGGCTCTGAGAAGGTGACTCTTGGTTTGAATAATGGGTCGTTTAAATATCTGGGCAAATACCAGTTAGGACCCTTGCAGCGACTTCAATGACTTTTTTTTTTTCTTCTAAAGTACATTTCTCTCATTCTGAAGTTCCTGTGCAAAAATAAAATTGAAAAATTCCTGTTCAAATATGCCTTTCTGTTTTCCCCACATTGCCTATTTTCATCCTTTGGGCTTTTGCCTTTGTTGAAAAATGTAAATATTAGCTAATAAGCTGTGTGTATCCATCCAGCTTAGTTTGTGTGTGTGTGTGTGTGTGTGTGTGTGTGTGTGTTTTAAATATTTACATATTTTAATTGATATAAGGGAGAGGGAGAGAGAGGTAGAAAAATCAGTGATAAGAGAACCATCATTGGCTGCCTCTGGCCTGCCCCCAACTGGGGATTGAGCTGCAACCAGGGTATGTGCCCTGACCAGGAATCGAACCAGCGACCTCTTGGTTTCTGGGTCAATGCTCAACCACGGAGCCTTACTGGCCAGGCCATCAGATTTTATTTTAATGAGAATGTCTTCTAAATTTAATGATTATAAGTATTACATTTATATATTATCAATGTAAGAGAACTGGGACCTATTAAAGTTTTTAACAACAGTATTCTCTAACCCATTCTTTTTTAACTCCCTAAAAATCAGGATGAAGACTCATTTAATTTGCATAACAGCAATAGTACTCACCAAGACAGAGATATAAACCGGAACTTTGATGAAAATGAAATTCCACAGGAGAATGGCAATGCCTCGGTCATTTCCCCGCAGATCATCCGGTCCTCAACCTTCCCACAGACTGATGTTCTTTCAAGTTCCCTTGAGGCAGAACACAGGTTAATATTTATTTTTACTTCTCTGTATTTTTTATATTCAGGATTTTGATATTATAGAAATGCTGTGATTCATTTTTTAACAGTCTTATTGAGATATAATTTATAAGCCATACATTTCACACATTTTAAAAGTACAGTTCACTGATTTTTTTAGTCTATTCAAAGTTGTGCAGTTGTCGTCAGAATCTAGTTTTAGACAATTTCCATTGCACCCAAAAGAAACCCCGAGCTCATCTGCAGTAGTTGCTCCTCCTTTCCTCTGTCGTAGGCGGCCCAATCCACTTCCTGTATCTGTAGACCTGCCTTTTTAGTGTATTTCATATAAGTGGGATCCTAAAACCTTGTCCTTTATGTCTGGCTTCTTTCTCTCAGCATGTTTCTAGGCCCACAGACACGACAGCACCTGTCACTTCTTTGCTCCTCTTGTTGCCTCCACTACCCTGTGCGGCTCTCCTGTTCATGGGCTGATGGGATTGGGCTGTTGATACTTGTGCGTTTTGTGAATCATGCTGCTGTGAGCATCCCTGTGCACAGTTCTGTATGAGCTTGTGTTTATTTCTTTTGGGTAGACGCCTAGGAGTGGAATTGCTGGGACCGTGCTTACATTTTGAGACACTGCCAAACTCTTTCCATGCGTTCGAATACACACTTGACATTCTCATCAGCATCATGGGAAGATGCCCGTTTCTCCAGGATCTCAGGGACACTTGAGACCGTCTACCTTTTTGATCATAGCCATTCTAATGGATATGAAGTGATCATCTTTGTGTGTGTGTGTGTGTGTATACGTACACATATTTTAGAGAGGAAGGGGTGGGGAGAGAGAGAGAGAAACATCACTGATGAGAGAGAATCATTCAGTTCCCAGGCCAGTGCTCTGTCCACTGAGCCATACTGGCTAGAGCTCTTTTGTGGTTTTTAATGTGCATTGCAGAATGACTAACAGCATTGAGCGTTTTTTTAATGTGTACTTACTAGCTATTTGTATATCTTCATGGGAGAAATATTTGTTGAAATTCTTTATCCATTGTTAAATTGCATTATTTGTCTTACGGGTGTAAGAGTTATTTATATGTTTTGGATATAAGTTTCTTATATATACTTGTATAACTAGAGGCCCGATGCATGAAATTTGTGCAAGAGTGGGCCTTCCTTCCCCAGCTGCCCTCGCAGCCCCCGCCTCATCTGAAGGACGTCAGGTCCTATTACGGTAGATGTTTCGCTTTTATTATAGATTTACAGATTTTTTTGTACTCTGATTGATCTTTTCAGTTTCTAAATGGTGCATTTTTAAATATAAAAACATGATTTTTATGAAGTCACTTTCTAATTTTTTTTTTTTATTGCTTGTGCATGTCTTGTCTGTGTTGTGAAGTGGGGTTCTCGAGTCATCCTTTCCCATGTGGCTATTCATTCATTGTCCTAAGATCTGATTTATTTTTTATTGTAAACGTCCAAGAGCACTCTCTGCTTTTATCATTATCGTCTTAAGCATCTTCTAAACAGTGACCTCGTCAGTGATGAGCCTCAGAATTGAGGTGTGTTCAGTCTAGAGTAGACTGTGGTGGTTTCCCCGGTGGCTTACCAGTCAGAGCAGGTATTTGGCAGAAGTGGCTCACCCTTCCTATGGTCTTGGAATAAACCAACGACTCGGCATCACTGCAGGAAGGAGTGGAGGCTCTTGGCTTTACTTGTGCGTTTGTTATGAATTAAGCAAACTTTCATTGAAGCTTAAATTTTATTAGATTGGCACAGAAATACACACCACCATGAAGGGAGAAATTATGGCACCAAACTCTCTGCCTCTGTTGTACTTAGGATCGATCAGATTCCTATTCATTCTACAGTTTTCATTTTTTTAAATATATTTTATTGATTTTTTACAGAGAGGAAGGGAGAGAGAGAGAGAGTTAGAAACATTGATGAGAAACATCGATCAGCCGCCTTCTGCACATCTCCCACTGGGGATGTG
This sequence comes from Myotis myotis, assembly GCF_014108235.1. Taxonomy (NCBI): domain Eukaryota; kingdom Metazoa; phylum Chordata; class Mammalia; order Chiroptera; family Vespertilionidae; genus Myotis; species Myotis myotis. The sequence continues at coordinate 444,187 of NW_023416357.1, read as the reverse complement.
CCCGCAACCCAGGTACATGCCCTTGACCGGAATCGAACCTGGGACCTTTCAGTCCGCAGGCCGACGCTCTATCCACTGAGCCAAACCGGTTTTGGCAGTTTTCATTTTTTAAAGGCTTTGTTCCAGACATATGTGTGCACTTTTTCAACACTAGATAGAATTCTTAAGTATATTGACCTCAATTCCTTTTTAAACTGATAAGAACAGATACTACGCTTGATCTTAGCCAAAAGGCCGAGAAGCGATCAATTCCTTTTTAATAACTGAAGCATTATAACTGCTAAAGCAATGAAAAGATAATTTATGCACCTACATTTTCTATTTATGTAACTATAATTGCTGTGTATAAACTGAATTGTTTTTCCAGTGAAAATTCTTACATCCTCTGGGACCAGGCTCAGTGTAAGGTGATGCTCGTTAAAGCCCAATCGACTTGACTTTTTTTGGTTTAATGCCTGTTTGCCTTGATTGAATTCCAGGGCAGTAGGGAGCTGGGCTATACCTACTGTAGGATAACTTTTAAAATTTATTTTTTAATTTCAATGTAACCTAAGCTCCATGAGGATAGAAAAACTTTGTCCATTTTGCTCAGTACTGTGTCTTGACCTGGCACTCACTGTGTGCGTAGCTTCGCAACATGAGCAAGCGCCCAGCAGAGCCAGGGTTTCTGCCTGCGCTGTGCACTGTGCTGAAGGGTGAGACATGGGCACGGCAAGGGTGCGGTTCGCGTGGAGAAGGGTGTGTGGGTGCGTGCGGACCTCGCTTGTTTCAGGGGCTGTGGATGGAATAGCCTGACAAGAGGATGGAGTCCTTCATTGGATTAGAGATGACTTTTAACATAGATTCTAATTGTGGGTGGACACAAGGTCATTACGATTTTTTGTTTGTTCGTTCTTTCAAAATCATTTGTTTTGAAAGCTATTCCAGAAATAGTTATCAATTACAGTCTGGGGGAATAAGGGCACAGAGGAGAAAACGGGCAGTTAGGAATCTGGACTTTTGTGACATGGAAATAATTGTTCCATCTGCATTGTTCAGGTTCTGACGGAAACAAGTGAACGTGGAGATCTAGGAAAAGCAGTGAGAGTGGTCTGATCGGTAGACTCTGGACTGGGTGGCATCGGGATGGAGGAGAGGTTACAGGTGAAGACAGTGCATTGGGAGGAAATGTTAGTGGTGAAAGGAACAGAGAAATAGTAATTAGTTAGTCATGACTGCGACCTTTTGGTCCAGAGGCCAAATATAGTAACTGAGGAGGCAAAGCACCAGACTGTTTCCTTTTCTGCTGTCAAGTAGACAAGATGTTGGGTTTCTGTAATCTTAATTCTTTATCTGTAAAACACAGCCTCGTGTTCGTTTTATTTAGAATCTGACACCGATATTCTGTGAGGTTGTTGCAGGCTCCAGTTGAGAGGTGATCGGTGTAATTAGGAGTAACAAATACTTAGACATAGAATGAATTTCTTACAAAGTAGTCAGATCTGTGTAAAACATGTCCATCTGGGAAAAGAAACATTGAAGTCCCCGAGCCAGGTGCACAGCTCTGGCGGCGTGTCCGCGTTTGCCAGCTGGGGCGGGGTCACGCTGGTCTTTTCTCGCCCGATGCGCCTAAGATGAAGCCCTTCTCTTTAAAAACGGAAGGAAAAGAGAAGAACCACCTTAGTCATTGTGCTCAGATCCTGGAGGGGAGCTTCTAGGACAGACAGCCTTCTTCCTGTTGTTACAGAGCCTCATGCCGTTTCGCGGTGGTTAGGTGCCGAGGAGGAGGACTGGCACGCACAAGGGGTGGTATCAATGGGTAAATGAACTATAAAGTGCAAATCGGGGCGAGATAGCCCGTCTTTTCTTTTCGAAGTAGCAAACCTAGTGATGAGCTAGAATAGAAGTGAATTGTGGTGGTGGTAGAGCAAATGGGTACGAAATGCTTTTACTTTTGATACATGAATTTAGCAGATTGGAAGTTTCTAGACTGGAGTGCCTTTTGCAGATTTCCAGCCTCTGACACCAGAAATCAAGCAGTTCATTCTGGTCTTATTGTCTAAGGTGTTTTATTGGGCTTCATCGCATCTGTTTATTCATGTTCAGGAACTCAGGCCCTTTTTTAATACACTAGTATTTTGAGGACTTTGTATAATGGTGAATGTTTTCTGCCACGTGACATAAATGGAATTATCCTACTTGGGTGCAGCTCTAAATTTATTAATTTCCTCCCTTTTTTCAGATTGTTGAAGGAGATGGGCTGGCAAGAAGACAGTGAAAACGATGAAACGTGTGCTCCCTTAACTGAGGATGAAATGAGAGAATTCCAAGTTATTAGTGAACAGGTAGGAAGACCTGAATCAGACAAGTTCACTTCCGATTGCCTTTTCTTAATCAAAACAATGGATTTTAAAAAATACTTTTGGAGGGTGGGGGGTGTGTGTCACACAGTTTTCTTCAGGAATGTAGTGGGTATCACATTACAGGTCATCAGTATAAATACTCGCAGAGACATGTCTTCGTCATCAGATCAGAAGAACAGAGATATTACATTCCTTTGCTCTCCAACCCAGTGGGCACAACATTTTTATCAGTTAGTTATTTCGTTATCAATAGGGTTGTATCTGCCCATCCTGGTCATCACAAGATTTCACAACCAATTCTCTGGGTCAGGCAATATTAGACAATCCTTGAAACGACTGCCGTATGCTGTTGGTGCCCGGTGAAGTTCTCATCACGCCTTTCTTCACATTCAAAGCAAAGCCTTCCAGCAGATGCACCGAGTGGTAAATGCAGCCAGTGGGCTACTGCTCACCAAACAGCCATAGGCCTCGGTGTGTGAAGGCTGCGCCATCCGGTGTGTGCAGCGCACGCTGATGTTTACACAACAATGACATCACCTCATGGGGCCTTTTGGAGAGCATCCTGCCATGGATGGGTGGCTGAATATAGCTGTATAGCTGCCACCCCAAAGTCTCTCATCATCCCCCTTGTCTTCAGTTCTCTCCCTCTGGTAGGTGATACTGTAAACATCCCAGAGTGGCTTACTACACGGCTGATGAGGTCTATAAAAGCTGTGCTTAGAGATTTTGATGAAAATTACCAGTGTCAAACGTTTTTATGAAAGAAAGGGAAAAGACTGAAGTTAATAGAATGTACATTATTGTTCGTTATTACTGTTTTTGTTATTGATTTAACTTTGTATCTTTAAAAAGTTTCTAATCTGGGACAACCCCTTCCCAAGCCCCATCGGTGACCTAATTAGCTCTAATTTCTCCTTTTCAGAAATAGAAACTAAGTTTTTCGAGTTTCTTAATCTCTGTGGTTAAGCAAGGGGCGGGCTCTATTTTATTCCTTATTCTTGTATGCCTTCCTTTTTGTGTACCTCCTATTGAATCCCGCATACTCGAATCGTTTGTACTCTTTGTTCCACAAAGTGTGAGCGAGGCAGACGGGGGCGTGCTCGCAGCCAGGTGGCCAGGGCAGGACAACAGCCTCTGGAGCCGAGGGCTGCTGGCTCCACACGGGCAGCATCGGCGCCGGCTACTCCCCTCTCTTCGGAGGTGTGGTCGACGGTGAGCGCCGTGCCCCCAAAGCAGGGGTTCATTCCTAGGAGATCTCTTGTTAGACCAGTTGGATCAGTCACTTTGCTGTATTAAACTAGTTTTCCAGAAACGATGTCGTCGTCTGTGGACTTCACAGTTTTAACTTTATTGTATTCATGGTTACATTTAATTATTACTCTATTCTTTTTAAAAAATATATATTTTTATTGATTTCAGAGAGGAAGGGAGAGGGAGAGAGAGAGAGAAACATCAGTGATGAGAGAGACTCATGGATCAGCTGCTTCCTCACGCCCCCTACTGGGGATTGAGCCTGCAACCCGGGTAGGTGCCTTGACCGAAATCGAACCCGGGACCCTTCAGTCCGCAGGCCAGTGCTCTATCCACTGAGCCAAACCAGCCAGGGCTATCACACAATCCTTAACTTGATAGGAACTCCTGGAGCACAGTTTATTTAACTTTTTATTTTTGGCATTTCAGTTGCAGAAGAATGGTCTGAGGAAAAATGGGATTTTGAAAAATGGCCTGATCTGTGACTTCAAGTTTGGCCCCTGGAAAAGCAGCACTTTCCACCCCACGGTTGAGAACGACGACTCGGAGACGAGCAGCAGCGACACGTCCGATGACGACGACGTGTGAGGCCCCAGCGCCCCCGAGGCTTCGTGTGGCCGTCCCCGTGCGGCGGGGGGAGTGCCAAGTGAAGAACTATAATTGATGTAGTAAACGCCCCGTTAGAGAGTTTTTGGGGGACTTCGGTATGAAGAAAACCAAGAATGCTGTGTTGGGCTGTGTTGAACATTCTTTCTTGTACATGGATGTTGTAGAAATGAGGCCTGTGGTGGACCAGCGTGGACTCTGCATCACCACGGCATTTCTCTGACTAGCAATGTGACGATGTAACAGATGAGATGTTCTCATTTAATAATAAAAATTGTGTAATGTTTTGCAAAGCTTCTGTCTTAAAATGTCCGGGTCTTAAGAAAAAAGGCAGCTTACACTGTTTGCTTGCAGAGCCTCTCTGTTCGTACAATGGAAATCCTCACCCCACTTTGTGCCCCACCCCCAAGACAATGTAGCATGTCGGCTAAACTGGAGCAAGTGCACTCAGACATTCACTCCCGAGCTCCGCTGTCGTACTATCACCTTCTAAAGCATACGCTGCCCTTTAGCCATGTGTAGTTCCGTAACTTACAGGAAAGACTCGCCACACTTTCTTCCAAATTTTAAGACGTGGTTTTCAAGAGCTTTATTTGGGGATGTTGTCAGACCAGGATTTTCAGAGTTGATGGAAAGAGTTGTTGTGGGAAAACTTATTTTGATAAATTATTACCTGAGCAGAAAAACTGATCACTGACTGGATCTGTCCCCAACATGGAAATAAACTGGATTTTCAGAACCTTGTCGTGCTCTGTAGTGTCCCGGGTTGGTCTCCACACAGCGCTCTGCTCGTCCTGGCAGCTGCTTCGTTCAAGGCGGCGGCCGTTTTCCGAGTTTAGGGCAAGAGGTCGGGAAACGGCCTTAGCGGCTTCCCGCGTCGAATGCCGGTGAACCCTGTGTTCTCATCGGCACATCGGTTTCAGCCATCTCTGTCCCCTGCTGGCTGGGAGAGGATGTTTGTATTTTGAATTTTTTCTCTCTTGTTTGCTCACGTTTCTGTGTTCGCCTCCCTCCCCTCGCTCATGCGTAAGTATATCCTCATCGTAAGGAGCGCAGTCTCACAGCAAAAACGTCCCAGGCTTCGTGTCAGAGTCTTCTTTTTTTGAAATTGCGTTTTCAGAAGACTCCTGTGTTTCTGCTGTTTCCACCTCAGTATCCTGCCTAGATAACCAGCCCGTGTGTCTCCGACATCGATGTTTTCTCTGCCTCTCTCCCTTTCCACTCGCTCGAGTACATACATCTCCTGCCTAGACTCCTCAGTTTTTACCAGAAGCCAGATTATTTGTCACGCTGAGTGGTGGTGAGGGTGCTAAAACGACACGGTTTCATCCCACAGAACTTGGGAGGATGAGTTACAAAGTATTAAAGTCATTGGAGTTCTCTTCGGAATAGGCCCGTGTGTCACACCTGCCGCCAGCCCATCCCCTCGCGCAGTGTCGGCCGCGCGGAGCCCGTGGCTGCTGCGGCTCCGTCAGCCGCAGGCGGCACCGGTGTCTGCGCTCCGCTCGCACTGTTGGGTCGTTAGTGGGTTAATGAAACCTCCCAGACGCAGACGGTGTTTGCTAACAGAAGGGACCGAGAACCGTGGCTTCCATTTAACATGTACCTATTGTGTTTTCTAAATAGCTCTCAGAGATTTTGTCACTTTTCGTCTCTGGCACGCTGCCTTCAGTTCAGGGCCTTTTGCCCTAATCCCCTCTCAGCGTTCGCAGATGCTGAACGCGGTGCCGGGCTGTGGCCAGGCGCTCACAGGTGCGGGTCAGCACGGGGCCGGCCATGTCCGCCTCAAAGGCCCCCGCGGGTCCCGTTCCTGCGGGCGGGAGGGCAGGGTGGCAGAGCCACGAGTCCCGGGCTGTCTCAGGAGTGGGCGGCAGGGTCTGGACCGGGTTCGAGAGGAGGATGGCCACAGCACGGGAACATCGTGTGGAAACCTGACCTCCGGCCACGGGGGCCTGAGGGGCCATTTACTTTAAATTCAGCTTTTTGCGGCAAGTTTTTTTTAAAATACCACTTTATCAAGGTATAAACGAACGTAAGATACACATTGAAGGCATGTAGCTTGGCAAGTGTTGACCTGTGAAACATGGCCGTCAGGTAGTGAACGTGTCTCACCCCAAAAAGGTGTCTGGTGTGGCCCCCCATCCTTCCCTCTTACAATACCTCCCCTCCCCCCAGTGCTTTTTGGGGAGCATGGAATGTGTGAGCAAAACTTACAGGAATGGGTTTAAAGTAGCATTTCAAAAATTGTATGTTAGGTTTATTAATAGGATAATTTTTATTTTCATAAATATTTCTGTTAAAGTTGAAACAAATGTAGAAGTGTTACCAATAGTCAGGTAGGTTGGATGGCGTCAGACTTCTAGACCAGTTAGAATTCAGGGTGTTGACGGGCCTGAACCCTAACGAGCTCGGGGAGCACCTGTGAGGGTGTTTGTGGTGTTGGTCTTGGGACCCGTGCTCGTCTGAACAGTGTGAAGGGCTGAGGGCATGTCCTGATCCACTTGCTTAGACCTCACAGGCTCCATAACGGCGCCTGATCAGAATGCACTTGCGGCAGAATTTAGACACCTGGCTTAGAAGAGGCACACGTGCCAGCTGGTGTGCTCAGTGGCTAGAGCGTGGGCTCCCGGGTTTGCTTCCCGGGTTTGATTCCTGGCCAGGGCACAGGCCCTTGTTGCTGGCTCGATCCCCAGTAGAGGGTGTGCAGGAGGCAGCCCGCGCTCTCCCCTGTGCCTGTGGCCTCCTGCCTGGGCCCAGGTGCTAATGGACAGGGAGGCCTCCGAGTGCCTGGCTCTGATGCCTGTGGCCACGGAAGCAAACCCAACTCGGCCTGTACGTGCCTCAAGCTTAGGAAAGCAAACGCTGAGGACGCCCGGCCACAGGCACCTCGGGCTGGGCCCAGCAACGAACGGCTCCATGTCCTGTCCCAGCTGCTGTCCACAGACCCCGGTCACTCCTGGTTCAGTGGCCACGGAAAGGGGTGCCCCCCCCCCCGGCCCCCGTCACTGTCAGAAGGTCACTGTGCAGATCCCCAGCAGGCGTCTCCAGGTGCCTGTTGTGATCTCACTCCTGCCTCGATTCCAGAGGTGAAGTGGGAGCTGCAGATGCCGAGGCTCACGTTCCAGAGAGACAAGGGGGGGTCTGACGGGACTTGGTGGCTGCCTGACCCAAGGGAGAAACGGACCCCAGAGTGCCCGGGGCTGGCAGGGAGGGTGGGTGCCCCTCCCCACCCCATCCCCACCCCCAGGAGAGGCCTCCTCGCCGTCTGTGCCAGGAGACCTGACTTCTTGAACCCTGTCTCCCGGCCGATTCTGGACCCGTTACCCGTGCTCAGCGGCTCTCACCCCTGACAGTGCAGTGGGGTCCAGGACTGTCTCTGAACTCTGCTCCCCGAGTCTGGGGTCGCTGGCGGTTTCTCTCGGGTGGAGGATCACCTGGTCCTGGGCAGGGAGGTGGGGAGGGCGTGGCGGTGCCTGGGCTCTGGTCTGGGTCCTCCTCCCGCCTCCTGACCCAGAGCGAGCTCTGCCCCAGGCACTGGTCCTGTCACTGAGCTCAGGGTGCCGCCCCTCCCCTGCCGCAGCCGCAGCCAGGCCCCTGTGGCCCGCCAGTAAGGGGTTTGTTCAGCTATTTTAATGAAAGGAAATGAACACCAGGGGGCAGCAAGCCACCGTCCAAGGGCCTGCAGACACCTGTAGGCAAAGGGCGTTTGCTCAGCAAGCAGGACCTGGGAGGTTCCTTCTGGACGGGGCAGCGTCTCCCAGCGTCTCCCACCTGTCGCGGGGCCTGGGCCTCCCGGGAAGAGTGGGCGGCCACACCCCAGGCCCCACCCAGCCTCCTGGGCTTCCTCCCGAGACAGGTAACTGGAGTTGGATTCCTGCATCTTTTGAGAGATCTGACTTTCATGTATTTTTTGTTCACCCTCACCGAGGGTTTTTTCCATTGATGTCCAGAGAGAGTGGAAGGGGGGGCCAAAGAGAGAAACGTCGATTGTCTGCCTCCTGCACACGCCCCAACCAGGGCCGGGGCACCTGCAACCAAGATACAGGCCTTTGACTGGAATCGAACCCGGGACCCTTCAGTCCGAGGGCCGGTGCTCTATCCCCTGAGCCACACGGGCCAGGGCGGATGCCTGCATCCTGAGGCCGAGGGGCTGAGGCCCCCCCTCCCGGTCCCTCGGTTCACAGGGTCAGCTGAGGCCCCCACAGGGGAAGAGTCCGGAGCCGGAGCCAGGTGTGTCCACCAGGTGTGTCCACGGACGCCCGAGGCCCCGGCCTGAGGGACAGTGTGAGGCTGGGAAAGCCGTGCTGGGCTGGAGATTTCACTCCAAATCCCAGGCCCCCGTCCCCTGCGACCGGAACACGCCTCAGCTAGAACCGTCCGAGGCTGCACGCTGCCGGGCCCTGGCGTGTGTGTGTGTGCGCGTGTGTGTGTGGGGGATGGGGTGCGCTGGTGCTCTCCCAGGGGTGAGGGTGAGGACTAAGTTATAAAAGCGTCAGCCCTAACCGTGACCCTGCGGTCGGGGTCACCTGGCGCAGGAGGGGCTGGCTGTCCCCCGGGCGGGGCGGCCGGGTGCCTGGCGGTTTCCCTGCACCTGCTCAGTGGTGCTCACTTCCAGGAACCACAGTGACGGGGCCTCAGCCAGCGCTCCAGTCACCCCGCGTCACCCCGAGTTCATGGGGTCAACCCCCACGGACCCGAGGACCAGGTGCCAGGACCTCCTGGGCCGCTGTCCCGTCCCTGCAGCTGCTGGGCTGTGGTGAGCTGGGCTCTGGCACGTGTGGCCTGAGCTTTCCTAGGAATCGGCAGAGTCCGGGAGGCGCTGGCTTCAGCGTGTCCTGCATCCCCCCTCGCCCTCTGGACAGGGCACCCCCAGTCCCCACGGGGCCCCTGGGCGCCTCCCGGCCTCAGAGATCCGGACCTTCCCCCTCCCGCCCTGCTTTCCTGGGCGCCGTGTGTTGCGGTCCAGGCTGGCACAGCTGCACTCACTGCGAGAGGAGTGGGCATCAGGTGGACGGGGGTGGACGGGGGAGGGGGTGGGGGGTGAGGGGAGAGGCCCAGGTGCCTGCCTCTCACAGTCCCCCCCAGAAGGGGGCGTTGCTGACCTCATCCAGGTCACTGTCTGCTAACGTCCCAGGGGCAGTTTCTTCCTAATCTTAGGGCCCCACCCAAGGGGAAGGTTCTGGAACCACCAGAGCACTGAGGAGGGGTGGCCCTGTGCTCCCACACCCCTGGCCCCCTGGTCCCATCTTTTCGGGATAGTCTCGGGTGGGGGGCAGGCAGCTTTCTCAGACCACGAGCTCTGCTGAGGACAGAGGGCAGAGGCTCCTCCCAGCATGAGCCTGGTGGCCTCTGAGCTGGGGGGGGGGGGGTGTCAGCCCCTCACCCCCTGAGCTGGGGGCAGGCAGGGCCAGCTCAGTAAACTTCCCGTCCATCACAGACTGACCTGGGAGGAAGGAATGTTTACCTTTGTGAAAAGTGACATCACGGGCGTGCAGCACAAGCCCGTGTCAGCCAGGATTCGTTTTAGCGGGTGTCTGAGGACTCTGTCAACGTTTTCTTTTTTAAAAATATATTTTTATTGATTTCAGAGCAGAAGGAAGAGGGAGAGAGAGAAATATCAATGATGAGAGAATCATTGATCAGCTGCCTCCTGCATGCCCCCCACTGAGCCACACCAACTAGGGCCCTGTCAGCTTCCTATAGAACCCGGGAACCTGCTTCAATCGCTACCTGCACCGGCTCCTAACAGCAGCTCCCGGGGCGAGGGACCGAGGGACCGTGCGGGGACGTGAGCTGAGCCTCGGTGGCGTCCCCTGCAGGCGGGACAGGTAAGGACAGCGCTGACCACCCAGGGCGAGGCCGGGAGGTGACGGGCTGGTGCACAGACCCCTCACGTGGGGGGGTGGCTGCTGCCCCTCCGGTGGGCGCTGGGAGCCACGTCCCTGACCCTCCCCTCGGCGCCGGAGGCCGGTCGGGCGCTGGGTGCCGTGGGCGGGTGGCAGGCTGGCCCCTCGTGCCGGTCCCGCCGACGCCGACACCGGGCTGCCTTCCTGCCGTCACCCCCGCGGCTGTTTTGCCGGAAAACCCGCCTCTTCCAAGCGGCCTCTTCCAAGCGGCCTGTTTATGCCGTGGTTTCTGGTCCGTTTCTCTTTCTAGCGCAGCGGGGGGTGTTTACATCTAAAATAAACTGTTTTGTCAAAACGGCAAAACAGCGAGGCCTCGGTGAACCCCGTGCCCTTCCGCCCGGACCCCAGCCCCTGGCCCGGGAGCACCGCCCTCGCAGGACGGCGGCCGCTCTGACGTGTCTGGTCTGGACGGTCCTGGGGGGACCTGGAGCGGGGCTCCTGCTCGTCATCACCACCGGGAGCTGACCGGCAGCTGCGACACCCAAACGACCGCCTCCCGCCCGCGCCGGCCTCGCACTCATTTTGTTTTTAGTCTTTATTGTTGGAAGGGCCACACGTGTCCCCTTGCTGCCCGCACCCACCGCACCCACTGCACCCCGTCTGTCTGTGCCCTGGGGCCATGCACACAGCTCACCCCCACCCGCACCCCATCTGTCTGTGCCCCGGGCCATGCACACAGCTCACCCCCACCCGCACCCCGTCTGTCTGTGCCCCGGGCCATGCACACAGCTCACCCCCACCCGCACCCCGTCTGTCTGTGCTCCGGGCCAAGCACACAGCTCACCCCCACCCGCACCCCGTCTGTCTGTGCCCCGGGGCCATGCACACAGCTCACCCCCACCCGCACCCCGTCTGTCTGTGCCCCGGGCCAAGCACACAGCTCACTCCCACCCGCACCCCGTCTGTCTGTGCCCCGGGCCATGCACACAGCTCACCCCCACCCGCACCCCGTCTGTCTGTGCCCCGGGCCATGCACACAGCTCACTCCCACCCGCACCCCATCTGTGCCCCAGGCCATGCACATAGCTCATCCCCCACCCGCACCCCGTCTGTCTGTGCCCCGGGGCCATGCACACAGCACACCCCCACCCGCACCCCGTCTGTCTGTGCCCCGGGCCATGCACACAGCTCACCCCCACCCGCACCCCGTCTGTCTGTGCCCCGGGCCATGCACACAGCTCACCCCCACCCGCACCCCGTCTGTCTGTGCCCCGGGGCCATGCACATAGCTCATCCCCCACCTGCACCCCGTCTGTCTGTGCCCCGGGCCAAGCACACAGCTCACCCCCACCCGCACCCCGTCTGTCTGTGCCCCCGGGCCATGCACACAGCTCACCCCCACCCGCACCCCGTCTGTCTGTGCCCCGGGCCATGCACACAGCTCACCCCCACCCGCACCCCGTCTGTCTGTGCTCCGGGCCAAGCACACAGCTCACCCCCACCCGCACCCCGTCTGTCTGTGCCCCCGGGCCATGCACACAGCTCACCCCCACCCGCACCCCGTCTGTCTGTGCCCCGGGCCATGCACACAGCTCACCCCCACCCGCACCCCGTCTGTCTGTGCCCCGGGCCATGCACACAGCTCACCCCCACCCGCACCCCGTCTGTCTGTGCCCCGGGCCATGCACACAGCTCACCCCCACCGCCCCGGCCTTCCCTCCGAGACGCGCTCTGTTCCCGCTCCCCTGTTTCTCACGGTTGGATTCGCCCTCAGACACTGAGGAAGCCGGTGAGCACGCTCTGTTCACGGCGAACCCCCTTCTCCGGCTCCTTTGGGTCAGGCCTTGCGTCTGCAGGCGGGTTTGGACTTGAGCACAGGCCCGGGCGGCAGCACTGTGTCCAGCAGCCGTTCAGTCCCGGGAAAGTCGGTGGGGGGTCCGTGGGGGTATGTGGGGGGCCGTGGGGGTACGTGGGGGGCCGTGGGGGTCGTGGGGGTCGTGGGGGCCGTGGGGGGCAGGCACAGGGAACTCAGGGGGTGGCTCTGGTCTCTGGGCATCTTTCTTAAAGTCTCTCAAGTGCCTGTGTCCCCACGTTTCGTGGCCAGGCCATCACATTCCGGCCCTGAGGAGACCACGTGCAGCTGCTGGAAGCGAGGGGGGGGGGCCTCAGTGCCCAGCTCGGCCTCTTTGTGGGAACAACTGTCCCTGGAAATTCAGAGGCTCCGACTCAGGCAGCACGGAGCTGCCTCCACGGGCAGTGGTCACGTCACACCTGCAGGGGCTCCTGGCGTCGGTGGAGGCACAGGCGCCTGCAGCAGGAAGGGGTCTGGTCCGACGTCCAAAGTGCGGACCAGAGGCCGGAGGTCAGGGGTCACGCTATGCGCGTGTGTGCGTGTGTCTGTGCACGTGTATGTGCGTGTATGTGCACATGTGTGCGCGCGCATGTGCATGTGTGGTCACCAGAGAAGGTCCATCATCACACGCAGGCGGCTCCCCCCTCGGGAAGGGCTGGGAGCACTGACAGGAGCCCCCCTGTGCGTCCGCCCTGCCAGTGGGCACGAAAGGTCAGGTCCACAGCGCCTTCTCCCCAAACACTGGTTCTGATTGTTTAAACACGGCCTCCAGCAGCCGACCCCCAGGGCGCCGGCCTCTCACCCGCGCGGGGACCGGGTTCCGCGTGTAAACAGGATGAGCCTCTCGGGCTGTTTACGGGACCGGCTGAGGTAACCGTCTGGCCGCACCCGGCTCTTCGCTGGCTGAGGAGCCAGAGCCGGAGGCCGTGGGGTAGGTGCGGGCGAGGGTTTGCCAAGCGCCAGGCGCGGGCGAGGGTTTTCCGGACGGATGAGGGCTCGTGGACGACAGAGGCCTCCCTGGAGGAGGAGCGGTGGAGGCCCTGGAGGCGGGTGTGGCGGAGGCCCCTGTGGCCGCCAGTGACCCACTGACCCAGCGGGAAGGAAGCCCTGAGTTTAGGTTTCGCTCTCCTGCCACAGGCGGAGGGAAAGCTATTGACACAGACCATGAGAGGCCGGGGGTGCAGCCACTGGGGAGACAGCGTGGAGGCTCCTCACAACGTCCAAAATGGAGCTGCCGTCGGACCCGGGACCCACTTCCAGGGACAGAGCCCACGGGACCCGGAGCTCCGACCAGGAGGGACGTGCACCGTGTTCCGAGCAGCACAGTTTGAAGCGGCTGAGACCGGGGAGCAGCCCACGTGCCCATCGCAGACGCGTGGCTTCCAACTATGGTGCCCGGGCCGGCGTGGCTCAGTGGATAGAGCGTCGGCCTGCAGACTGAAGGGTCCTGGGTTCGATGCCGGTCAAGGGCACAGGCCTGGGTGGCAGTCTCGATCCCCAGTGGGAGGCATGTGGGAGGCAGCCGATCAATGATTCTCTCATCATTGATGTTTCTCTCTCTCTCTCTCTCCCTCTCCCTTCCTCTCTGAAATAAAAAAAAATATTTTAAAAAAAGTGACTGTGGCTCCCGCTGCGACGTTGATGGGCAGGTGTGTGAGCTGGGAGGACTGTAGAGTCAGCTCCTGCCCTAACGGAGCCTCTGTGTAGGGTTGGGAGTTCGCCTCACGCACACGCACGGAGGTGGGTGACACCAGCTTCGCCATCTGCCAAATGAGGAAGACGGCGGGGGGGGGGCGGGGGGGACGGGGCGTGTTCAAGTCCAGAGGGAGTGTCTCCCAGGCCAGCCAGGCCCGGCGTCTAGGAGAGGGACCTGGGCACGGGCTTTGGAGAAAGTGGGGGTTTGGTCTGGGCGAGTGTGGGCAGGTGACTTCCAGGCTAGAGGGCACTTAGGGGTGCAGGGAGTGATTGGGGTGCTCCAGTGGTTTTACGGCAAAACCGAGCAGAAGGTAGTTTTCACATACACCTGCCCCCACACCTGCACACCCCCCTATCAACACCGCCTAGGGGTGCACCTGTTACACCTGAGACCTTCACTGACACGTCCTCACCGAGAGTCCGGTGACATGAGGCTCACTGTCTGGGATGCATCTCCTGTGGGTTCAGACACACATGTCGGGACTGTACCCGCCACCATCGCGCCACACAGCAGTTCCCCGCCCGGAAAGCCCGCGGCCCCACAACGCCGCCTCTTACCACGGAGCCGGGAGCACTGACACGTGACTATCCCAGATTGAGACGAGAGTGTGAAACCATTGATTTCAAAGACTTAAGACTAAATACATCTGTAAAACAGCTCAATAATTTTTATATTAGTTACATGTTGTAGCTGATCCTCTCTGGGTCTATCGGGTTAAGTAACCTAGATTGCTAACATTAATTCCGCTTGTTTAGTTCACCCTTTTAGGTGGGGCGAAAGAAAATTAAAAATGGCGTCCATGGCCGCGTTACATCTGGACGGACGGCCCTGCTCTAGTGCGTCTACCCCAATCCTCGCCGTCCCCACCAACCCCCCGAGTGAGCGACCGGTGCAGGCTGTGGGCCTGTGAAAGGTTCCTAGATGCAGGTCCCGCTGACGGGCTACTGTGCACGGACGTGGGTCAGGAGACGTGGGTCTCCACCCACAGCCCCTCCGCCCACAGTGACCGGCGCCCGCGGCTGGACAACCGGCCAACGACGCGCCGCGGTTTCAGCCGGTGGATCGAGCCGATCGTCCACGGGAAGACGGCAGCCTGCAGCCTCGCCCTCAGGCCTGATGTTTGTTAGTAAGTGCTTCTCAGGAAGCAGCCGCACAGATGGACGCACCCAAGCAGCGGGTGCAGCTTGCACCACGGACGGAGACACGGACGGAGACACGGACGGAGCAAGGGCTTTGATGGGGCCGCCAGCACCTCCAGTTTAGTCACGAAGGTGATTGTGGGTTCCTGAGTGTCAGAGGCCCCCAAATTATAGTTTGACTCCTCGCCAATGAGATCCTGATGAGCCCGGGAGGTTTGCTGGTGATTTGAGAGGTGAACTGGCACACGCACGCACACACGCACGCACAGTATGTGTGTATGTATGTACTAGTATGTACACTCTGAGGGTTTCTCGTTCCTAGAAAGGGATCGAGCCCTACAAGTGGGCACGTGTGGTCTTGGTTCTGAGATATTCGCTTGCTCAGAGAATATTTATTGGGGCGACGAGCCTTGGTGGGGGCCTCAGCGTTGAGACGCAGGTCAGCACATCGGCTCTCTGGGGTGCCGAGGATCATGGGCGATACAGAGCACATGGTGCGGGACTGCACGGGCGACCAGCCTGAAGGGAACGGGAGATGCCGGTGATCCTGCCAGAGAGTCATAATGCGAGGACCTGGGCCACGGAGCCACAAGACCCGGTGTGAGCGTAGGAGCCACCATTTAGCAGCTGCGATGACATCCAGACATTGATTATTATAGTGTTGAGACCTATAAAATGATGATGTTAGTAATAATAAAAATGATGCCTCCCAGCTTGTGTTGAGGATTTGAGGTCACGCCTGGTTAATAAATACCTTGGCTATCGGGAATTGTTAGTTATAGCTCAATGTATACAGATAGGGTGGCATTTTTCTAAAAATGGAACACAATAAGCCGGCCGGCATGGCTCAGTGGTTGCGTGTCAACCTATGAACCAGGAGGTCAGGGTTCGATTCCCAGTCAGGGCACATGCCCGGGTTGTGGGCTCCATCCCATGCAGGAGGCAGCCGATCCATGATTCTCTCTCATCATTGATGCTTCTATCTCTCTCTCTCTCTCCCCCTTCCTCTCTGAAATCAATAAAAAAACATTAAAAAAAGGAACATAATAAAATACATTAATAGTAAAATTCCACTGATCATTTAATGAAGGCATGCGAGGGCCTTGGCATGCCTTGTAATTCTGAAGTGCCACCTGGTTACCCCGTAGTTACCCCAGAAGATACGGGGGAGTAAGCTGAGCATTTAACCTTGGGACAAACAAAGCCCCATTTTCCACAGCGTGGACAGGGGCCTGTGCTGCCCGCGGCCTCCCAGATACTGGCTGATAACCCATCACTAACCCAGCTCCTCAGGACGGGCCAGACCCGCCCAGGGACCGGGCTGTGTTCAAGGGTAAGCGAGGAGGAGGCCTCGGGTTTGGTCGAAGTTCACTTGTACCTGATTGTCGCCCGTGGTGGCTCCCGCAGGTGGAGGACACTCTTGACACAGACACGCGTGGACACGGGTGCCTGCTCCTTCCGTCTCACTACATGGAGGTGCCCCAGTTCCTGGGCCTTGGCTGCCTGGTGAGTGGGAGTCGTCCGCTTGGAAGAGCATCCAGGAATGTGTTACTCGGCACAGAAGGCCCCCCCCAGCTCCCCTGCCCCCCCACAGCAGACTCGGGGTCCAGGCAGTGGCTGCGCCCAGGCCTGGCCACCTGTCTCCTCCCCGAGCAGGAATCCTCTGGCCCCCGTGGACTCAGCGCCTCTAAACCCCCGTCCGGGTCGTGTCTGCTGTGGACCTCGCTGTCCGGACAGGACCGATGGGGAGACAGCCCCGCACCCCGATGGGGAGCCGGCCCTTGGGGCTCGCACCGTCCTGCTCAGCGAGTCCGCTTCCCCCTGACCGGGGAGGGCAGGCGGCTCTTGAATCAGTTCACCTGCGGCCTCAGGTTCCCCGCGGCGGGCGGGGCGGCACGAACCCGGGCCGGGGTGGGAGGCGGGAGGGAGGCGTGGAGGCAGCTGCCGCCTTTCCGCGTGGGTCAGGGCCCGTGGTCAGGGGACGGCGCTTCCCGGGGCGGGTCCTCGAATGTCCTCCCGGAGTCACAGCCGCGTCTACGTTGCTGAGAGGACATCGCTGCCCAAACGGCTTGTAGTCGTTCAGGAAGGAGGCCGCCCAGGTTGTCAACTCCCTCTGCGCCCGTTTCATTCATTGCCAGCGCCGGGCTCCGCCGAGCACCACCGAGCTCCCCTGAACATTGCTGAGCACCCCCAGCACCACCAAGCACCACTGAGCACCGCCCCCAGCTCCCCCGATCACCACCGAGCCGCCTGCATGCGGATGAGCGGCACCTGGGCCGCGACCCGCACCTCCTCCACCCGCGGCTCACAGCGACTGCGAGGCGGTCTTGCTGACCGATGGCCACCGTGCAGACCAGGGCGCAGGGTGAGTGCAGATCCTGGGGTCGTTCACTCGCTGCAGAGCCCGGACTCGTCGCTTATTAGCTGAGGTGGTGCCGGCGGAACCGGGCCTCTCCCGGGCTCGGCTGGGTCCAGCGGGAGCTCATTTCCAGTAACAGGCTCCCGGGCAGCGGGCGCTGTGGGCCTGGCGTTCCCTTCGGACACGGTTCCTAAAGCCGCGGGGGCGAGGAAGTGCGGGGGCCCACGTGCTGGGGTGGGCCAGATGCGGGTGTCCATGTGCGGGTGTCCGTGTGGGGGTGTCCACGTGTGGGGTTCGGGCCAGGACTCGGGCACCTCCCACGGTCCAGGGCTTAGCAAGCGGCCGCCGACGGAGGGAGCCGGAGACGGTTCTGTTCGAGGCTGAAGGAGCACCGACCGCACCCGCGTCCCCAGCCCTGTGGCCCGTGGGGCAGCATCTGTGTCTCACTCGGGTGCGGGGGGGGGGGGGGGGCTGCTGGGCGTGGCCAGGACGCTCGGCCATCCGCTCCCCCGAGGTTCGCGGGTCCGGTGCCCAGGGCAGAGCTGCCTGGAGGAAGCTCCTCGAGGCGATGGCAGGAGAGGGGGGCGCATGTGTGTCCTCGGGCTGCGGCGCAAAACACCACCCCGTGGGCTCGGATCACAGCTCATCGCTCGGCTGGAGGCTGGGAGTCCAGGTCGGTGTCAGCGGGGCTGCCCCCTGCAGGCCTGAGGGTCCTCCCTGGCTCCTGCGGCTTCAGGAGACTCAGGTGTCCTGTCCGGGGCTCCCGGCTCCGGCCTCCGCCCGCCCGCCACGGCCGCTCGCGGTCTGTGTCTCTGCCGTCTCTTCCCGCACTCACATGGGTGTGGGCCACCCCACGTCACTGTGGTCTCCAAATTCCATCTGCAAATCGGTCACATTCTGAGGTGCCCGGTGCGCGTGCGAGGGGGACGCTATTCAACCCACTACAGGAGGACCTGACCCAGCACCTGCTCACCAGGCCACAGCCAGTCACATGCTAAGCCCAAGGTCAAAGGGGCAGGGAGGCACCCCCCTCCACTGGGGGGCAGAGGAGGAGGACACTGGGCAAAGTGGGGACACAGCGGGAGGTGCAGCCATGGCCGGTCGTGCAGCCCAGAAGGGCTGGGAAGCCCGGAGCCCCGAGCAGTAGCCTGGCTGGGGCTCTGCCACCTTCCCGTCCCCAGTCCTCTCTGAGCAAACGGGTTGAGCGCGAAGAACATGCTTCCGGGAGAGCGTGATGGTAAATGTCGGTGCGCGAGCTGCTCAGCGCGGAGCATGGTGCAGAGTAAGCCCCGGGCTAACCTTCCAGACGCTGCCCTCGGAGAACTCCTGCTCACTTCTCTGTTCTTCCTGCGCGTTCCCCTCTTTTGCTAATTTTTATCCACACAGGGATTTCCGTCTTGCATCACTCATAGCTCATTCACCAGAAGAAGCTCTCCCGGTGATAATCCGATTATGTTACAGCTAGAAGCTCAGTGCACGGAACTCTGCATAGCAGGGTCCCTAGGCCCGGCCCCGTCAGGGCCTCCGGCTGCCGGCCAGGGCTTCCTTCGCCCCACGCCGCCCCCTGGTGTCAGCGCATGTCATAGCGAGTGATCGAGTTCCTGGTCTCCTGGTCGAGCTCCTGAGGGGACGCTTGGCATATGAGCCTTTTATGTACAGACAGTCCCCGGGTTACGTCGGACGCGACGAACGTCGTTTCGTGGTGACGTCGCCATCTCCCATTTATTTATAAAAAAAAGGTCTGTCATTTCGACGTATGTACGTATGTGCTTTATGTTTATTATTTATTTACCACAAGCAAAGGTCAGGAATTATCTTTCTTTTAAATTTTTTTTACTGTTTCACTTCATTACTGCTGTGTCTGTGCTCCATGTGAGGACGTAGGTGCTTACGGAGGTGGGTTCCGACTCACGGCGAAAATGGAGTCACGTCGCCGTAGGAACGGGTCTCCGAGGTCACCCGAGGACCTACTGTGTGTAGATTTGGAATAAAGGCGTCTCCGTTACAGGGAGCGCGAGAGCGTTTAGGACGTTAACTGCTGAGACAGCGCGTGATGGTGAGCGGTGAGGAGGGGCGAGCTGGGTGGCCTCGCGGAGCAGGAATGACCTGCCCCGTTTGAAGCAGAAGCTGATCAGCGGGGACTCGCCGGGGCTGCGGGCCGGGCTGGCCTCGAGGGGAGAAGGACATCGGAGCAGCCAGGCTCTGTGTGACGGTCTCCGCTGACGAGTCACGTTCCATCACATCCGGGAGGGGACGCCGGAGAGAGGGCTGCTGTCGCATGAAACCACTTTGTACAAACTGTTTATTGTGGCGTCTTTGTGGTTAACGTTTGTACCAAACTGATTTCTGATCGATGACTCACCCTGACCTCCAGGGCCTGCCCGGTGCTGAGCCAATGGAGCCCATCCCAGAGCCTGTGAGCTCGGCTAAGGCGGGATTTCCGGAGGCTTCTGTGAGCACGGCGTTGGGGGGCCGGCCCCAGGGGGGGGTGAGGGAAGGGGAGGCTGCAGGGCCTGTGGTGGTCTTGCGGGAGCCCATAGGCCATCTGTACGGAAAGAGCAGCAGTCTCACCAGCTGTGTGGTTGCACGTTCCTGACTGTTTAAGTGTAAACTTTTACCTTAGAGATGGGCTGGGTTGGTAAGATGGGTTCCCCCCAAAACACCTCCGGCCCCGGGGAGGGGCGGGGCCTGCAGACCCCAGGTCCAGGCTGGAGGTGGACAGGGGCCCGGAGGCGGCAGTGGAAGTGGTGGGGAGCTTGTAAATGTCGTCTTGACCCAGTTTTTTAAAAAAATATTTTTATTGATTTCAAGGAGGAAGGGAGAGGCAGAGAGAGAGAGAAACATCAGTGATGACAGACAATCATGGATCAGCTGCCTCCTGCACGCCCCGCGCCCCCCCCCCCCCCCACTAGGGATGGAGCCCACAACCTGGGCATGTGCCTGACCAGGAATCGAACTGTGACCTCCTGGTTCATAGGTTGACGCTCAACCACTGAGCCACACCAGCCGGCTGAACACAGATATTTAGACCTCCGCGCGGTCACTGTGAAAAAGGACAGTCCCTGCTGGTCCGGCTGTGATGTCAACAGGTGCAGCTTTAATCCCCCGCCTGCAGACTCACACGAGAAACGAGCATTTGTGTAAACACCTCGGAAAGTACTTTTTAAAGACACATGGACTTTATACATCACGCATGACGAGTTGTTTGTTTTTTAAATTCTAAAGAAAAAGGGTAGAAAGTAACCTCTCAGCTGCACCGTTAGCTTGGGCCCAGTCCTTGAGTCTGTCACCGTGTGCCCATGTGTCCTCGGCATCGCGGGCGATGGTTTAGACCCGTGGTCGGCAAACCACGGCTCCCGAGCCACATGTGGCTCTCTGGCTCCTTGAGTGTGGCTCTCCCACAAAATACCACGTGCGGGTGCGCACATACAGTGCGATTGAAACTTCGTGGCCCATGCGCAGAAGTCGGTATCCTCACCTGAGGATATTTTTTCCATGTATTTTAATTTTATTTTTTAATATATTTTATTGATTTTTTACAGAGAGGAAGGGAGAAGGATAGAGAGTTAGAAACATCGATCAGCTGCCTCCTGCACACCCTCTACTGGGGATGTGCCCGCAACCAAGGTACATGCCCTTGGCCGGAATCGAACCTGGGACCCTTCAGTCCGCAGGCTGATTGCTCTATCCACTGAGCCAAACCGGTTGGGGCTTCCATGTATTTTTAGACAGAGTGGAAGGAAGGTGGGGGAGAGAGAGAGAAACATCGATGTGAGAGAGACACATTGATTGGTCGCCTCCTGTATGTGTCCCTAAGGGAGCTGGGGATTGAACCTGCAAGCAGGTACGTGCCCTTGACCAGGAAGTGAACCCGTGAGCCTTGGGTCCACAGGCCAACACTCTAACCATTGAGCCAAACGGCCAGGGCAAGACGAGGCATATTTTTAACGAAATGCCATTTAAAACCACCGAGGGATATCGATTTTGGGGAAGGACGTTCTGAAGCTGCACAGTAAGGGAACGTAATCTTTTCAGCGGAACGAAGTCCGTGTGTGTGGACAGAGATAGAAGGGTCTCGTGTGGCTGTAAGGATGGCGTCCCCCCGACAGCCGGTCACCGTTCCCGTGCGTATGTGGTCCGTGGTGGTGGCCCCCAGCCGGCGCCAAGGGGACACCGCCGCTCACTGTCCTCTTAAGCGGGTGAGGACGTGCCTGTGCCTGCGCCTTCGATCTCGGGCGGCCGACGTCGTCATCCTGGCCGCCGGCTCCCGCGCCGCCGTCTGGCTCCTGGGCTGCGAGGAGCGTGAGAAGACGGGCCTTCGTGGCCAGCGGGTGTGGAGAGGAGGAGAGGGGAAACGCAGAAATCGGTGCAATTACAGACAGTCGGGCCCTCGCCAGTGTGGCTCAGTGGATAGAGCACCGGCCCGTGGACTGAAGGGTCCCAGGTTTGATTCCGGTCAAGGGCCTGTGCCTGGGCTGTAGGCTCCTCCCTGGCCCTGCTCAGGGTGCATGCGGGAGGCAACCAATCGATGTATCTCTCTCATCGATGTTTCTCTCTTTCTGCCTCTCCCCCTCCCTCCACTCTCTCTCTCTAAAAAGAAAGATAGTGAGGGGCATGTTTCACAGGTGACTGTCCGCTGAGGAAAGAGATTTAAGTGAACGTGGAGGGCGAGGCATCGGCCGGGGACTGGGCACCTGCAGTGATGACACGTGAGGGGAGATGAACACAGCACCGTGTTCCCCCTCCCTCCTTTCCCCCTCCCCCACTCCCTCCCTCACTCCCTCCCTCCCCCACTTCCTCCCTCCCTCCCCCCTCCCTCCCCCACTCCTTCCCTCCCACACTCCCTCCCTCCCTCCCTCCCTCCCTCCCTCCCCCACTCTCTCCCTCCCCCACTTCCTCCCTCCCTCACTCCCTCCCTCCCCCACTCCCTCCCTCCCTCCCTCCCCCACTCTCTCCCTCCCCCACTCCTCCCTCCCCCACTCCCCTCCCTCCTTCCCTCCCCCATTCCCTCCCCCCTCCCCCACTCTCTCCCTCCCCCACTTCCTCCCTCCCTCCCCCACTCCCTCCCTCCCTCCCTCCCTACCCCCACTCCCTCCCTCCCTCCCCCACTCCCTCCCTCCCTCCCTCCCCCACTCCCTCCCTCCCTCCCTCCCCCACTCCCTCCCTCCCTCCCCCACTCCCTCCCTCCCTCCCTCCCCCACTCCTTCCCTCCCTCCCTCCCCCACTCCCTCCCTCCCCCACTCTCTCCCTCCCCCACTCCTTCCCTCCCTCCCTCCCTCCCTCCCTCCCTCCCTCCCCCACTCCCTCCCTCCCCCACTCTCTCCCTCCCCCACTCCTTCCCTCCCCCCCTCCCCCACTCCCTCCCTCCCCCACTCCCTCCTCCTTCCTTCTTCCCAAGAAAACACCCACCCCTTTCATAAAATGACTTGAAAAGCAGTAAACAATTTAAAGTATCCAATTTTAGAACTTAAGTGTGATTATATTATGGAATAAAATTGTTGAGGGAAAATATCAACACAGGAGCGTCTAGAACACGTCACAGATGGGAGCGAGCCCGGCTGGGCGGCTGCAGTCCTTCGCAGCGGGCTGCGCTGTTTTCTGTTGGGTAAGTTGATATTTGTTAGTTGTTGATAAACGTTTGGGCAGCTTAACACACAAAACAAACGCAAAACAACAAATAACCAACCACAGAAGCGGCGAGGCTGACGGACCCTCACGCGGGTTTCGTTGTCTCAGGTCGATGGGAGTCACTAGCTAAAGCCTGGCTGTGCTTGCAGGAGTCCATCATCAGAGCTGCGTGAATGTGAGCGAGAAAAAGAAAAATAGCAGCCATCCCTTTCTGTAAAGTTATTTATTGTTTAATCTATTTTTATTGATCTCAGAGAGGAAGGGAGAGGGAGAGGGAGGAACATCAATGACGAGAGAGAATCAGGGATCGGCGCCTCCTGCACCCCCACACTGGGGATCGAGCCCACACCCGGGCCTGTGCCCCGACCGGGAATCGAACCCTGACCTCCTGGGTCACAGGTCGGCGCTCAGGCACTGAGCCACGCGGCCGGGGCTTGCTCACTGTTTTTAACCTCATGACGTCAGGTTATGCTTTCCTCTGGGCTCAGCACGAAAACATGCTTCTGAGAAGCCTCACGGGCACCCGTGTGCGCGGGAAGGGCACCGCCCAGTTCACCGCGTGGAGCTCGAGTGTCACGTGCTTGTCTGCCGTGTGTGTGTGTGTGTGTGTGTGTGTGTCTGTGTCTGTGTGTGTCTCTGTGTGTGTGTCTCTGTGTGTGTCTCTGTGTGTGTGTGTGTGTGTGTCTGTGTGTGTCTCTGTGTGTGTCTGTGTATGTGTGTGTGTGTGTGTATGTCTGCGTCTGTGTGTGTCTCTGTGCCTGTGTGTCTGTGTGTGTCTCTGTGTGTGTCTGTGTGTGTGTGTATGTGTGTGTCTGTGTGTCTGTGTGTCTGTGTGTGTGTCTGTGTGTGTCTGTGTGTGTGTGTGTCTGTGTGTCTGTGTGTGTCTGTGTCTGTGTGTGTCTCTGTGTGTGTCTGTGTATGTGTGTGTGTGTGTGTATGTCTGCGTCTGTGTGTGTCTCTGTGCCTGTGTGTCTGTGTGTGTCTCTGTGTGTGTCTGTGTATGTGTGTGTCTGTGTGTCTGTGTGTCTGTGTGTGTGTGTCTGTGTGTCTGTGTGTGTGTGTGTGTGTGTGTGTGTCTGTGTGTCTCTCTGTGTGTCTGTGTGTCTGTGTCTGTGTGTGTCTCTCTGTGTGTGTCCCTGTGTGTATGTCTGTGTCTGTGTGTGTCTGTGTGTGTCTCTGTGTGTGCATGTCTCTGTGTGTGTGTGTCTCTCTGTGTGTGTCTGTCCATGTGTGTGTGTCTGTGTGTATGTCTGTGTCTGTGTGTGTCTGTGTCTGTGTGTGTCTGTGTGTGTCTGTGTGTGTCTCTGTGTGTGTCTGTGTCTGTGTGTGTCTGTGTGTCTCTCTGTGTGTCTGTGTGTGTGTCTGTGTGTCTGTGTGTGTCTGTGTGTCCCTGTGTGTGTGTCTGTGTGTGTCTGTGTGTGTGTGTGTGTGTGTGTGTGTGTGCAGGTTCCCAGCGTCGGTGTCTGTGTGAGGACGCTGACTTTCCGTGTCCAGTAAATATTTGTACGCACATCCCCAAGTGTGTGGAGTGAACAGAATGGTTTTCAACTTCCTGTCCATGGAGCTTATTTCCATGTGGAAGGGTTCGAGGAGGAAGTGAGCGCGGGTGGCATTTGGTGGACGCCGGCCCGTGACCAGCAGCAGCGACAGAGCCGGGACTTGGCGCGTGGGCTCTGCCAGCCCTTCACACGCGTCGCCTCTTCACCCCACGGCTGCGTGTGCACGGAACGTGGTCCCTGTGTGGAAGGCGGGGAAACGGGTGAATATAGCGTGACCGGACGCACCCACACACGTGAATCCGGGTGGACACGAGGCTGCCTCGTGCTTCCCATGATGTTCACGTGCGCGCCGTGCTGCCGAGTAACCCGGGACGTGCTCGTAGGAAGGCCCGGCCGCGCTCGCTCTCCGGTGGCCTCCGTCCCAGAGACGGTCTCAGACCCACTGGACCGAGAGCTGGGAATGCCGCGGCCACCAGCTCCCACGGTGGCAGCTCTGCCTCTCATGACCAATTCGCGGGGCCGATGCGTCCCCAGGCCTCCCAGAGCCAGATCGCGGGGAGCGCGGCCGGTGGAGGTGGAACCGCACTGGCCCCAGGCCCGGGCCAGGGCTGAGTTGCATCCGGGAGGCTCACCGGCTGTTGCCTCATGGGGAAAAGGGCCAGGTTGGCGCTTCAGGCCACACCCCACGGAGATATGAACCGGAGGCTGGTCACCGCGGGGTCTCACCTGGTGTGCGGACTCGGCAGCGACAGGCTGTCCGTCCGCCAGCGGGCAAAGGCGGGAGGCGATGCTGATGAACAAGTCCCTGGGACCAGGGTTACTGGGTAACATACAAGATGCCCAGCAACGTGTGGGCTCAGGTGGACGACGGAATGTTTTTAGTGTCAGTAGGTCCCAGGCCACATTTTGGACACACTTACACTAAAAACATCTCGAGGCTCACCTGAAAATTAAATTTAACTTTTAGCCTGTGTTTTTAAAAAAGTATATTTTTATTGATGTCAGAGAGGAAGGGAGAAGGAGAGAGGGATAGAAACATCACGGATGAGAGGGAATCATGGATCGGTGCCTCCTGCGCGCCCCCCACTGGGGATCGAGCCCACAGCGCGAGCCTGTGCCCTGACCGGGAACCGAACCGTGACCTCCTGGTTCATAGGTCGACGCTCAGCCCCTGAGCCACGCTGGCTTTCTCATGCGAGTTCTGGCCTGTTTGCTGAGACCACGTCCCACCGAAACACGCATCCTGACTGCACAGTCGAACCTCTAGGTCCAGGGATCTAGACCAACCACCTTCCCCGGACGCTCATTCCCAAGATCCTCTGAGTTTCCAGGAAGAGCACCCAGGACGGTGTTATCAGAGACAGGAGTGAGCTGAATTGAAGTTTGAAATAGAATTTCTTTTCTCCCAAATCTAATTATGAACCACTTTTCAGAAAATAGAGGGTGACTGTTGCTATGGCAACAGAAGACTTGAGGCAAGAAAGCATCTTGGGCCGGACACGGAGGCAGCCCTGCACGGAGCCACCAGCTCGTGGAGGAGCAAGGCCAGGCCAGGCAGCCTCCCGGCTCAGCACCTCCGAGCTTACATTTTATTTTATTTTTAAATTATATTTTATAAAATACATATATATATATGTACATATATATATATACATATAGATACATACATATATAAAATACATATATATACATACATATATAAAATACATATATATATATATAATTGATCTCAGAGAGGAAGGGAGAGGGAGAGAGAGATGGAAACATCAGTGATGAGAGAATCATGGGTCGGCGCCTCCTGCACGCCCCGCACTGGGGATCGAGCCCGCACCCCAGGCCTGTGCTCTTGACCGGAATCGAACCCTGACCTTTGGTTCATAGATCGACGCTCAACCACGGAGCCACGCCGGCCGGGCCAGTTTACAGTTTAATGGGGACGTCGGACAAACCGACTCCCTTCAGGTAACTCAGTCACATCCACGCTGTGGCTGCACTGGGTCCTGTGGGGGCGTGGAGGCTCCCCGAGTGTCAGAGCAGCTTCCCCAGAGACGAGAGCTAGACCCACAGGCAGGGCGGCGTGTGCTGCGTGGAAGGATGCGCCGCACTCGCCTTTCCCGTCCCCGGCGTGTGGGATGCGGGAGCTGAGGGTAAGCTGAGGCCATGTGCGTCTTTGATAGTGTCAGTGCAGGGCACGCAGGCGCAGAGGAGGGTGTGGAGCCTGGCCCGGCTGAGTGCGCTCCGGCCGGGGCTGTGCCTGCTCCCTCTCGGGCTCCCGTCTGCTGTTCCCAATTCTTCTTTTTTTAAAAATATATTTTTATTTCGATGTGAGAGAGACACACCGGCTGGTTGCCTCCCACACATGCCCAGACTCAGGCCTGGGACCAAGCCTGCAATCGAGGTACGTGCCCTAGACCAGAATCGACCCTGTGACCCTTCAGTCGGCGGCAGATGCACTAACCACTGCGCCACCAGCCAGGGCTGGAGGGAGGATCTTGTCCCGTGGCTCCTCCTCCCAACAGGACAAAGACAGGGAAACAAGTCTCAGTGCAAATTCGCGGGTCACACCACCTTGCTAAGCCCGGAGCAGCCACCCGGCCGTTGGCCAAGAAGCCGCCGTGTCTCCCCAGGTCACTTTTCCCGGCATTTCTCCGTCACGGGCAGAGAAGGAAGCATATGGCTCAGGTCTGTGCTCGGCCACAGGTGGGTTCCACGGGGCGTGGTGGCCCGTCAGTGACAGTCGCTTCAACACGGCAGGAGTACGCACTCGTCTTGCTGAGCCGAGCAAGGGCGCCTCCAGGCGTGTGCGGCGGGACCGGGCCAGCCTCCCCCTGACCTGAACGGACCCTGTGCAGCGGGAGCGGCTGTGTAACGAGTCCTGTAGCTCCTGATGGGACGTGAGACCTGCCCCGGCCAAGGCCAGGCGTGTGGACAGTGGGAGCATTAGGTGGTAAACGGGAACATGGGGAGGCTCCCTGGGGAGAAGGGGCCAGGTTGGCAGGCGGCAGCTCGTTTCGGCCTCGATGCTGTTGGCAGCCATGTTTCTTGGGGGGAGGCTCTGTGATTCTTCACGTTGGGCCTTTGCCACGTGGCCACGGAAATGACGGCCCAGCTCGCGGTGGGGGTGGGGCGCGAGCTGCCTCTGCAGCCCAGGAGGCCCTGGGGTCACGGGGCAGGAGGAAGGGCAGGAGGTGGGAGAACTTCTCGTCATACAGACTTAGCCACAGGAGCACAGAGGAGCCCAGACTAACCCTGGAATCAGGCACCGGGGACATAACCCAGATTCTGCAGGTAGTTCCTGGGTGTCCTGGGGGTGACCTCTATGTCTGATCCCACAGGGTGCTGGGGGTAAGAGAAGAGCAGTGAGCTCAATGCAGACTCTCAGCAGGTGCCCGTGAGAGCGTGGAGGGCCGGCACGGAGGTCAGCACAGGCCGGCCACCCGCTCTGTCCAGCGAAGCAGACGGGCCGTTCAAGCAGGAAAGGCCTTAGAGTCTGAATGTTGAAGACACCGGAGTTTCTATTTGTCCGAAGCACCCAGCGCAGCAGAAGAGGCAGGTTATAAACCGAGACGTTATCTTCATGGGAAGAAAGACTTCCTGGACCGATTCCCTCCCTTCCTGTCGTCTGTGTAACTTCAGGTGCAGGTATTTCACGAGACCCCAGGGAGGAGTGAACGGTCTGCTGCCTAGAAATGATTTGTCTTTAGATAAAACTGCTAGCAGAGCCCGGGGGAGAGCTAAGGACCAGCCTGTGGCCGCGACCCAGGGAGGCTGTGGAGCCCTCACTCGCCGGCCTCACCCAGCGCTGGGAGCCACGCCTTCCCCGGAATCACTCTTCCTGTGGACTCGAGTGTCCTTTAGTCCATTCAGAAAACGATGAGCCCTGACTGTGTGTCTCAGTGGCTAGCGCGCCCGCCTGTGGACCGAAAGGTCCCCGGTTCGATTCTGGTCAAGGGCACATGCGGGGTTGTGGGCTCAGTCCAGCGAGCAGGAGGCAGCCAATCAAAGATTCCCTCTCATCATTGATGTTTCTATCTCTCTCTTCCTCTCCCTTCCTCTCTGGAATCCATAAAAATATATTTAAAAAAATAAAAATAAATAAAAAATGATGAGAACCTGCTATGTTCTGGCCTCCGGCAAAGAGCTGGGATGTACAGGGTGGGAAAGGAGGCTTACAGTGCAACACAGAGAACAGTCCGGGAGTTAGTCAGTAGTAAGGTGAGCACCAACGGTGTCATGTATCACAACTGTGACCCCACTTTAGCGCCCCCCTCCCCCCGTCCACTGGTCCCTAATGGAACCAGGAGGCCACTGTATTCTGTCTTCATAGGCCCTGCCCTGCTTACACTTGAAGAAATTTAAAGATAACTTTTAAATCCTCACCCGAGGATATGCTTTTATTGATTTTTAGAGAGAGAGGAAGGGAGAGAGACAGAGAGAGAGAGAAACATGGACTGCCTGCTTCTTATCTGTGCCCCAACTGGGGATCGAATGCAACCTGGGCGTGTGCCCTGACCGGGTTCAATCGAACTGCGACCTTTGACCTTTCCGGGGTGATGCTCTGTTCAGCTGAGCCACCTGGCCGGGGCGGAAGGTATAAATATTTTTATTTAAATCTTAAGTATTCTTCATTTTAAACTTGTTGAATCCGTTATTTCAGTTTTCATAGCTGGGTATTTAATCCTACCTGAGCCCTCTCCCATTTCTCTCTCTCTCTCTCATAGGAATGAAGATTGCCAATTCTTTGAACTTAAAATGAAAGATTGCTTTTTCTATTTTTGGCCACCAAATGCTCCCATGACAAAAACAGGCTTTTTTTCTGTGGAAATGTACTTGTAACTCCAAAATTTAAATGGAAAAAACTGAATTAAGAAGCTATAAGTGAGTCAGGACATTCGAATGAACTCATAAAACACAGCAGCTTGATTGAATTAGCCCCCTGCTAGTCAGTTCTCTACCCACATAAAATAGGAAATAAAAAAAGCCTTTTGTCAAACCATTTGAAGCAAAACCTGGAACATTTTGCAGTCCCCTGATGAGTGGGAAGATCCTGATATTTCTTACTTCACCGGAAGTAAGACTTTGGGAGACGCATTTAAACAAGGTTCCATCCAGAACTGCCCGCACGGCGAGTCTGAAGAGCAGAGACTCGCTCCACGCGAACAACTGTCACCTGAAGGTCCCCGAAGGCGGCGGCCGTGCCCCTGCAAAGTGGTTTCACCGCGACAGACGAGCTGGGCACGCGCTCCTGAGCCCAGGAGGAGAACAGGTTTGCTTCTCTCCACGGCACAACCAGGGAGTCCCGACGTGCGTTTCCGTGGGAACCTCCGTAAATGGCCGTCTCGCCGCCTCCCACCTGACAATAGGCCACGGAGGCAGGATTCTTCTCGCAGATGAGCAGGTGGGAGCTCAGAGTTTGGGGAGCTTGTCCGGGGTCACCGAGGGGGTGCCGCTCGGGGCCATAGCCAGGTTGCCTGTGTCCCCAGTTCCTGCTGATGGCCGACGGCACTCGAGGCTGTGGAGCCCCATGCCCTCCGACCCCGGGTTTGCTGGAGTCGTTTCCGTCAAGGCCAGCCTTCCCTCCGAGGGGCTGCGGCGACCTTGGTCCGGAGGCCTGTGCTGCTTGTCACGGCGTCTCCCTGAGAAAAGCCAGGCGCATTCCAGACGCTCGGTCTAATCAGCCTGATACGGGGGTGCGGCTGGAGAATGCGGGGTCACCTGGCGCCTGCCCAGGGGCAGGGAGGGCCGGCTTGGCTGCTGTCCCTGGGCCGAGGGTGGCTCCGCGACCGGCCGTGTGGCCGGGCTGGGCCCTGGACGGGGTCTCTGCTGCTGGAGTCACGCTCGCGTGCCCCTGGCTGCTGACCGCTGGCCCTCATCCCTTTTGTGCCAAACGTCAGCTCCCGGGTCCGTCTGATGGCAGCCCGTGGACGGGCACCAGCTCTGACCTGTGCTCTCCAGGGGGCACCGCGAGAGCAGGGCCTGTGTGCGTCCTCAGGCCTGTTCCTCCTCTGCACTCTCACTTTTGCTTTTTTAATGTGTTTTTATTGATTTCAGCGAGAAAGGGAGAGAGAGATATAAGTGATGAGAGAACCATGGGTCGGCCGCCTCCTGCTCGCCCCTCACTGGGGGTCGAGCCCACAACCGGGGCCTGTGCCCCGATGGGAATCCAACCGTGACCTCCTGGTTCACAGGTCGGGGCTCAGCCACGGAGCCACGCCGGCCGGGCTCTCTCGCTTCTGAGCCCTCCTCCCTGACTCTCCCGGGGGCCTCGCCGGCTCCCCAGGACCACTGTCCGCTCCGGGCTCCTCGCCTCCGTCTCCTGTCCCGTTTCCCGGCAGCGACGGAGCCCGCGTCCGCCGGCTCTGCTCCCCTCGCCCTCGTGTCACGCCGTCGCTGACGTGGTTCCATCTCCGATCCGATTCTGCGTGACCCACACCCACGGTCCCACCTGTTCTCTCCTCGCGGCCCTGGAGCCCCACACTCACGGCTCGGCTCCACCTGAACGTCGGCCCGACAGAAACTCAGGTCCCAGCTCAGACCCGGCCCTCCCCCCAGGGCACCCCTTCTCCGGCCCCGAGGCCGCGCCCTGGGTTGTTTTGGGCGCCTCCCTTTTCTCTTTTCAAATGTGACCTCCAAGCTCCCCTCCCAGCCTCTCGCTGCCCTCCTCGGTTCCCAGCCTCGGCCCGCCAGCCGCCCGTGTTCGTGAAGGCTCGGCCCCCCTCGGCTCCCCGTCTGTGAGCCCCTCTGCCCCCGTGTGCTGTCGCCCAGCTGGCTCTCTTCCTCTCCTGCATGTGGTTGACCTCACGCCCTGACCTGGGCTCCGGGCCTCATGCTGCTCGGAGACGTCTCCATCGATGTAAGAACGAGAGGTCGCGACAGCCTCCGACCCAGACGCCACGGCCGGTGTCTCCCGCGTGGATTCCGGGCACTGCTCCGCGGAGGGCGCGACCCCTGCCACGTGATGGACGCGGCCCCGGCCGTGACCTTCTCTCAGACACGAAGGCATGCGCCCCCCCGCCCCCCCCCCACACGCGTGTTCAAGTTCCCTATTGTTCCTCCCTCTGGGCAGCGATAAGCTGTAACATTGCTTATTGATTCTGGAGCTGGTTTGGCAGCGCAAACAGACCTATCAGCAGCCCTTGTGCTAATCGCAGAGGAATGTGGTCTGTGGCCGAGCACAGGGTCCCTGGGCAGGTCCCCGGGAGGGTCCCCCGTCAGGGCGAGTGAGCTCAGTCCCTTGATGGAGATTGGCAGCCCCGTCATCCATCTGTGTCCCGTCAGAGCCCTGCCGGCCCCTCTCTGCCCAAGCACCAGCCCCCCACCCCCCGTCGTCCATGTGGCTCCCGTCAGAGCCCTGCCGGCCCCTCTCTGTCTGAGCACCAGCCCCCAGTCCCCTTGGTTCCAGAGTTAAAACCTGATGGAATCTCTTGCTCAGCAGCTGCTCGATGGCCCTGAGGGACCTGCCTGGCCCGGGCATGGGGGTGGGGGTGGGGGTGGGAGTTGGGGGGGATGGGCCCTGGGCGCCCTCACGCCCGCCACGTCCTCCCCGAGGGTCTGCTTCCTCCTGGCTGCATGTGGGAACTTGGTGGACCCCCGGGGTCTCTCCTCACACGGTGGGCCGGGAGGAGTCCGATGGGAGCGCAGGGTCCTCCCAGGGTCTTGGGTCAGGCCGTGGGTGTGCCGGGCTCTGTTCCATCCCGAGGAGCACGCCGTGGGGAGGACACACCTTGAGGTGGACGGGGAGCCAGGCCAGTTTGAAGCTGACCTTTCAGGGTCCCGCGTGGAGAATGGTCCCCAGCGGCCCCCACTTCCCCTCCCAGCACCACCGCGGCCCAAGGGGCCAGCCAGGCCCCCCCTGCGTCTGTCCAACCCTCACACATGCGCCCTCGGGTGTCAGGGCACAACTGCTGTGCAGTCCCCACTCGCATGCGGACCTGGGGCCACAGCAGCTCCCCAGCGGGTCTCGGAGATGTTTGGGCAAAAGTCCCAGTTTCCTCAGCGTCTCCGGAGGCGTGGGAGGCCCTCGGGCCACGCAGACGCCTGGCTCCGTGGGCAGTGGCCACGGCTGCCGTGGGGGCTCAGGGTGACCCCTCCCTGCTTCTGAGAGCAGCACTGACACGAGCGCGGTGGCACCGGGAGAGGGTCTCTCTGACTCCGCACGTCTGCCAACCACACCCCCTGCCCCCCCCCCGTCCCCCCGGTCCCCAAGCCCCCAGCCTCTTCCCTGAGTCTGGACCTGAAATGCCCGCAAGCCACATGGCTCAGAGCCCGTGTAACCCTGGTCCCCACGCAACCCCGACCAGCTCCTCCGTGGGGATGTGCTGTCTGTTCTTAGGGTGCTGTGTGGAGAAGGTGGGGTCCACGAGCTCCCTCTCAGCTCTCAAATTCCCAGACGTCCTCACCCACCTGTCAGCCCCTCCTGCCTCATCTGTACAACTGGGCCCACGAGGGTGGGAGGGCGTCTGGGAGTGAGCACACAGGAGGGTGAGGGGCATCTGGGTGTGAGCACACAGGAGGGTGAGGGGCATCTGGGTGTGAGCACACAGGAGGGTGAGAGGGCGTCTGGGTGTGAGCACACAGGAGGGTGAGGGGCATCTGGGTGTGAGCACACAGGAGGGTAAGGGGGCGTCTGGGTGTGAGCTCACAGGAAGGTGAGAGGGTGTCTGGGTGTGAGCTCACAGGAGGGTGAGAGGGTGTCTGGGTGTGAGCTCACAGGAGGGTGAGGGGCATCTGGGTGTGAGCACACAGGAGAGTGAGGGGGCGTCTGGGTGTGAGCACACAGGAGGATGAGGGGGCGTCTGGGTGTGAGCTCACAGGAGGGTGAGAGGGTGTCTGGGTGTGAGCTCACAGGAGGGTGAGAGGGTGTCTGGGTGTGAGCTCACAGGAGGGTGAGGGGCATCTGGGTGTGAGCACACAGGAGGGTGAGAGGGTGTCTGGGTGTGAGCTCACAGGAGGGTGAGGGGCATCTGGGTGTGAGCTCACAGGAGGGTGAGAGGGTGTCTGGGTGTGAGCTCACAGGAGGGTGAGAGGGTGTCTGGGTGTGAGCTCACAGGAGGGTGAGGGGCATCTGGGTGTGAGCTCACAGGAGGGTGAGGGGCATCTGGGTGTGAGCACACAGGAGGGTGAGAGGGTGTCTGGGTGTGAGCTCACAGGAGGGTGAGAGGGTGTCTGGGTGTGAGCACACAGGAGGGTGAGGGGCATCTGGGTGTGAGCACACAGGAGGGTGAGAGGGTGTCTGGGTGTGAGCTCACAGGAGGATGAGAGGGTGTCTGGGTGTGAGCACACAGGAGGGTGAGGGGCATCTGGGTGTGAGCACACAGGAGGGTGAGAGGGTGTTTGGGTATGAGCACACAGGAGGGTGAGAGGGCGTCTGGGTGTGAGCACACAGGAGGGTGAGGGGGCGTCTGGGTGTGAGCACACAGGAGGGTGAGGGGGCGTCTGGGTGTGAGCTCACAGGAGGGTGAGAGGGCGTCTGGGTGTGAGCACACAGGAGGGTGAGGGGCATCTGGGTGTGAGCACACAGGAGAGTGAGGGGGCGTCTGGGTGTGAGCACACAGGAGGATGAGGGGGCGTCTGGGTGTGAGCTCACAGGAGGGTGAGAGGGTGTCTGGGTGTGAGCTCACAGGAGGGTGAGAGGGTGTCTGGGTGTGAGCTCACAGGAGGGTGAGGGGCATCTGGGTGTGAGCACACAGGAGAGTGAGGGGGCGTCTGGGTGTGAGCACACAGGAGGATGAGGGGGCGTCTGGGTGTGAGCTCACAGGAGGGTGAGAGGGTGTCTGGGTGTGAGCTCACAGGAGGGTGAGAGGGTGTCTGGGTGTGAGCTCACAGGAGGGTGAGGGGCATCTGGGTGTGAGCTCACAGGAGGGTGAGAGGGTGTCTGGGTGTGAGCTCACAGGAGGGTGAAAGGGGGCGTCTGGGTGTGAGCACACAGGAGGGTGAGAGGGTGTCTGGGTGTGAGCTCACAGGAGGGTGAGAGGGTGTCTGGGTGTGAGCTCACAGGAGGGTGAGGGGCATCTGGGTGTGAGCTCACAGGAGGGTGAGGGGCATATGGGTGTGAGCACACAGGAGGGTGAGAGGGTGTCTGGGTGTGAGCTCACAGGAGGGTGAGAGGGTGTCTGGGTGTGAGCTCACAGGAGGGTGAGGGGCATCTGGGTGTGAGCACACAGGAGGGTGAGAGGGTGTCTGGGTGTGAGCTCACAGGAGGGTGAGGGGCATCTGGGTGTGAGCTCACAGGAGGGTGAGAGGATGTCTGGGTGTGAGCTCACAGGAGGGTGAGAGGGTGTCTGGGTGTGAGCTCACAGGAGGGTGAGGGGCATCTGGGTGTGAGCACACAGGAGGGTGAGAGGGTGTCTGGGTGTGAGCTCACAGGAGGGTGAGGGGCATCTGTGTGTGAGCACACAGGAGGGTGAGAGGGTGTCTGGGTGTGAGCTCACAGGAGGGTGAGAGGGTGTCTGGGTGTGAGCACACAGGAGGGTGAGGGGCATCTGGGTGTGAGCACACAGGAGAGTGAGGGGGCGTCTGGGTGTGAGCACACAGGAGGATGAGGGGGCGTCTGGGTTTGAGCTCACAGGAGGGTGAGAGGGTGTCTGGGTGTGAGCTCACAGGAGGGTGAGAGGGTGTCTGGGTGTGAGCTCACAGGAGGGTGAGGGGCATCTGGGTGTGAGCACACAGGAGGGTGAGAGGGTGTCTGGGTGTGAGCTCACAGGAGGGTGAGGGGCATCTGGGTGTGAGCACACAGGAGGGTGAGAGGGTGTCTGGGTGTGAGCTCACAGGAGGGTGAGAGGGTGTCTGGGTGTGAGCTCACAGGAGGGTGAGGGGCATCTGGGTGTGAGCTCACAGGAGGGTGAGGGGCATCTGGGTGTGAGCACACAGGAGGGTGAGAGGATGTCTGGGTGTGAGCTCACAGGAGGGTGAGAGGGAGTCTGGGTGTGAGCTCACAGGAGGGTGAGGGGCATCTGGGTGTGAGCTCACAGGAGGGTGAGAGGGTGTCTGGGTGTGAGCTCACAGGAGGGTGAGAGGGTGTCTGGGTGTGAGCTCACAGGAGGGTGAGGGGCATCTGGGTGTGAGCACACAGGAGGGTGAGAGGGTGTCTGGGTGTGAGCTCACAGGAGGGTGAGGGGCATCTGGGTGTGAGCACACAGGAGGGTGAGAGGGTGTCTGGGTGTGAGCTCACAGAAGGGTGAGAGGGTGTCTGGGTGTGAGCACACAGGAGGGTGAGGGGCATCTGGGTGTGAGCACACAGGAGGGTGAGAGGGTGTCTGGGTGTGAGCTCACAGGAGGATGAGAGGGTGTCTGGGTGTGAGCACACAGGAGGGTGAGTGGGGGCAACTGGGTGTGAGCTCACAGGAGAGAGAGTGGGGGCGTCTGGGTGTGAGCTCACAAGAGAGTGAGGGGGTGTCTGGGTGTGAGCTCACAGGAGGGTGAGTGGGGGCAACTGGGTGTGAGCTCACAGGAGAGAGAGTGGGGGCGTCTGGGTGTGAGCTCACAAGAGAGTGAGGGGGTGTCTGGGTGTGAGCTCACAGGAGGGTGAGGGGGCGTCTGGGTGTGAGCTCACAGGAGAGAGAGTGGGGGCGTCTGGGTGTGAGCTCACAGGAGAGTGAGGGGGTGTCTGGGTGTGAGCTCACAGGAGGGTGA
This sequence comes from Myotis myotis, assembly GCF_014108235.1. NCBI lineage: Eukaryota > Metazoa > Chordata > Mammalia > Chiroptera > Vespertilionidae > Myotis > Myotis myotis. Next base: position 408,338 of record NW_023416357.1, on the reverse strand, counting down.
GAGGGCGTCTGGGTGTGAGCTCACAGGAGGGTGAGAGGGCGTCTGGGTGTGAGCTCACAGGAGAAAGAGTGGGGGCGTCTGGGTGTGAGCACACAGGAGGGTGAGTGGGGGCGTCTGGGTGTGAGCTCACAGGAGAGAGAGTGGGGGCGTCTGGGTGTGAGCTCACAGGAGAGTGAGGGGGTGTCTGGGTGTGAGCTCACAGGAGGGTGAGAGGGCATCTGGGTGTGAGCTCACAGGAGAGAGAGTGGGGGCGTCTGGGTGTGAGCTCACAGGAGAGTGAGGGGGCGTCTGGGTGTGAGCACACAGGAGGGTGAGAGGGCGTCTGGGTGTGAGCTCACAGGAGGGTGAGTGGGGGCATCTGGGTGTGAGCTCACAGGAGAGAGAGTGGGGGCGTCTGGGTATGAGCACACAGGAGGGTGAGTGGGGGCGTCTGGGTGTGAGCTCACAGGAGGGTGAGAGTGGGTGTCTGGGTGTGAGCACATCTCTGTGAGGACCTGGGTGAGGGGCAGGTACTGGGGAAATGCTCTCCTCTTCTGAGCCCGTTGGCGGCCTGGACTCCATCCGTTGCAAAGCAGCTTCATGGGGGTGTCTGGGTCCCTTCAGGGCCGGTGGGGACAGGAGACACCCCCCACTCCCCTGCCCCGAGCCTGGGAGGCCTGTGCCCTCCCCTGACAGTGGGACTCAGTCTTGACCCTCTGATGGCACGGCCATCGTCTGCTCGGACTTGGGAAAGGCCGTTCCTGGAGGAGCTGAAACCACAGGAGTTTTCACAAAGGGCCCCTTGTACCGCGGCTCGGAGTTTAAGGGGGGAGGCCTGTGGACGCCACATAAAGCGTTTATTCTTCACGTATTTATTATCTTTGCCAGGTTCTATTTTAGTGAACAGGGAACAGCCTTTAGCCTGAGTGGAGAGCCAACTCTTTGTCTTTATTTTTGGCCTCAATCAGAAGGAATCGAGCCCTGTGAGCAGCCCTGGGAGGGGGTCTTCCGAGAGCCCAGCTTCTAACTCATAAAAGCCCAGTCCTCTCCCCTCCCTCCCTCCCTCTCTTCCTCCCTGCCCCCCTCCTTCCTCCCTCCCTCCCTCTGTCCCTCCCTCCCTTCTTCGTTTCTCTGCTGGTGGGGTTTCTGGCCCTTTCTGGCTTGTCAAGCTCACAGGACCCATGAGGCTGGTCTCCTGAGCGTGGAGGCTGGGCTGGTTCTCCGAGGGGCCTGGGGTTGACCCAGAACAGTTGTCGGCAAACTGCAGCTCGTGAGCCACATGCGGCTCTTTGGCCCCTTGAGTGTGGCTCTTCCACAAAATACCTACTTCTGCGCATGGGCCAGGAAATTTCAATCACACTGTATGTGCACTCCCACACGTGGTATTTTGTGGAAGAGCCACACTCAAGGGGCCAAAGAGCCGCATGTGGCTCGCAAGCCATGGTTTGCTGACCATGGCTCCAGAAGATCTCTCTGGTTGGTCCATGAAAGATGTTGGGCTGGGGTGGGTGAGATGGGCCCTCTCCCACAGGTGACGTAGGATGTTAAGGTGACACCCAAGGAGGGAGGGCCAGGTATGTGTGAGTTAAGGTGTAAAAGTGGTAAGTTAGGTGTTTCTTTTACAACCGTCAGGGAAATTGTTGGAATTGCTTTTAAAATAGAAATATAGTTATACTTATAGTAACGCTAATCCTATATAATAAAAGGCTAATATGCAAATCGACTGGAAGTTGGAACAACCGGTCGCTATGACATGCACTGACCACCAGGAGGCAGATGCTCAACGCAGGAGCTGCTCCCTGGTGGTCAGTGTGCTCCCACAGGGGGAGCCCCGCTCAGCCAGAAGCCCTGAGCCAGGCTCACAGTTGGCAAGCGCAGCAGCGGGCCTAAGCCGTCACTCGGACATCCCCGAGGGCTCCCGGACTGCGAGAGGGTGCAGGCCGGGCTGAGGGAACCCCCGAGTGCGTGAATTTCGTGCACTGGGCCTCTAGTGGGATATGAAGCCTGAGGTAGCCCATCTGTGGTGACAAAAGAGAAAGGAAGGAGAGAAAACGTGCAGGAACGAAGGAGAGGCAGCGAGCAGCCGGAGGCCCGGGAAGAGAACAGCGTGGACGGGGGTCTGGCCTCGGCTGCTGGAAGCAGGTGCGGATACCGGTGCCTTACAACCCCACCTGCAGCCCAGTGTGGGCAGGCCACACCCGCTCTGAGGACCGGGGCGGAACCCACCCAGGCTCTCCCAGCGGCGGGCCATTCTGGCTTCCGTGTCCGTGGTTAGAGACGGTCGCTTGGTCGCTCAGCCACGGCCGTCTTTCCCCCGTGCGTCTTCACCTCGTCTTCTCTCTTTCTGTCCGAATCCTGCCTTTTCGTAAGGACCCGGGGGCACTGGGTCAGCACCCACCCTACAGGCCTCACTGTGACGCGATCGCCTCGCAGAGCCCTTCTCACAGACCTCTGAGGTCCTGGGGCTTTGGGGGCTCACACAGTTCAGCTCACGGCAACCTGTTGGATTATGCGGCAGCGGAAAGGGAAGGTTGGGGAGCGGAACCGTCGAAGGCAGATGGACAGACAGACACACAGGAGGAGTCAAAGGGAAGGCTGGGCGGAGGGAGAGCCGATGGGAGAGCGGGCGGCGGGCCTTACCGGGTCTTCTGAGTGACGGGATCTGAGGGGGACACAGACGGGGAACCTCCGAGTCGGGAAACGGGGGCCGTCGTGCTGGCTGGAGGCTGAGGGGGAGGGACCTGGGGTCAGTCGCGTGGGGCCTGATGGCTGTGGGGTCAACCTGTCAGTTCCACAGGGAGGGGCCAGGAAGGGTTCTGCTCGATTCAGCGATACTGTCTGGGCTGAGCTCAAAGGTGTAATGAGCCCGGCCGGCGTGGCTCAGTGGTTGAGCGTCGACCTACGACCCAGGAGGTCAGGGTTCGATTCCCGGTCAGGGCACCTGCCCGGGTTGTGGGCGCATCCCCAGTGGGGGGCGTGCAGGAGGCAGCGGATCCATGATTCTCTCATCATTGATGTTTCTGTCTCTCCCTCTCCCTTCCTCTCTGACATCATCAATAAGAAAAGTGGTGGGTGGGGTGGAGTGGGGGGAAGTGAGCTGGGAGGCGGGGGGAGCGGCAGGTGAAGGCGGAGCGGCTGGGGGCGGGGAAGGCAGCGCTGGCCCAGGGTGAGCGGGGTGCGGGGGGTGCGGCGGCGGGGGGGGGGGGGGGGCACCGGCTCTGCCTGGGGCTGGAAGGAGCGGGTCTGGGTCACTCGGTGAGCCTGGGAGAGCGTGGCGGGGGCAGCAGCCCTGCTGGCGTTGGAGGCCACGCTGGGAAAGACTCGGGGAAACTGAGGCAGATCGGGAGAGGCCTGGGAGAGCGGAGGGAAGGCGCGCTGTGCGTATTGAAGCAGCAGGGAGCTGGCTGTGTCCTGCGGCCCGTCCTGCCCGTGCTGTCTCCCGGCTCCGAGCCAGGCTCCGGGTCCGCGGGGCCTCCCTGAGGAATGTGAAGACTCCAGGCCCCGGGTCCAGCGCCGGCAGAATCGCCAGAAACACTCACTCCTCCGTGATACGTGCTGTTTAGTTTGCACGGAAGAGCAGATGGAAAACAGCTCTTCCATTGTCCCGGGCTTTCGCTGTATTTTCCTTGGACTCCGTGCAGGGTCCCGTGGGGGACGGGGCATTCCTGGGCCTCATCTCTGGTCCCAGGGAGCCAAACGCTGAATTCCGCTGGAGGTCTCCTCGCTCAGGACTGGATTCCAGCGTCTCGCTCTTTTTTCTTGGAATGTAGGTATTTGTTGTTGTTGATAATATTACGGATGCCTCCCCTTCCCCTTCCCCTTCCCCTCTTGCGGGCCCCTCCCCTCCCCCGGGTCTGCACCACCCTGTGCCCGTCCAGGGCTGTGCCTGTGAGGGTGCGAGTCCTTGGGCTCTCTCTTCCGCCCCCAGCGCCCGCGAGGGGTGCCGTCTGCCCCATGCCTCCCGCTGCGGGTCTTACGTTGTTCGTCAGTTCGTTTTGTTCACTGGATTCCACAGATGAGTGAGGTCAGGTGATGCTTGTCTTTCTCTGGCCCCTTTCACCCGGCACCACACGCCCAGGTCCCTCCGTGCCTCCCGAAGGGTAAGCTGTCCCTCTTTTCCCAGCTGCATCGTATCCGGTCGTAGACGCACCACAGCTTTTTATCAGCGTCTCCTCGGACACGCTGGGCCCTTCGTGCTGTTACGGGGGTGAGCCTGGTGCCTTCACCACAGAAGGCAGCCTCCATGCGGCCGGGCCCGTCTCTGGAGCCGGGACCCCCGTGTGTACGGACCCCCCCCCCCCCGGCTCTGCCGGGAGCCAGTGCAGGGCTGGAGCCTCGGGCTGGGGCTGGGGCGCTTTGCCTGGAGTGGTTGCCGCCCTTGAACTTTCCTCACGGCCCCGAGGGAAAGACGAGGAGCATGAGGGTTTGCTGAGAACATCCTGTCCAGCAAGAATTCTAGATGCTTCTGTCACCTTCAGGCCTGCACTGCCCCGCCCGAGTGCAGGGTCATTACCTGAGTCTGAGGCTGGAGAGGGGGCAGCCGTCCTCATGGAAGTGCCGAGAGCGGAGCCCAGGGGGCACCCGGGCCGCTGTGCCCTGCACTTCGCTTCCTGGGCCCCAGGCGGGAACTCCACGGCCAGGAGGTGTCTGCCCGCCTCTCGGGGCCTGGTGTCTGGGTTAGACCCCTCATGACCACCTGCTGAGGGTGTCCAGCGAATGTCCGCTCACGTCCACCCCCGTTAGCGCTTCCTCTTCGCCCCCGGCCGAGGGCGCAGGCCCGGGAGGCAGGCTGTGTGGCCGCTCATGCTGGGTTTATCTTAGAGAATAAATAAGTGGGAGAAAGGAACACCAGGGATTGCACAACTACAAGCAGACGCAGAGCATGAACAGCCGGTTAGGAGCAACATGGTCTCCTCGTGAAGGAGGGGTTACCCTGCGGCCCCCCGAAAGAGAGGGGCGCCCTGATTGGAGTGCGTCCCCTGGGGAGACCCGCCCAGGCCCTGGGTAGGTGCTGCGTTTTCTTGGAGGTCGGGCTGGTACACGCTGTGTCCGTCCAACTAGGAATCCCCTTTCGGGCAGAGTGCTCCATTGATTTGGGGTGCCCGTGCCGTCTCGGGTGGAGCTGAACGGGGGAGCAGTGGGTGAGTGACTGGTGAGGGGCACGCGGGCTGCAGGGACCTGGCAGTTCTTTTTTTTTAAATGTATGTTTATTGATTTCAGAGAGGAAGGGAGAGGGAGATGGAGAGAGACATCAGTGAGGAGAGAGTCATTTCTCGGCTGCCCCCTCCCCGCCCCCTGGACAAAAAAGCAGAATTACTCTAAAATCTTCCCAGGAACGACACCGGGATGACGGTACCGGAACTGGAATTTATGATTTGCAGGATGCGGCAGCGACGGGACCCACCGTGAAATTCTCGAGAAGAGAAATACCCAAATCACGGCCCACAGAGACCCTTCAGGACGCATGCTGCCTGGCGAAGACACCGTGAGAGAGTAGCTCCAGTCAGACTGTCGCATCGCGGTGTCCGATAGGACGGGGTCTCCCTATTGCAAAGCGAGGCACTGTCTGCAGGCGCACAGCTTTACAAGTAGAATGGAGTCCAGTGAGCGGGACACGGGACGATTGTCTGACCAGCAGGTCTCCACTCCGCCCCGAACACTTCGCGGACGGATGCACAGAAGTGGGACGTTGCTTCCCACGATGCTGCTTCAAGTAGAAGGAAGGACGCGGCGCTGGAGCCATGAGACAGTGGCTGCCGGGGAGGGAGGGAGTTCGCACTGGCCGGCCAGGTCGCCCGCGTCATTGGAAGACCGTAAGCTACTCCATCTCCCGGGAGCTCGTGTGGAGACAGAGGTTAGTGACCCTTACCGCTCGTTCTCTCTACTCGAAGAAGTAGAATGAATCGAAAACAGGGATTCTAAACACAGGACTCGCTGGCTACGCGGATGCACGTCTACAGAGTCACTGCTGCTCCGTGAAAGGCGTCCCGGATGCGAGAGCCAGCGTGAAACTGGGAGTCCTCCTTCTCCAGACGACAGAGCGTTTCCCGGGATCCCTCTCCTCGCACCGATTTCCGCAGGTTCTCCTGGGTGTACCGGACGGGGCCCCTCGGCCAGGATGGAGCTGAGTTTGGGGTTTGCACATGGCAGGCACAGACTCCCCTCAGCGCAGACAAAGGCGGTGCCATCTGGTGGCCGGGGCCGGGCCGGGGCCGCAGGCGGACACCCTCAGAAGCACTTCCTGTGCACCACGGGCGGGCCGGCCTCGTCGTACTCCTGCTTGCTGATCCACATCTGCTGGAAGGTGGACAGCGAGGCCAGGATGGAGCCGCCGATCCACACGGAGTACTTCCTCTCGGGGGGGCGCGATGACCTTGACCTTCATGGTGCCGGGGGCCAGGCCCGCCACCTCCTGCTGCATGCGGTCGGCCATGCCCGGGAACATGGTGCTGCCCCCGGACAGCATGGTGTTGGCGTACAGGTCCCTGCGGATGTCCACGTCGCACCTGAGGATGGAGCGCAAGGCCGCGGCGTGGACGCCCCGGGACTCGAGGCCGAGGAGGGAGGGCCGGAACAGGGCCTCGGGGCACCGGAACCGCTCGCTGCCCAGGGCGATCACCTGCCCGTCGGGCAGCTCGTAGCTCCGCTCCAGCGAGGGGGACGCGGCCGCGCTGGCCATCTCCTGCTCGAAGTCCAGGGCGACGTAGCACAGCTTCTCCTTGACGTCCCGCACGATCTCCCGCTCGGCCGTGGTGGTGAAGCTGTGGCCCCGCTCCGTGAGGATCTTCATGAGGTAGTCGGTCAGGTCCCGGCCGGCCAGGTCCAGGCGCAGGATGGCGTGGGGGAGGGCATAGCCCTCGTGGATGGGCACCGTGTGCGTGACCCCGTCCCCAGAGTCCATGACGATGCCCGTGGTGCGGCCCGAGGCGTACAGGGACAGCACGGCCTGGATGGCCACGTACATGGCGGGGGTGTTGAAGGCCTCAAACATGATCTGAGTCATCCTCTCCGGGTTGATCTTGGGGTTCAGGGGGGCCTCGGTGAGCAGGACGGGGTGCTCCTCGGGGGCCACGCGCAGCTCGTTGTAGAAGGTGTGGTGCCAGGTCTTCTCCAGTCGCCCCAGTCGGTGATGACGCCGTGCTCGATGGGGCGCCGCAGGGTGAGGACGCCGTGCTTGCCCTGGGCCTCGTTGCCCACGTAGGAGTCCTTCTGCCCCATGCCCACCACGACGCCCTGGTGCCGGGGCCGCCCGACCACGCAGGGGAACACGGCCCACGGGGCGTCGTCGCCGCCAAAGCCGGCCTTGCACACCCCCGACCCGTTGTCCACCACCAAGGCCGAGAGCTCGTTGTCGGACATCGTGCCGGCCAGGCAGGTGGCAGAGCGGACGGGGAGTGACTGCCAGATGCTGGTGCGAGGGAACGGCCAGGCCGGAGCGGCCTGCAGATGGGGCCAGGGCTGATGGCCGGGATTTAAAGGCACGGCCGGCCCCACCCACGTCTCACCCACCCGCTCAGCATGTCCGGGTGGCGTGGCCTCTGAGGTACCAGTGATGACGGTGATTATGTGCATCACTCGGGGGCCTTCCTCACAGAGAACAGGGCTGCCCCCGGCCACAGCGCCCTGACTGTAATTAGGCAGCCCACGCCTCGGGGCCTCGGGGGACGGGGGTGCAGCGTGGGCGGGATGCACAGCGAGACGGAAGGAGGCCGGAGGGAGGGGCAGCCGGCCACCCAGCCGCTCCGCCCTCCACCCTCTGGCCCATTCTCTCCACCGAGCTTAACTCTTCATCCAAATACTGTTCTTATGGGACTCTGACTCCAGAAACTTCACTTTAAATATATTTATTTATTGGTTTCAGAGAGGAAGGGAGAAGGAGAGAGAAACATCCATGATGAGAATCATTGATCGGCTGCCTCCTGCACGCCCCCTACTGGGGATCGAGCCCAAAACCCAGGCATGTGCCCTGACCAGGAATCGAACCTGGGACCCTTCAGTCCGCAGGCCGACGCTCTATCCACTGAGCCAAACCAGCCAGGGCCACAAACTTCACTTTAAAAAAGAATTTTTTTTTTTTATTGATTTCAGAGATGAAGGGAGGAGACACAGAGAAACATCAGTGATGAGAGAGAATCATGGACCGGCCGCCTCCTGCACTCCCCCCACTGGGGATCGAGCCCGCAACCCAGGCAGGTGCCCTGACTGGGAATCGAACCCTGACCTCCTGGTCTGTAGGTTGGCGCTCAACCACTGAGCCACACCGGCTGGACCATTTTAAAATAATATATTTGAACCAATCTTTAAAAACACTGTGATCTTCCAGATTCATGGGCTGAATTATGACGTGAGGCCTCTTGGTCGTCAGGGGAGCTCTCACGCCCGACCCTGCCCCCGTCAGCCCGGCCCAGCCTCCCCGGCCCCGTTTTCCTCTGCTCTCACACCCGTTTCATCAGCGTCCACTTCATTTGTAAAATTTCGTATTTTTTAAAAAAAGACAAAGGAATTGCCTTGGTTTGCAGTTTACCTTGAACTTTCCCTTGACTTGTGACCCAGAGGAAGGGTGAGCAGAAAGGTAGGTCCGACCAGAGCGGCCGGGGTCATAGGTTAACCTTCCCCGTCCCCCAATCAACTCGGAGAACAGAGCAGGCACCAAGCACCCTCCCCGCTCTGAGCACCCCCTCCCCCGCCCCCGCCTGTGGAAAGGAGAACGGATGAGCCGAGAGCACGGTGGACCCTGAGGCTTGTTTTTATAAAGCTGTGAACCGTGGCTCGTCCTAAAGCCAGTGTTTTCTTCCAGTTCTTTCAGTGCCTCGGACGTGGGATGTGGGGGTGCGCACCCCTGCAGCTCGGAGCTCGGCCGGGACTGGAATGTGCTCCTGGTCCCGCCTCAGCCCTAGGGGGCAGCAGCGTTCTTCCATGGGAGCTGGAGTCACGCGCCGGCAAGCAAGCCTCTGCTCAGGGAGAAGCAAGCCCCCCAACTTCACATGATAATTAAAAGCATCTCTTTATTGATGTCAGAGAGGCAGGGAGAGGGAGAGAGATGGAAACATCCGTGATGAGGGAGAATCCTGGGTCGGCCGCCTCCTGCACGCCCCGCACTGGGGATCGAGCCCACAGCCCGGGCCTGTGCCCCGACTGGGAATGGAACCCTGACCTCCTGGGTCCTCGGTGGACGCCCAGCCCCTGAGCCAGGCCGGCCGGGGACAGTCACGTTTTAACTGAGTGTTTCCACGTGCTGGCTGGGAGGTGAGGGATCGCCCACCCCCCGTTTCTCCCCCAACAGCCTCACTGAGTCGAGGACGGGCCTCCACTCAGAGCTGAGCAGCCAGAGAGAGAGACCCGTGGGGAGCGGGCCCCAGGGAGACACGCGAGGGGTCTCCCCGCTGTGATTGGCTTTGGGACCCCTGTCGAAGACGGTCCCTCTCCCATGGGGCATTCGGTGGCCTTTGCTGCACCCGGGCACAGGGCACTGTGGGTGCCGGGGGCTGAGGCCTGAGAGCCGGCTGAGGCCGCGGTGACCGGGACGGGCCACGGGTGGGCTCATCCCTAATTCCTGCTCCGGACCCAGCAGCCTGGCTTCCCGGCCACCTGGCTCCACGCAGAGCTGCCACGTGAGCTTTGGCTCTGCCACGCCGTTTGCCAACTGGTCACAGTTCCTGGGCGTCTCGCTCGGGGGAGGGGGTGGGGTGGGGGGACAGAGACCCCAAGACGGGCCCGTGCTCTTCCCCGCTGCCGCCCGGGCGGTCGGCTGGAAGACAGGCGTCCGCTTGCTGTGCTTGGGGCTCTGGTGTAGCTGCATGAACGTTTCAGGAGAAGATGCACGTGGGCACTCAGCGCAGGTGCCGGCGAAGTGTCCGAACTGCGGCGTCTCTTCACCTGTTCGGTCGGAACACAGATTAGAGTTCGTAGGTGAATTGCTCCGTCAGCAGATGTTTGACTAGAAACGCATCAGCCCTCACTGTCCGAGCTGCTGACCCCGAGGAGCCACATGCGCTGGGCAGACGACCCCTGACCCGGCCACACGGCCTTGTCCCCGTCCCCTCCTGGGGGTGTGGGTGGGACTCACACCAGCTGTTTCTAAAGAGCAGAGTGAAAGTAGGCAGACGGAGGAGGGAAACTAGAGTCTGTGGGTTCTCGCCTCGGAAGTCTGCCCTCTCCCGCTGGGCTCCTGGAGCCTCCAGGCTGAGGGCAGCTCCTGGCTGCGGGCAGGTCCTGACTGCGGGCACGTCCTGACTGCGGGCACGTCCTGGCTGTGGGCACATCCTGGCAGCCTGCACCCCTCCCCCCATGGACTTGACCCCTGGCCTCGCCTTCTGGTGACGTCCAGAGCTCATTTTGGACCCACAGATGCTATTTATGCTCCCCGTTCCCACCGCCCCGTGTCCTCCCCTCCCCCCCTGAAGCCACCTCCTGGTTTGAAACTAATATTTAGAACAGTGGTTTCCCACGTGGCTGCGTTAGAATTGCCTGGGGCCTCGGAGAAATGTGGGTGCTCAGGGTGGACTCCAGTCAGGCACCAGGATCCCTGGGGGGCACAGCATGCAGATGTTTATTTATTTATTTATAAAAGATAGTTTTTTGATTTCAGAGAGGAAGGAAGAGGGAGTGCGAGGTGGAAACATCCATGAGGAGACGCCCACACGGGGAATGAAACCGCGACCTCCTGGTTCACAGGTCGATGCTCAACCCTGAGCCACGCCAGCCGGCGGCATCAGGATGTTAAGCCTCTGCAGAGACTCCAAGGGGCAGGTGTGGCCGGGACCGCTGTGGTAGCTCCCGTCCCCGCCTGTCCACCTCAGCCCTGCCCCTCCGCCGGCCTCCGCGGGCAGCGGATCCTGGTCCCGGTGCCCCTGGTGGCCTGGCTCAGCTCCAGCCTCAGATCAGGATCCTGTTTGGAGCCAGGAGGCCGGGCGGGACATCTGAGCCCACGCGAGCCCCCGTGTTCCCGCCGGAGATGCCGATCAGCGCGTCCGCCGGCCTCGCGGGGGGAGGAGCGTCCTCTGCAGCCGCGGCTGATGCACGGGCTGCGTCCAGAACCCGCGCGTGGTCAGGGCTCCTGGAGATGCCCCCAGTGCCACAGGAACACAGTTGCACAGGGAAGTGCTGGTCCCAGTGGCTCCGAACCCTGGACACGCGGGACCGAGAGCCACGGCAGGAGAATCGCCGCTTCGTCGTTGGCGGAACCCCATGAACGGAAACGTCTGCGTGTCGACGGTGGTTGGCCACTGGCCATTTTCTTTGTGTAATTTATTTTTCTTTTTTAATTTTCTATTGTTGATAGTATTACAGATGCCTCCCATTCCCCCTCCCCCAGGTCTGCACCACCCTGTGCCCGTCCACGGCTGTGCCTGTGAGGGTGCGAGTCCTTGGGCTCTCTCTTCTGTCCCCAGCGCCCGCGAGGGGTGCCGTCTGCCCCATGCCTCCCGCTGCGGGTCTTACATTGTTGGTCAGTTCGTCTTGTTCACTGGATTCCACAGATGAGTGAGGTCAGGTGATGCTTGTCTTTCTCTGGCCCCTTTCACCCGGCACCACACGCCCAGGTCCCTCCCTGCCGTCCCGAAGGGTAAGATGTCCCTCTTGGCAGTTTCCTGTGGGCCTCCCTTTGCTACGTGTTACGTAGGCAGAGGGGGAAAGTGTGCGTACAGACACCGCGTCGGAATCGGGGTCTAAGAGGGACATCACTCTGTCTCCCACCCTCCACCCCCTCACTTCTGCTCCCACCAGGTGAGATGCAGGCATGGAGCACAGGCCCCCAGGGTTCTGCCTGAGAGGACTTCGAGGAGGTGGGCAGGTGGGGACTGGATCTGAGGGAGGGGGGTGTGGGCTCTGATGTCCGCACCCACGGGGGACCAGACCTTCCTGCAGACGCCAGGAGCGGGCAGCATCGCTGGGGTCTCGGCCGGAGCAGGGCAGCTGGCGGCCTGGCCCACCGGCCAGCTGGGTGGGCAGGTGAGGCCGCAAAGTCTGCCTGGCTGTGACCAGGTGTCCCGTGGGTGTGTGCCCCCTGGCGTGTGCTCCACGGGCGAGTCAGTGAGCCTGCTGGGTGTGCACGGTCCTCCACCAGGAGCTGTGGTTTTAGACGGGGCGTTGCTTTGAGTCAGGAAGTTGCAGTGTGTCCTTTTCCTTCTGTTTCAGGGCTGAGTCTGGCACATAGTAGGTACGTGGTAAGGGTTGCCTGGCAACCACGTGGCACTCGAAGGTGATGGATGTGATTCCCCTGGAAGGAAACAGCCATTCTGAGACGTTTCCACGCATTTGCATGTCCACTGGTGCTCTCGGAGTTGCGGCTCCTAGAACAGGCTGCTTGTCCTGTTTCCACGCCCGCTGTGTGTGCTATAAACAGAAACACCCCCTTCACCGGCCCATCCTTTCTCGTGATTCACGTTCCTGTCTTGGCTCTTCAGAGAGTAGAGGTCCTATTTGAACCCAACACCCACTCAATGAAGTGGCTGGAGATCTGAGCGGCTCCAGAGGCGTTCGGGGTCCAAGGGCAATGCCCGCTTCCTCCCGATTGGCCTCTGGGCGCAGCTGCAGGCTCACACGCGGAGCGGATGTAAAAAACGAGACGATTTGGTTGCGTGGACCACAAGGATTATGGGAGCTCTTCTTCTCTCCTTAGCCAATGATAAGTGAGGCCATGTTTATATGTGACACGAGCCTTCATCACAGGCTGGTCACGTCCTTCACGCAGAGCGAATCCAGCAGCAAGCAAATCGTCCTCAACCCTTGGGCTCCGAAACGCAGGCTCGTCCCCGCCTTTGCAAGCGATTTCCATAATGCACTTCCCTCTGCCATCACGGTGTCAGGCCAGCCGTGGCCTGTTGCCAGGAGGAGGCCGAGTCTGAACCACCTCATGCAATTATGCAAACACGGTTCCTGTGAAGTACCAGGAAGGAGACCCTTGCTGTCAGTCATTTCGGAAGCCTTCAGGGCTGGTCCAGCCGACCAGTAAACCTGATTGTTCTCTTGGTTGTTCAGTGTATTTTGGAAGCAAAAGCTTGTAAACATCTTTTAAGAATGGTTTCTAATACACCCTTTTCGAAGGTTTGTCTTTAAGATGGCCTGGAATGGCCTTTAAATGTCTTCAGTTTGCGATCCCTGCTGGTTGGCTGTTTGCGGAAGGGGCCGGTCTGATTGTGGCTCTAATTCCGCCTCTAGCCCCAGCGAGGCCTGGAAGAGGCTCTTATCCCTGCGGTGATGACTGTCCCCCGTCTGGGAGGGATCACGCAGGATTTCCCATCTTCCTTCTGAGATTCTGCAGCTCACGCCGCAGAGGACGTGGGCTGATGGGCAGCAGGGACGGGGGGGAGGGGGGGGGCGGGGGGCGTGGAGACACTTTGCACCAGCCCTGCTGGCTCTGTGCCCAGAGCCAAGGTGGGGCCGGGGCAGATGGAGATGAGGAGAGAACGGGTTTGCTCTCCAGAGAGGCTGCCCTGTGGCGAGGACCTCATGGCAACACTGGGCATAGCAGACCAGGAGGTGTGTGGCTGCTCTGAGAACAGGGTGTTTAGGTATAGAAGGCAGAGGTGCAACATTTGAAAGATAGAAAAAGAATGGATTCCAGCCCTCTTCGCCCAGTGGGTAGCTGGCGTTGCAGCGATACAGATTCAGGTGACAAGAACCATAAACAAGATGAGCTTCGGGCAAGTTAAAGGCCAAAGATCAAGGCCGAACTCAGAAGGTCAGTAGGGAGGAGGCACAGGCCACCCAGGAGGCTCCGTGGCTCAGTCGCACTTATTTATCCGTCCGTCTGGGCTCATGCTCCGCGGGGAGCCCTGGAGGGAGGGCCACGGGCGAGCTGCCCTGGGGGTAACGCTGAAGAGGAGCCAGAGAATAAAGAAACACAGGGGCACAGACACCCAGTTATGGGTCAGTGGAGACGGACAGATATGAATATGGCTATGACCATGGAATGAAGATGACCTATTTCCAAGGCACAGAGGGCTCTGAGGCGCATGGAGCTGGGTGCTGTGGTTAACAGCACAGATGCCGCCAGAACCTTCAGGGAAGCCTCCCCCGTGGAGGTACTTCTGAGCAGAGGGACTGCGTGGGGAAGAGAGGCTCCGTGGACACCTGGGGGGAGTGCACAGACCTGAGTAAGGACCACCGTGGAGCAAACCCGAGAGCAGCCAGAGGCCGGGGTGGATGGAGCCGGGCAGGTGTGGGAGGGGCAGGCGATGGCGCCCCGGGGCGGGCAGGTCTGGCTCAGACCGGGACAGAAATCCAATGAAAAATCTGAGCGGGGTGGACGCACAATCTGATTCATTTCAGAAGGTTTTGACCGGCTGCTACGGCCAGACTAGCCTCACGGGGCAGGACCCAGCCGGAGGCAGGCGAGCTTCGGCAGCCGGGGGCCGGACGCAGGGCTGTCAGCCGGTGGCCAGAGGCTTGAAGTAGAGCCACCCTTTGCAGCGAGCCCACAGGACTCGTGGATGGGCTGGGGGAGCGTCAGAGGCACCAGAACGAGGAATGACTCTTGGATTCCTGGTCTTAACAATCCCGTGAAGGGGAGCAACAGTGAGAAAAACGTGGAAAAGTTCCACGCTGGGGTCTAAAGCCCCTGGAGGCATTTGGGGGGTTTGTCTTTCATGAAAGCACCTGAGAAGGACTTACTTGTGGGCACTGGTTTCTTTATCTTGAAAAGGGAAGTCGTAGCACTTGTTTTACTCTCCCTGGAAACGATTGTGAGGCTCAGAAGAGACAAAAGGGGGCAGGCGCTTTGAAGAGGGCGGCACGTGACACGCGATGTGATTGCCAGGCCCGGCCGGCCGTGCCCGTGGCTCCGTGCCCAGCTCTGCCAGGGGCCTGCCGGACGCCCTCCATCTGTCGATGACTCAGGTTTTCCAGCCGTCCAGCGGGGACGGTCGGAAACAGTCCTTTGATGCAGTGATGTGATGGTAACAGACAGGATGAATTGTTGTAATGGTGTGGTCTCCGGGGGGCTCTCACCGCTCCCCATTCCCCCAAATATCAAAGCATTAAAGAGGCCTGTGCACTGTCGACATTAAAGGGTGGAGGTCGGCTGGACACACTCTGGTATTCTTCCGACGTTAGCTTTGCCCTGTGCTCATCCTGTGACGTGGTTCCCATGCCTGTGAGTTGGGGTCTATAGGGCACGTCCCTCAGAGACACGATTTCAGCTTCAAAAGAGCCCACAGCCCAGCCGGTGTGGCTCAGCGATAGAGCGCTGGCCTGCAGACTGAAGGGGCCCGGGCTCGATTCTGGTCGAGGGCACATGCCCGGGTTGTGGGCTTGGTCCCCAGTGGGGGGCGTGCAGGAGGCAGCCGATCAAGGGTTCTCTCTCATCATTGATGTTTCCATCTCCCCCTTCCTCTCTGAAATCAATGAAAATATATTTATAAAAACAGAGCCCATGGGCAGAGGGCCTGACAGAGCGGGGCCTGGTGCGGCCGCAGAAAGTCGCCCTGTGTCCGAGGCTGTGGCTGCATCCGTCCCCACGGCTGCTGTATCGCTCCCCACCTATTCTCTCGGAGTCGGGGTCTGAAGTCCCAAGTCAGTTTCACGGCCTGAACCCGAGGCTTGGCTGGCCCGCTCCCCGGGAGACTCGGGGTTGGTGTCGGGTTTGCCTTTTCCAGCTTCTAGAGGTCCAGTTCCCCACGGTGCTGGGCGTGTGGCCCCTCTTCCACCTTCAACACCATCCTTGTAGCACCTCCTGACCTCTGCATGCCGTCACCCACGTCCTTCTCTTCTGTCTGCGCCCCGCTCCGTCTCCCCTTTTGAGGGCCCTGTGATTACGCGCGGGGCCACCTACAACATCCGGGTACCGTCTCCATCTCGAACCCTCAACTTGATCGCCTAGCGAAGTCCATCTTGCTGTAAGGTAGGGGTCACGGGGAGCAGGACTGCGTATTTGGGGCTGTTAATTCAGCCTACAACATGGTCCGGCGTGGGTTTAGTTTAAGCTTGTGGTGGCGTGGACATCGCTGCAGGAGAAATAAGGGGACACGGTTCGCATCTGCGTTCACGGGCTCTCACGTTTCATTTCCTGCTTCAGTTTGGAGAGTCACCATGTTTTTCTTCTCAAGGACTTTCATTCCTCTATAAATATTTACGGAGAGCCCATTACGGTGCTGGGAATTGAGCAAAACAGAGGGAACCTTACCTAACCTCATGGGGCAGTGGGAGAAAACATAAATAAAGCCACCACACAGACAAGGGCCTGCGGAAGGGACGGGCTGGCACAGAAGAGCCAGAGTGGACAGTGGCTAACATGGCGGAACCAGCTTTTATTCAAGACGGTGGCAGTGAGGGAAGAGGGACCTCGTCTAGGTCTCTCCTAGGGGCTCGAGTCTGAACACAGCGGGGCCAGTGGGAATAATAGCCCCGGAGCACGGTGGGGGTCAGGGGAAAACCACCAGGAGGGGGCCAGGGGCTAAGGGCTTCTGGCTAAAGGACACCCCCAGATTCCAGCTGAAGGAAGCCAGGGTGGTCGCATACCACAGGGGGAGGGGAGACGAGGTCAGGCTCTGAGGGCGGAGAGACCTCTAACTGGGCTCGGCAGGATTCCTGCTAAAACCAGGCTCTTGGAAACACGCCCAAGGACGGGCCTCGTTGCCGTGGCTGGTTTGGCTCAGTGGATAGAGCATCAGCCTGCGGACCAAAGGGTCCTGGGTTCCATTCCGGTCAAGGGCATGTAGCTCGGTTGCAGGCTCCTCCCTGGCCCGGGCCCTGGTCGGGGCACGTGCAGGGGGCAACCAATGTATGTGCCTCTCTCCGTTGATATTTCTCTCTGTCTTTCCCTTTCTCTTTCACTCTCTCTAAAAAAAACCAATGGAAAATATCCTTGGGTGAGGATTGAAAAACAAAAAAAAGGATGGGCCTCCTTGAAAAAGTCGGCTCAGGGGGCTGGACCAACATGGGGCCTCTGGGGCGTGTTGCCAAGCTCTGGGGGAATGCTCCTCTGCTTCTGCTTTGGCGGATCTCCCTCGTCCCAGTCCCTTTCCCCGCATTCGCTCAGGGCTCATGGCATCTGATCACCGTGGAGACACGTTGGCCGGGCTTCTCTAATCGATGCACTTTTTTGACCTTTCCCTCCAACCTCCTTCTCCCTGGATGACCTTGGGCTTCTCCCTGGATGACCTTGGGCTTCTCCCTGGATGACCTTGGGCTTCTCTGAACAGCAGCTCAGGAGAAATCTTTGGACAGTTGGACTATTAAGTCTAAACAGAACCACCACATTTCAAGGTGACACAAGACCTGAGAGGGAAACTTGACACAATTTCATTTTTCCTGTTAAAGGAAGAAATCCAACTTCTTCATTCTGGAGAAGCAGGGACATGGTCTCCTTTTCATCTCTTCCCGAGACGTCTCCACGGGCCCCAGGGGAAGTGGGTGTCACAGGCCCAGAAAGAACGAGATTGGTTACATGAGCAGCGCCGTTCCCTTCTCTCTCCACTCCCTGGGGTAAGCGGGGTCCCTGTGCCCAGCGCCCCCCACTGCCCCCGCGAGGGGTGTCATCAACCCAGGCTCCTCCCCGTGTGGCTTTTGGGACTGGAGTCCTGACACTCTGTGAACTGTCTGGTTCAGCCGAACCTGCTTCTGCTCCCCGGGACCCGCAGACACCCCTTTCCTCCCTCCTGCTGCTCTCCAGGAAATGTGGCCACGGCCGCCTACCCGCCCTGGTGAGGGGTTGTCCCTTCTGTGCTCATGGGAGCCGCTGCTGCGGAGAAGCTGGACGGAAAGGGCTTGGGCAGCGGGCGGGCTGTCCTGGAGCAGGAGGCCTCTGTTCACAGATCGGGACGGGTCTTTAAAGAGCAGCCTCTGCCAACGCTGGTTTTCATCCGAACGGAACGGCATCTCCTCTGGGGAGACCCTCACTGGACAGAGAGCAGCAGCTCCTCTTTCCAACGGGCCCTGCTGGTTCCCGGGTCCTCACACCTTCCGAGACCTCGGCTCTGGGGCCTTTGTTTCTGGGCCTCAGACCGTGCTCATCCCCCCACCTGGGGGTCGCTGTGAAAAACAAGGGAAACCCCACGTGCCGATGCCACCTCCTGGGTGAGCGCAGCCTGTGGCGTCTGCCTAACCCTCCAGCACCTCCGGGAAGGCATGGCCTCTCCTGGGTGAGAATGGGGGAGGCAGGAAGAGAGAGGCAGCCCCTCCTGGATCCACGACGCGGGGGTGGGCATCAGACCGCCTCTCTCTAGACCGGCCTCTCTCTAGACCTGCATCCTGAAGCCAGAACGCTCTGCGCGTGAGTCGTGTGGGCAGCTTATTCAGGGCCCGGAGCCTAATCCTAAGGCTGCTCCTCCATCCTCCTTCCGTTTCCATGTCAACAGTGAAACAATCATTTGGGCCCAGGGTGGGGGGAAGGAGGAGGAAGGAAGGAAAGAAGGAACAAGGAAGGAAGGAGGAAGGAAGGAGGGAGGACATTCTGTCAAGGCTGCTGCAAGAGAGACACAGGGTGGGCGCACACTGTGGGAAAGAAGGCCGAGAGTGGAGACACTCCCCTTCTGTCCCCTTGCCTCGCCCCTGACCCCATTCTGACCCTAAGAAGGAAACAGAGAGGGGGCTCCGAACTGTTAGCTCCTCCCCTGGCGAGGGTCGCCGCCAGGTAGCGGGCAGCTCCAAGCTTGGAGAGACCGGAAAGCGCTGACTCCAGTCCCGCTCCTGACCCCGGTCCTGGCTGACGACAACCTGTCTCCTGCGCGCGCTGTGGGGCCATCGCGAGGTTTGTGGGGTCGGGACCTGGCCCTGGGTGACCACCAGGCTGACCCGACCAGCTCTGATGGGCAGACGCCAGGGCGATGCGTGCACGAGGGCAGCGGGCTTGGTCCAGCAGGTTTCACTCGGTCTCCGGGAACCTGTTCTATAGCCGCCAGGCAGTGCTCGTCAACACCCTGAGGCTCTGATTGGCTGGGTGTGGGAGGAGCCAGCCTGCGAGGCTCTGGTTGGCTGGCTGTGGTGAGGAGCCAGCCCACGAGGCTCTGATTGGCTGGGTGTGGTGAGGAGCCAGCCCACGAGGCTCTGATTGGCTGGCTGTGGTGAGGAGCCAGCCCACGAGGCTCTGATTGGCTGGCTGTGGTGAGCCGGCCTGGGAGCCAGGGCACGTGTCATGGACGTCTCCGCAGCCCAGGGCTCTCTATAACCCGGAATGAGTTTAGCGAGAGGAGAACCTACATATGGACCATGTAGGACTTCCGCACACTGACGTGTTCCCAGATCTGCAGTTGGCACATGTGGACAGTCACGTGATTGTACTAGGTCGCTGGATAAGACATGTCTAACTGTGATCAGGAAAATAGTTGGCATTTGCTTTCCTGGTGGAGGGACAGTCATCGCACGGCGTCCTCTCCGGGATGCAGCGCCCGGCAGGAACCCTTCCTTCCTGCCTCCGGGTGGGTGCTGCTCCTCCTGGTACTCAGCTGTGACGTCAATGCCCACGTGACGCCTCCCAGCCCCTTGCAGGGAGGGCACGTGACAAGGGGACCAGGTGACCGTGGGAGCTGCGAGCGCGTGGGCTCCTGCCTGACGCCCGGAGGACAGCGTGGCCGGAGGTGCGGAGTCGCTGCGAGGACCAGCAAGTGCGTGCCCTGGGCTCGGTCCCTCTGGCTTTTCATTCCCTGGACTCAGCTGCCCGGGAAGAGGTCAATCCCTGCGCTTTGGGGCGGCCTGGAGGTGGAGCCCCGGGACCCGACCAGCAGGGGTTCAGTTCTCGGTTCTGCGGTTGCCGTGTGGCTGGGGCAGGCGGCTGAGCCCGGCTTTTCGGCTCCTTCCTCGGTGGGTGCGTGGGAGAACCAGCTTGTGCTGGCGGGTTGGTGCGGGGTGGGCAGTGCCATGAGGGGCCCGGCGCGCAGGAGGCGCTGACCCCGTGGCCGTGTTCCCACCTGACGGGCAGGTGGGTGCCCTCTCCCTTTCCGAGGTGGTGACCGGGGACCCGAGCTGTGGCTGCAGCCAGGCCACGGAGGCTGACACGGCCTCAACCACGCGGGCCGTGGGAAGGGAATGAGAGGGTGCATCGGGTTAGGTGCTCCTGTTACAGAGAACAGGCGCTTTCATGGCAGAACTGCCTCCCACTGGCCAGGACGGCTGTTCGCAGGACAGAGCTGGGGCCCGGGAGGCGGCCTCCATCCCAGGACAGCTGCGCTGTGGGCAGCTCGCTCCTCCGCGCAGGAACGGCCACCGCCTTACGAGTGTTCCTCCCAGTGAGGCCCTGGCATCTTGGTTTGGTCTCTGACACCTTCCCCTTCACGAACCCTGGACGGGCCTCCTCGGATGCACTGAGGGTTTGGTTAGAGTGTGGTCGTCAAACCGCGGCTCGCGAGCCACATGCGGCTCTTTGGCCTCTTCAGTGGCTCTTCCACAAAATACTGACTTCTGCGCATGGGCCATGAAGTTTCAATCGCACTGTACATGCGCGCCCGCACGTGGTATTTTGTGGAAGAGCCACACTCAAGGGGCCAAAGAGCCGCATGTGGCTCCCGAGCCGCAGTTTGCCGACCACAGCGACGCCATAAAGCTAAGCCTAGGGCCTCTGTGCTGCCGGGGGGGATCTTGCCTTTAATTTATAAAAAATGCACAACAGCCGTGGAGCTGAGTGGCGTGAACGCGATGGAACGAGGCGCGTCTGCGCTCCGGCCGGTGGAGCAGCTGGTGTTGGCCCCGCTCCCTCGGCGCCCACTCGCTCCATTTTGCTCTGGACCCTCCTCCACGCATCTCCAGGGTCAGTCCACCCGTTTTCCAGACCCTGATCCTCGGTTCCCCGTGGGAAGCCCCTTCCGACCGCTCTGCAGACACATCGCTTCCTCCGATCAGCTCCCACCTGTCTGTCCACGGTGCCTCCCACACGTTCCTAACAGTGAGACTCACCTGCACGAGTTCGTTAAATAGAAACACCCGGGCCTCATCCAGACACCAACTGGCGTCTGGGGGGGAGGGGTCTGGAAGGAGTTCCGGTCGGGGAAGGAGAACTTCCTGTAACACGCGCGGCTCACACTGCAGTCCCGGTCCCAGGCGGCAGCACCGCGTCCTGTGGGTGCGGGAGAGGAATGCAGAGTCCCGGGCCCCTTCCGGAGCCACCGACTCAGGAGGTGCGTTTCCACGACTCCCAGGTGAGTCCCTGGCCGCTGGAGTGTGGGAAGCGCCGGCTCCACATTCACTGCTTGCTCCTCGGGGTACAGTGGACGATGCAGCCAGGCCCTCGATCCCATGAATGACTCCAAGCCGCTGCCGTGACTCCTTTTTTCAGAGGGTGAGACACCCATGAAGCTGGACTCTGTGGAACTGTAAATAGTAGATGTTCTTCGTCTTACCTACAAAAAAGGCAATTTCCTATGTTTCAGCTCAGTAGTAAGTGGTGGCAGCGCTGGGGTGAGCCCTCGGGGAGTTAGGATGATTGTAGGCGCCAGTAGCTGTCGGTTTTCAAGGAGAAAACCCCTCAGATTAAAATGCGTGATTGTGTCCCAAGGTTAGTGCCCGTGGGGTCCGAGCCAGGAAAGGAGACCACGGAGGCGGGGCGTGGCTGGGAAGCGGGTGTGGGCGGGGCCTGCGCCATGGGCGGGGCCCGCGGTGTGGGGGCGGAGACAGGCTTCAGGTCCTGGCTGGACTGACCTGCTTCTACCTGCGCAGCGCACGTGGGCTTGGAGGCCGCAGGTGTTCGCGCGCGTTTTCTCCCGGACACACAGGCGGAACTGCCCTTTGTTCTGATGTGTAAGTTTCATCTTGGTTCCACATCCCAGGACTGCGATTGTAGACGTCGGCGAGAGGACAGAGTTGCTCTGTCTGTTATGCTCCGGCGGAGGACGTTGACCGTGTGGGCTTGTCCGGTGTTGTGTGTTCGAGGGCCCAAGTCTGCGACGTCTGAGGAGACTGGAGAAGGAAGGAGAGATTTCCTGCCAGGCTCGGTGCTGCGCTCGCTCTTTGCAGGAGCTGAGAACACAATGAAGATACAAGAAGAGCAGGCCTCCCCCAGGCAGTGCGGCCGGGGTGGGGGGGGGGCGTGGGGGGGGGCTGCCCGCCCTGCCCGGTGAAGCGTGTCCTGTTTGAGGGTTGCAGGCAGCGCAGCCCAGGGGGTGGCCTCTGGGCTGTTTCTCTGTGGCTTTTGCTGACCACCCGATCCAGATCCAGCTGCAGTTCTTAGTCTTAACGAAGAGGCTTTATGTGGAAAGTGCTTGCGATGTCTGAACATGAGGAATAGTCAGGTGGCGGCGACGTCAGAGGGTGAGCTGTAAGGGTGTCAGGGCCTCTGGCCTGGACCTGGCAGAGGTCACGGAGGTGACCGTGGGGTCACGTGCCTGAGTGGCCAGCGAGAATGCCCCGGGGAGAACGCGTGTCTGAGCCTCTGTTCATGTTTCTATAATGTTCCACCGCAGGAAAGCGTCTCCTAAAATACCTTAAAGTTCCGGAAAGCGGGCACGAAGCGGCTTCACCACAGCTTTACCCGGGATCACAGCCCCTCCGTACAGGCTGTGCGTGCCGCTCGGATGTCTCCAGAACAGGAGCTAGGACACAGGAGCGGTTTCTCTAAAGAGCGAGGCCAGTCCGGCGGCTTTAACACTGTGCTTGCTCTTTGCCTCCAGGCCCGAGAGGGGTGGCCGCGGGAGCCAGATTGTTCTAGGAGAGCCCACCTTGATCTGGTGAAAGTGCGTTTGTAGCTTTGTTTCCACGTCATCACGGACACTTCTTTCGGCCTTAACTGTGTCTGGTCTGCGCTTACCAGCGATTCTCCATGTGACTTAACGAGGTCCTGTGTCTCTCATCAGCCTAGCTCAGCGGTCTGCCGACTGCGGCCCCTTGAGTGTGGCTCTTCCACAAAATACCACGTGCGGGCGCGCACATACAGTGCGATTGAAACTTCGTGGCCACACTCAAGGGGCCAAAGAGCCACATGTGGCTCGCGAGCTGCAGTTTGCCGACCACTGCCCTAGCTTCCTCCTCTTCTCCCTCTTTGCCCTCTTCCTCCTCCTCCCCCTTCCCCATCCTCCTCCTCTCCCTCCCCATCCTCCCCCCTCCCCTTCCCCTCCCCTCTCCCTCCCCCTCCTCCCCTTCCTCCTTCTCCCCTTCCTCCTCCTCCTCTTCCTCCTCCCCCTCCCCCTCCCTCTCCGCCCGGTACTTGCAGGACGTTCCTCGGGTTGGGTTTTGGAGGCCGAGCAAGTTGGCTCAGCCACGGGATGCTGTGCTGCAGGCCCTCCCAGGGCTGCGCTGGAAGCCTCTATGGGATAGGACTGCCCTGGACCAGCCAGTGCTGAGGTGGAGCAGAGGGTGGAGATGAGAGGGGCAGGTTTGCTCCAGTCCAGAGGCCTCTGCACGCGGCGAGCAGGCCCTGGGCGAGGAGGGCCTGGAGGCGAGCCGAGCCGAGCAGCTGTCGGGAGAGGCCCACGAGGGCCTCGTAGTTTTTGTTTTTATTTTTTAACTTTGTGTCTTCGTGGGCAGCGAACTAGCCGGAGCCTCGGCTGTGGCCTGTAAGGCTCCCTGGGGTGGCCGCCCCGCCCGTCCCGCCAGCCACACACAGGCAGGAGGCTCAACAGAGGGAGGCCCAGGAGACGAGGGAGCGGCCGGGCAGCTGGGACCTGGAAGTGTTTTTCAGGGAAAACAAAACCAGAGCCCTGGTAACAGAGTGTAAAGGTAATTCGTTTCTGCCTTGCTCTCCGCTCAGAGTCTGTCTGTCTCCCTGAGGAGTGATGGAGGGTCTGGTCGGGCGGCCCTGCCGGCAGGTGGTTCCTCGGGAGGCCTGGGGGCAGCTGGCGGGTGCGGGCGTTTTCCAGAGCGACCTCACTGCTGCCCTCACTGCTGCCCTCACTGCTGCCAGTTCCCTCTAGATCAGTGGTTCTCAACCTTCTGGCCCTTTACATACAGTTCCTCATGTTGTGCCCCAACCATAACATTATTTTCGTTGCTACTTCATAACTGTCATGTTGCTACTGTTATGAATCGTCATGTAAATATCTGATATGTAGGATGGTCTTAGGCGACCCCTGTGAAAGGGTCGTTCGACCGCCAAAGGGGTCGCGACCCACAGGTTGAGAACCGCTGCTCTAGAAACTAGGACGAGTGGCCACTAGGGACAGGCTGGGAGGACGCTGCTTCAGGCGTCTCCTCACTCCTGGGACAGGCGTCTGTCCCCCTGGAGGCCGCCGTGCCTGAGCTGCGAGAGCGTGGTGTTGAGTCTGCAGTGCAGGCCCCTGTCAGGCTCATTGACTGACCAGCACGCAGCAGCCGGCCCAGCCGAGTCCCGTGCTCACACTCGGCTCCTGCACTGTGGCCTGGGGAGGGGCCGCCCAGGTCCCAGCATGGACAGTCCCCGGGCCCTGGATATGGGAGCCTGGGCGGGAGGGCGAGGGCTGGGAGGGGAGAAGGTGCTCTGAGCGGCATCACACTCGCCCACACCCCCTCCTGCAGCCGTTCGGCGAGGGCGGCCTCCCGGTGTGAGTGAGGGCATGAAGGAGCCTTTTCCCACGTACACATGCCATGGAGGGCGTGAAAGGCCAGTCCTGGCCCAGCACACCTGTCTCCTAGGCCATCAGCCCCTGGAGGGATGAGGGACCTGTGTTCTGAGAGGCGCTCATGTGAGTGTGACTGTGTGACTGTGAGTGTGACTCTGAGTGCGTGAGTGTGAGCGAATGTGTATGAGAGTATGAGAGTGTGAGTGAGTATGTGAATGGGAGTGAGTAAGTGTGTGAGCAAGTGTGAGTGTGTGGCGGGCTGGGGCGGGCGCAGCGGGACAGGGAAGAGGAGCGTCTGACACGTAGAACTGGGAGCTTTTTCACTGAACCTTAAGGGTCAGGTACCCCTGCACCGTCGTCCTCCTGGCTGTCGGGGGACGTAGACAAGCCCTGAGAGCCGCACCCATGGGGTCTGGTTCAGTGCCCCCAGGTGCCGAGTCTGGTTTTTATGGATAAAATGGGCCTTTAGAACTGCGGTGACATTTCTGATCTTGTAGACCAGGGGTGGGCAAACTTTTTGACTCGAGGGCCACAATGGGTTCTTAAACTGGACCGGAGGGCCAGAACAAAAGCATGGATGGAGTGTTTGTGTGAACTAATATAAATTCAAAGTAAACATCATTACATAAAAGGGTACGGTCTTTTTTTTTTTTTTAGTTTTATTCATTTCAAATGGGCCGGATCAGGCCCGCGGGCCGTAGTTTGCCCACGGCTGTTGTAGACACTTACTGTGTCCATTATACCCATGTACTCTACTCTTAACCTTTATTCGAGTCTGTGTGAAACAATTAGGGGTTTTTGTTTGAGCATCCTAAAAATACATCAATTCTAGCTGCTTGGAATAAACTGTGTTACCAAGACAACGAGGCTGCAGTCCCAGCACCTGGTTTCCCATGAGCACCCAGCATGTGTGTGTGTGTGTGTGTGTGTGTGTGTGTGTGTGGGAGGGGGTAGGGTGGGGGGGAGGGGCGGTGGGGTGTGGGGTGCAGAGGACGCTATAAGGTATTTCAGGAGATAAATCAGGGTCGGTGCATCTCCCCATTTTCTCAGGTTGTAGAAGAAAGATCTGAGCCAGAATCTCATTTTCCTGAAAACAGATCTTTCTGAGACTTTTCGCTCTTGTGCTCTGTGCACCGAGGCCTGCTTTCCCACCACCTCGTCTGAGCCGCAGCCTGAGCGGTGGTTTCACAGGCCCGAGTGGGAGCTCATGGCAGATGATAACGGCGAGTTACGCAGGTTCCTGGCTGGTTCAGGACGCATGTAAAAATGCTTGGTCGACTGAAAGGAATCCTCATTTTTAGCTTAAATTAAACAATTTTATATGTTTCAAGAATGCTTCTTGAAATGAGGAAGTGATTTTAAAATGAGAGATTGAAACCAGTGTGTTGACTTATAAAAACGAATTGTGGTAAAATGCACATAACATAAAACCCACCATCTTCACTGTTTCTTAAAGGACGTTTCAGTGGTTTTGCATCTGCTCCCGTTTTGTGCGTTCAGGCTCCGGAACTTTCTCATCTTGTGGGGCTGTGAGTCACGCTGGTAAGACCATCCGCCCGCAGATGTGCATCTGAGAACCTGCCTTCAGCTCTTTGGGGCCTGGATCTAGTGGTAGCCTTTCTGGGTCGCGGTAACTTTATGATTACCTTTTAAAAAATTTTTTGATGAATTTTAATTTCTCTTAATCATAGCATCATTTTGATCCTTCATTGGATGCCTCTTTAGAATGAGACAGTGCAGAGGAGAAGTATTAATAGTCTATTAAGACGCCTTTCATAAAACTCTTTAGCAAACTGCATGTTTTCCCGGTAAGAATATCTATTTCTTGAACAGGTGTAGGCACCCTCATTTCTTTGTTAGAAAATGGGTGTCTTGTCTCCATCACCTCCTGATGGTGACCTGTTTGGAGAACCATCAGACTCTCTTCACAAAGGTGGACTCATTGACGACCCCACCAGCAACGAGCCAGGGCTCCAGTGTCTGGAATGTTGGTTATTTTCCATTTTTGGAAAATGACCGCCTCCTGGGTATGTGAAGGGATGTCTCCTGAGGTTTTGGCTCGCGTTCCCCTGATGACGTGGACCGTCTTCTCATCTTTCCTGGCCATTGGGGCATCTGCTTTGGAGAAACGTTTATTCCAGTTCTTGTCCCATTTTACAATCCGGTTGTGTCTTTGTTGTTGAGTTGTGAAAGTTCTAGATGAGATTTGTAAATATTTTTCCTCCATTTGAGAAAATCGATTCGGATCGGGCAGCATTCAGAGAGAGAGCCCTCGGGGAGACATGTGAAGTGAGAGACTTTTCCGGGCGGAGGGGAACTGCAACCAGGAGTTACAGAGAGAAGGAAGCAGTGGGTCATTCAGGGTCACATCCTTCCGGGCGTTGGAGGGCCCATCGGGCAGGCGACCGGCAGGATTCCTGCCTGCTTGGGTTTGAGACTCCATTTCTGGGAGAGTGGGAACTGAAATTAAGTCTCGGTTTAGTGACGTGGGGCTTAGCGTCAGCGGCTCCATTTGGGGCCCGGTGTCCTGTGTTAATCTCCCTACGGGCTCCGTCCCCAGGTACAGGCACATCGGGGTTAGGGCTTCAGCACGTGAATTTGGGGGCACAGTTCAATCCATAACAAGGGTCACTTCCTTTCACTGGACCTGACTATAAAAACTGGTGATCAATTGACCAAGAATCACCATTTTTAAGTTTTATTTTCAGCAACATGGCAAGAATAATTTACTTTCGTAGGTTTAAAAATCTCTTATTAAAAAAAAAAATCCCTAAAGCCCGGCCGGCGGGGCTCAGTGGTTGAGCATCGGGCTGTGGACCAGGAGGTCGTGGTGTGATTATCGTCAGGGCTCATGGCGGTTGCAGGCTCGACCCCTAGTAGGGTGTGTGGGAGGCAGCCGATGGATGATGCTGTTCTCTCCTGGATGTTTCTGTCTCTCTCACCTTCTCCTTCCTCTCACTCTAAAAAAACCCACACACAATAAAAACATGTTTTTAAAAAATCCCTGAGCTCTCTTTGAGAGGATTGTTTAAAATAACCCTATTGGAACAGAACCTTGCCAAGCCACCGCCTTTAGATCAGAGAAGCAAAGGGTAATTTAGAGTGAATTATTAATACGCTCATTAAAGCACTTAAAGCCACGCATTTGCCAGTGTTTATGAGCGAGAAGTTTTTACAGCTTCACTAGGAGCCTCTAGAATGTAAATTGCTCGGAGAAGTGCAGGAGCCCACACCCTGCGGGCGCCGTTTCCCACGGAATGCTCGTCGCCACGCTGTTGAAATGCATGTTATTTCTGTGCATTTTAACGGTGGTTTAATGAGCAGTGCACAAAAATGTCGGAGAGAAAAAAAGCCTGCTTTGTTTATTCCGGACCAAAAAAGATGGAAGAGATTCTATCTGTTTGTGCAGATCATTCTAAACACCCCACTCCGTTCTCTTAGACACGCAGGTCAGAAGTGGCTCGAGCCCAGGTCCGCCCTCCTCTTCGACTCGGCTCACGGCTGCCTCCTCAGAGATAAAGCTCAGTGCCTGGCCGGCCGGGAGGCCGGGATTGGCCGGGATCTCTGACCGCAGGCTCGGAGGAGAAACATGTTTAGTTTGAACTGAACCTCAAGCGGTTTGACCTTGATGGACTGTACTTGGTGTGGAGGTCACGCAGGACGCCTGACTTGCCTCTTTCTGTGACGCGTCCACCCTGGAGTGTGTCGGCTCCGCAGGGTGGCAGGCCCGATGCCGGGGCCCGAGAAGGCACAGCCTCAGGCTGACAGACGGTCTCCCGGGGGCGTCGGCCCTCCGAGCACCCCCTCACGCGTGGAAGCACAGTCTCACTCCAGGCTCCGTGGCAGCTGGGTGGGCAGGACACCTGGACGTGGCACCGGTCAGGAGCCTTCACCGGCCTCGCCGATATCTGTGTGTGTGCTCTCTCGGGTGTGGCCACTTCCATCCTGTGACGGGCAGTCCCCACGTGGCCGTGTGTGTTGGGTGTGGTGAGCTCCCTTCGTGCGCCTGACCGGTCCGCATCTTCAAACAGCTGTCCATCCCTTCCCCTGGTCAGCATCTTCAAACAGCTGTCCATCCCTTCCCCTGGTCAGCATCTTCAAACAGCTGTCCATCCCTTCCCCTAGCCATGAACGTGTGGTTTCGGGATCCAGAACCCCAAACAGCGAGGGTCGCTCTTTCTTCTTCGGCTTTGAGGTGGTCCAGACGCTGCCTGCACCCGTGGGACGGGGGGGGAGGTTGTGAGACCCTGGTCATCGCTGTCAGGGCTGCCAGTGCCACACCTTCGGGCCGAGAGCACCGTGTCAAGGCCTCTCCCCACATACCTTTTCCTGGATGAAGCTGATGTGTGTTGTTCATAGTTGACGTCGTCCGGAAAGAGAATGAAAATGCCCGTTTCTGCCTGAGCTCCTGCTCCCACGAGAAGCTGCCCGAACCCTCTCTTAGGACACAGGTTCTGAGACAAATGCCTTTTCTTGTTTCTTTGCCTCCACCGATGGAGCTGGTGATGAGCACATCTCAGCTCACAGAGCCGAGGGGTGTTGGAGCTGTGACCGCCGAGATGTCTCCCTCCAGCCTCTTGTCATCTCCGGGGAGCAGAGCACGGGGCAGAACAGGCGCCTGTGCAAACCCCCGTCCCAGGGTCAGACCAGGGGAACCGCCTTCCTCCCAGGGCCACGCGGGATTTCACATCATTCTCGGGCCACACAAAACGACCACCTTGAAAGGAGCCGCTGTGTCTGGTCAGACATTTAATTTGCTCACCTCAGTGCCTCGCAGGGCCAGACCCCATGCTCTCTCAGGCCTCCTACGGCCCGCGGGCCAGAGGTCCCCACCCTGGTCCAGAATGGAACCTGGAGAACCACCATGGGTGGACCTGGAACAGACCTCAGAGGGAACGACGCAGCCCGGGAGGCTCGCGAGGCCCTTGCCAGGGGCCCCGATCATGGGAAACCGTCCCAGCTCAGCCAGCGGCTCTCGGCGAGGCCACGCCAGCCCTGCATCGCCTGCAGAGCCCGCACTGCTCACCCCCAGGTCCCTCCCACTGTCCGTGCTTTGCATCCAGAGAAACCTCACACGTCCGTCTTCCCTGAACAGTTATTTGGGAAAGAAAAAGGCCCCGAGCCTGGGCCCGGCACCAGCTTGCTCATGATTGTGGGGACCCACGGCCTCCCGCCCTGAGCTGCTTGGCGAGAGAACAGCCTGGGAGGGACCAGGGGAGGGAGCGGAGGCCTCACCCAGGCTCGCCAGGAGGCAGGAGGAGGCAGGGGAGGAAGGGAGCACCAGCTCCAGGTGGCATCGTCCTGCCCTGTTCTCTCTGCCACGTGACGTGTCTGATGATCCAGCTCCCGCCCTGGACCGGCTGCCTGGACTCGGGGCTCCTGGCTGATCTGAAGGCTGGAGTTTGGTTCGGGTCAAAGGGCTAAGTCCAGACTGTGAATGGGTTTCTCTGTTTTTAAAGGGCCACACCCCCAGATGCAGTTGGCGGTGGGCCACACGCTACACATGCGGCCATTCATGCTGTGGGCGGCCCCCTGCTCCGGCAGGGCTGTGGGTGCAGCCTCGGGAGCCGGGCAGGGTCCCCGAGGGGTGACGCCAAGCCGGTGGTTGTGATGCTGGGAAGAGCCCCGGTTTCTACACCAAGCTCTTTGCATCTCCTCCGAGCTCCTGCAGAAACGCGTCTGGATGGGCTGACGTGTCTCCCCGAGTTCCCGGCAATGAGAGAGCCTTTTCTGTGTGTGTAGATTTTCCAGATGTTGCTTATCCACAGAATGGAATGTCAGCCCCAAACCTCCAGTTGTGCATGAAACACAGAGGAGTGTGTAAGGCTGACTTGGGCCTCCTGCCGAACGGCCTTCCCTCCCGCCTAGGGCGATGGGCTAGACTCAGAGGCTCGCAGTGAGGGGGACGGGGCGTCTGGTCTCCTAGGGTGGACGGCAGGAGCTCGGGCTGCCCCCGGGGCATCTGCTCAGTCAGCACTTGTTCTGAGGGCGACAGAGGTGGGCAGAGCTGGCTGTGCTTTCCTCAGACGCCGTTCCCAGCAGTTGATTGTGCTGCTGGCTGCGTGCGTGCTGTAGGTGGAGATGTGGGAACCTGGGTGAATGCTAAAGGGTGTGTGTTCGAGGGGGGGGGGCGGGGAGAGAGAATGTGTGTGTGCGCATGCTTGTGTGCATGTATGTGTGAGTGTGCATGTTTATGTGTGTGCACGCGTGTGCATGTCTGTGCATGTGTGCCACATGTCCCAGTGTGCGCACCTATGCGTGTGTGACTGTAATGTATAAACCGCCATTCTCTGGGGCGCCGTCTCCATCCATTGGGCGTCTGCGTCCTGGCTTTGTTGACAGTTTGGCTCAAATAGACTCACACAGACTGGTCCCAGGTTTGAAGGATTCCTAGTTGACAAAGGTCGGGGCAGAGGGAGGAAGCACAGCACCTCCTGTCAGAGAAGGGCTTCCCCGGAGAAAGGGGTGTGTGAGGGACGTGGCTGGGCCGCCGAGGACTCTGCGCGTCGGTGAGACAGGACAGAGCAGGTGGCGGGAGGCCGATGGTCCCCCGGGCGCGGTCCCAGGCGAGAGGGACTTCAGGCCCCTGGTGACCACCGTGCCGAGCGTGTGAGGACAGGATCAGTAAGGAGAGTCGGCCCGTGAGTGGTCGGCAGGGATGGCCACTGGGGACACGGATGCTTTGCTTCGAGCGTTGAGGGGCTGTCGGGTGGGGCTCAGGGGGTTTGAGGAGAGAATCGGACCCTGCCGGCCAGCAGGGTCGGGACGGAAGCCCCTGTGTGGGCGGGAAGGGCCCCGGCCACTGGGCTGCATGGGCAGGAGGGGCGAGGGGAGGGGGGATGGAGGCGGCTCTTTGTCCAGCCAAGGATCCCGTGAAGTCTCGCTTGGAATAATTTCGCAGCCGAAGGTGCCATCTTGCTAGACAGTCCCCTCTCCTCCTCCCTTTTGCTGCTTAACTATTCGTCGTGGAAGCTGCAGAGCAGGGAGCGCAGAAGAGCAGAGCCACTGTTTGCTGGTGGGTATGTCACTCGAAGGAGAAGGAACCCCTCTGAGAACCCCACGCAGAAGCCGGGCGCTCTGGTTCGGGGCTCTCACCTGCACGGTCTGCACGCAAGCTCAGCACAGACGCTGCGGCTTCCTTTGCCCCAGCGGGCAGGACGCGGCCTTTCCTGTCGGGTTGTCCCTGCCGGGCAGCCCCGTGTTTTGTTCTGTCCGTCCTGTTCCCACCAGGCAGGACATGCCCGGATGAGAACCTGCATGCGTTTTCCTGGTCACCTTTCCCTTCTGGAACCAAAAGAAAGGAGGAGAGGGCGCGACTTAAAGAGATTTCCAGTAAGACGGAGGCAGAGCGGCTGCTGGGGCGAGGAACCCGTCTTACAGGAGCTCTCGTTGTGCGATGACAGGAGCGTCTCCGTAGCAACGATTGCCCAGGGTGGGGGTGGGGGTGGGGCCTGCTCGAGACAGAACAGCCTCGGGAGCTGGCGTTTGCTCACCAGGTGGTTCTGTGCAGAACATGCTGCCAAGAACCATTCTCTCCGTCCGCTGCTTGTCTGGGAGCTCCATCCCCGTCCTGTTTAATGTCAGGGTGGTTCTTGTCTTCTCATTTCTTCTCTTGCTTGTTTGTTTGCTTGTTTGGCCTCACCTGTGGGTACGGGGAGCAACCTGTCACTCGGCGATGCACCGGCCAGCGCTCTAACCACTGGGCAGCACTGCCCAGGGCTCTGATGTGCTTCTGACTGTGAACGTGGTGTCTCGTGACCGGGTTCATCTCTCCAGGGCGATCAGTTCCACAACCCACGTCACAGGTTTATTCTGAGCCCTTGGGTGGCGTTCAACCTCCAGCTCACCTGTGTGTGTTATTTCTTTCTTTTTTTTAAAAAAATATATTTCTTTATTGATTTAAGAGAGAGGGAGGAAGAGATAGAAACATCAATGATGAGAGAGAATCATTGATTGGCTGCTTTCCACACGCCCCCTACTGGGGATCAAGCCTGCAACCCAGGCATGTGCCCTTGGCCGGAATCGAACCTGGTACCTTTTAGTTTGCAGGCCGACGCTCTATCCACTGAGCCAAACAGGCCAGGGCTCTTTCTTTCTTTTTTAAAAAATATATTTTTATTGATTTCAGAGAGGAAGGGAGAGGGAGAGAGAGAGAAACATCAATGATGAGAGAGAATCATGGATCAGCTGCCTCCTGCATGCTCCTCCTGGGGATCGAGCCTACAACCCGGGCCTGTGCACTTGACCGGAATTGAACCAGGGACCTTTCAGTCCACAGGCTGATGCTCTATCTACTGAGCCAACTGGCCAGGGCATTTTGTTGTTTCTTGACAGAACTGTTGTTCGTGTGGAAAATGATACAATCACCCGTACATCACAGCACAAGAGTAAACTGTGTTTCATGTGCTCACAGCTGTAGGCCCACTTGTGCCACCTGCAGACCTGCCCGTCTGCCGACTTCGTCCATAGGCGGTTGCTCATTGGTAACCAGCTGGTTATCTCTGGGACACGGTGCGTTTTCTGTTTTCAAGAGACAGAAAGGCAACATGGTATTAATAACGAGAGGTAATTATAACAAATAATTGTGATATAATAAAATAGTGGATGGAAGGCAGATTTTCATCCCGGAGCTCTGAATTATTTAAAGAATTTCCAACTTGCTTTAAGTCATGTTTCTTTAAACGCTGGAGGTTTGGTTTCTGAATTTGAATCATCTGTGATATGGTGTCGCTGACTCATAGGCCTGCAGGGAAACAATTTTAAAAACTGAAAGTATTGAGGCGTCATCGGTGACTCTTCCCATCACCCACGAAGCTGCCTTTGAGTGGGAGCGTCATTTCACATTTATGGGAACAGCAAGCACCATAAACATCTTAATATTTTAGCTCTTTGTTCATTTCTACTTATACACAGCATCCCATTTTCCAAAGATTATTGCTCGGCTCTGAGGCCGGGCGTCTCAAGTTCTAGGACAATCCTGCCTCCTTAAAAGTGCGTGGACACCACCAATGACGCCAGCGCTCAGCACGACGATCTAACTGCCCGTAACGACCTGCACCGAGAACCCAAATAGCAGCCCGACCCCGAGAATGGGGGCGAGGCAGCCTTTTCCTGCCAATCCCTGAGCAATGAACAGATCCAACATCCGGATGGAATATCACCTACAGAACAGGAAAGTAGCCGGCGCCAGGCACTTGGGACGCAGTCCTGGGCCGTGAGCCGGCGATGGCTCCGTGGAACGCCTGGCTGGTGCTCACGTGAACAGCTAAGTGTATCGTTTAGGTGAACATCACTAAGACGTAAGATGAAGAAATAACAAGAGGTGTGTGGACTTGTGTGGAGCCGAGAGCCTCGGACCGTGGACAGCAGCGACAGGCCCTGCCCCGTGTTTGCGTGTGTACGACTCACAGTCTCGGCCCGTTTCTCCTCACCTGTGGCTGCGAGTTGAAATGCAGCACATTAATTAAGGAGGGTTGAGCGAGGGCACAGAAGGCCGGCTCCAGTGGTGGGAACGCACTGTCGCACGTGGAGAGTCTGCAAGCCCCTTCGCAGTCCCACGGTCAGTGTCCGAACAGCTGGGGAGAGGCGCTCACCCACAGCCGCTGCCTCAGTGAGCGGCCATGCGCTTCCTGGGAGCGTTCTCTCGGTCCTCGCAGTGACACCGTCATCTCCGTTTGCCAGTGAATGAATAGAGGCCGGGAATGTTCAGTGACTTGCCTAGGGCCGTGGTGAACGGCGGGACCAGGGGCCAGGCCAGGCCCGTCTCCGAGCTGAGCTCTGTGCAGGGCGGTCTGTCCCGGCGTCCGCTGGGACCTCATCTAGGGATGGAAGTGGAGGCAGAGGCCGGTGCAGGGACCATGGCTGCGAGGTCGGCTGAGTGACCGCTGCTCAGGCGGGGTGGCCACACCGGGCAGCGATGAAAAGACGTGGCCAGACTCCCAGGGCCGGGAGTTTGGAGGGAGACACAGAAAGGGCAGGCACATCGGCTGTGAGTCCCACCCTCCCCCAGAGAGAAGCGGAGGAGAGTGGGCGATGGGAGCCATGCGCAGACGCAGAGGAGGAGGAAAGGGGAAGGTGGGCGGGAGCCGGAGAATTAAAGGGGAAAAGAGTAACGAGGAGAAGGGAACGGGGGAAGATCTCAAGTTGAGATGGTGAAGGCGACGCCCGAGGGGACAGGATGCAGGTGCAGGGCTCCCATCTGGACCCCCGCTCCAGCCCTAGCCCTGCCCCTGTGAACCTCCCAAGCTGGCAGGTGGGCACGGCAAAGGCCTCATTCACGTCCAGAGCATGGGCTGGGCTCCAGGTTCTGGGGGGTCGACCTGGAGCGCAGCCGGCTGTCCCAGAGGCCGCCCGTGTCCCCACGCCAGGCTGACGGGTCCCTCCAGCCTGCAGCTCCCCTTCCCACCTCAGGGGTGGGGCACAGCTGGGGTTTATCAGGAGCAGCCGCCAATGAGCATGCAGCACCTTGCTCCTGGGCCAGCCATCATGGCCTGTGGGACGTGAAGGCGCTCAGGCCCCACCCAGACCTGCTGATCTCAGTTCTGTAACTTAATCAAGGGCCCTGCCTGTGTGTGTGCCCATTCAGATCCCACAGAGCACGTTACTGGTCACGTGGGCTGCCCTGGGCGCCGCGTCCTCTCACCTGGCGATGACCCCTCGTCTCCCGCCCTGTCTCTGAGCCCCTCCGCTCTCCCTGCAGAACGTGAGAACCGGGCAGAGAGCTGGCCATGCACCAGGCCCCGTGTGGCTGCGAGGGGCTGTGAGCCTCCCTCAGTGTCCTGTGTGCCTCTGTGTCATCTCTGTGGGTCTCTGTATGATTTCTGTGTGTCTCTGTCATCTCTGCGTGTCTGTATGATCTCTGCATGTCTCTGTATGATCTCTGCATGTCTGTATGATCTCTGTGTGTCTCTGTATGATCTCTGCGTGTCTGTGTGATCTTTGTGTGTCTCTGTGTCACACTCATTAGCTGAGAGCCCGTGTGTGCAACAGCACCCGGCGCCCTAGTGGACCTGACACAGCCGGGCGGTTTCACTCAAAGCTGTGGGTGAACCTGCAGCAAATTACCAGGGAGAGAAGGGCTCTTAGCAACAGGCACACAAGGGCAGCAGGAAGCGGGGGTGACAGATAAACGGCCGGGACATAAGGATCTGCGTCACGTCCAGTGGGTGACACGGCCCCACGGGCCTCCCTCCAGCACCGGCTTTGGGCAGAGCGTCCACTCTGCCAGTGACCGGGGCTGAGTCAGTCAGCAGCTGAGCCGCCTGCGCACCTGATCAGGCGGCAGGGATGTGTCAAAGGTTTGCAATAAACACGGTGACAGCGATACCGCGGGTGACAGTGATGCTTGCTCTGGGGCTTACGTAGCATCTCAGCTCTGAACACAGATTCCACATGAGTCACTCTCTGGCCTCAGAGTACACGGTGTCCTGATGCTCCTGGTCTTCCTGCCTCGGACCTGCCCGCCTCGGACCATTTCCCGGGCACTGTGTCCCCTGGCACCTGTTAGTGAATATGTCTTGTATTTTATTTGAATTATCTCTCTTAAAAATGCGAATGTATTGCTAATCTGGGAAACGTTAAGTGCTTTTTTGTCACCTAAAATTTAAAGGCCTCTTTCACTTTCAGAGCATGGGCTGGGCTCAGGGTTTTGGGGAGTTGACCTGGAGTGCAACCAGCTGTCCCAGAAGCCGCCCATGTCCCCACGCCAGGCTGACAGCTCCCTCCAGCCTGCAACTCCCCTTCCTGCCTCACGGAGCCGGAGACCAGGTGCCTTGGAGACCGTGTGCCCCAGAGACCGTGTGTCCCGGAGACCGTGTGTCCCGGAGACCGTGTGTCTTAGAGACCGTGTGTCCCGGAGACCGTGTGTCCCGGAGACCGTGTGCCCCGGAGACCGTGTGTCCCGGAGACCGTGTGTCTTGAAGACTGTGTGTCCCGGAGACCGTGTGTCCCGGAGACCAGGTGTCCTGGAGACCGTGTGTCCCGGAGACCGTGTGTCCTGGAGACCGTGTGTCCCGGAGACCGTGTGTCCTGGAGACCGTGTGTCCCGGAGACCGTGTGTCCCGGAGACCGTGTGTCCCGGAGACCGTGTGTCCTGGAGACCGTGTGTCCCGGAGACCGGGTGTCCCGGAGACCATGTGTCCCCCGGAGACCGTGTGTCCCGGAGACCATGTGTCTTGGAGACCGTGTGTCCTGGAGACCATGTGTCCTGGATGTCGTGTGCCCTGGAGACCAGATGCCCTGGAGACCGTGTGCCCTGGAGACCAGGTGTCCAAGTATATCAGGCTAGTAAGCAGACAGTCCCGCCTACAGTGGTCGCTGGTGAGCTCTGCTTAGTGAATGCGCAGACCTCCACGCGACTGCGACACGAGCGGTACTTGTCCTGGTGACACCCGAGGGAGGCTCTCGTCCCGTCATCACGTAGGAGCTCTGTCAGGTGCCTCAGATGCTCGCCGATACCAACAAAAGCTTGGAAAATTGATATTGCATGTCAACTATAATTGATAAAATTTTTAAAAATTAAAAAATGTAGCCCTAGCCAGTTTGTCTCAGTGATTAGAGCGTCGGCCTGCGGACTGAAGGGTCTTGGGTTCGATTCCAGTTAAGGGCACGTACCTCGGCTGCAGGCTCCATCCCTGGCCCGGGCCCTAGTTGAGTGTGCGCAGGAGGCAACCAATCAGTGTCTCTCTCATTTTGATGTTTCTCTCTCTCTGTCTCCACCCTTTCCTTCCACTCTCTCTAAAAATCAATGGAAAAATACCCTCAGGTGAGGATTAACAACAAAAAAAGTTGATCAAATGTGAAAAAAGAAAAGAGCTTGGGAAGCTGCGTCCATCCGAGCACAGACAGATGTGATTTGGAAGACAAGGTGGTATTTTTGGAAATGTCCCGTCGCAACTTTTCCCATGTATTTATGGCAGCGTTTTAAGGCCTGAAATTTGAATCTGTGTTGCATGTTCTGTCTCTGGGCTAACAGTCGTCTTCTGACAGTTACTAAGTAGCAAAGAAAACCTGTTGGCTGTTAAACACGTAATCGACACGTTGAGTCTCAAGAACAGATGCCTGGAACACGTGTTGATGGTGGAGGCGTTGTGAATAGTGTGCAGACATGTGGGGCACGATCCTAGCAGCGTGTACACCCACACCACAGGGGACGTCCAGGGCGCACTGCCGAAAAGTGCTTCCCGCCTGGCCCGCGTGGCGTCGACTAGGAACGAGGAGGCCACGGTTCGATTCCCGGTCAGGGCACATGTCTGGGTTGCGGGATCCATCCCCAATCGGGAGTGCAAGAGGCAGCCGATCCATGATTCTCATCATGGATGTTTCCATCTCTCTCTCCCTCTCCCTTCCTCTCTGACATCAATAAAAACATATTAAAAAGACAAAGAGAAGCGTGTTCAGAGTCATCTGAAGCCGTCTGCGTTGAAGACTGTTTTCCTGGAAAAGGAAATGCAGGCAGAGCCGTTTCCCGCTTGGCCCAGGGATGGTACAGTGTTTCAGGGACAACGAGGGTGGTCCTCCAGTCCACGAAACGTCCATCACTCAGACGTCCGCCTCTCTGTGTGGCTACAGGTCCAGCCGCATAAAAAACAAACCGATGATGTGTGTGTGTGTGTGTGTGTGTTTAAAATCAGATCTCATAAAGACAGAATGTTCCCATGAATTCTAAATCAGTGAGAGAATTCTTTAATGACCAGCACTTCACCCCCAAACCTATATTTTCTCAGGCTAATTAGGATAATGCCTAGTAAAGCATCCAGCTCCCAAAGAGACATTTGTGAGCGTAAATGAATTCCTGTTCGCATCGGGGCTCATTAAACCCTGGGCCTGGGACTGTGAGCAACCAAGGAGCCAGTGGGGGAGCTGGAGCTGAGGGAGGGGCCTGTGTCCTCAGCCGGACTCCCTCACTTGAGAGTAACTGCAAAGATTCCATGGTGAGCAGCGTGTGAGGCGGCCGGAGCAGGGGTCCCCTCCCAGTGCGCTGACCATCCGCTTTGTTCTCAGCCTGACCGTGTCCACAGGGGCGTTGGTTCAGAGGAGAGCATGTGGCGTAGCTCCTCATTCCTGTGGCTGGGAGAGTGCCCTCTGCTACAGACTAAAGGAAATTATTATTATTGTACACTAGAGGCCCGATGCACGTGCAAGGGGCTCGGCCCTCGCAGCCCCAGCTTCATCCGGAAGGTCATCCGGAAGGACGTCCAGAAGGTTGTTCGGCTCTCTGGTCTAATTAGCATATTATGCTTTTATTATAGATATTTTTATTGATTTCAGAGAGGAAGGGAGAGGGAGAGAGAAAGAGAAAAACATCTATAATGAGAGAGAATCATGGATCGGCTGCCTCCTGCACGCCCCCCACTGGGGATCGAGGCTGCAACCTGGGCTGGTGGTGGCCAGGTTTTTATTGGTGGTTCTTCAGAATCTGTCCGAGGGCCAGGGAGAGGCTGAGCGATGCTGCCTGGCTGCCGACCTGCTCAGTCGGAGCAGCCTCCATTGCGGCCTGTGTGTTTGGGGTTCCACAGAGCGTGTGTTTGGGGTTCCACGGAGCGTGTGTTTGGGAAGCACTCTGTATTGCGTAGAACAAACAAAGTCATTGTTAATCCTGACAAATGATGGGTCATTGAGGATAATGTGCTTAATCTACATGTTTACCCTGAAAAATAACATAGAACTAAGTGGGAAGGAACACACACATATAAATGCACACACATCTGCACAAATACGCACATGTGTACACGTGCACACAGGGCACGCACAGAAGCTCCTACACAGAGGTGGCTTCATCAATTATAAGTGCAGTCACTTACTGTCGGGGTGACCAGTTCCAGGAACTTGCTTCCGTGTCTTAGATCACGGAAGCGACTCCTCTCAGTCCTGCTGCTCCCCAAGCAGGTTCCGTGTGGGGACTGCTCCCCGCTGGGCTGTGCAGGACGCGGCCCCCTGGCTGTGGCGGGTCCCCAGCAGGTGCTGACGGGCACAGCCAGCTGGCTTCCCGGTGGGCGGGCCCTGGGAGAGGAGGGCTCTCTGCTGTTGGGATCGTGAACACAGCTGGGCTGGGCTGGCTTTGGTCCTGACAAGGAGCCCAGACACGGGACATGGGAAACCCCAGACTGAGAGGCGGCTCGATGGTGTTGTCAGAGCCCTCCATGCAGATGCAGCCCGTGGGGTTCTCGGGGACATGAACGAACATTTTCTCAAACCCAGTCTGAGTGAGATGTGTTTGCTCGCAAGGGAAGCGGCCTTACTAACAGCTGAAGGAAGCTCAGGCCCGATGCTCTGTAACCCCCCCCCCTTTTCTCTTTGATCTCCCCCAGTCCCATCCATCCATCCCTCTCCCAGTCCCATCCATCCCTCCCCCAGTCCCATCCATCTCTCTCCCAGTCCCATCCATCCCTCTCCCAGTCCCATCCATCCCTCCCCCAGTCCCATCCATCTCTCTCCCAGTCCCATCCATCCCTCCCCCAGTCCCATCCATCCCTCCCCCAGTCCCATCCATCTCTCCCCCAGTCCCATCCATCCCTCCCCCAGTCCCATTCATCCCTCTCCCAGTTCCATCCATCTCTCTCCCAGTCCCATCCATCTCTCTCCCAGTCCCATCCATCTCTCTCCCAGTCCCATCCATCCCTCCCCCAGTCCCATCCATCTCTCCCCCAGTCCCATCCATCCCTCCCCCAGTCCCATCCATCCCTCTCCCAGTCCCATCCATCCCTCCCCCAGTCCCATCCATCTCTCCCCCGTCCCATCCATCCATCCCTCTCCCAGTCCCATCCATCCCTCCCCCAGTCCCATCCATCTCTCTCCCAGTCCCATCCATCTCTCTCCCAGTCCCATCCATCCCTCCCCCAGTCCCATCCATCCCTCCCCCAGTCCCATCCATCCCTCTCCCAGTTCCATCCATCCCTCCCCCAGTCCCATCCATCTCTCCCCCAGTCCCATCCATCCATCCCTCTCCCAGTCCCATCCATCCCTCCCCCAGTCCCATCCATCTCTCCCCAGTCCCATCCATCTCTCTCCCAGTCCCATCCATCCCTCCCCCAGTCCCATCCATCTCTCCCCCAGTCCCATCCATCCCTCCCCAGTCCCATCCATCTCTCCCCCAGTCCCATCCATCTCTCTCCCAGTCCCATCCATCCCTCCCCCAGTCCCATCCATCTCTCCCCAGTCCCATCCATCCCTCCCCCAGTCCCATCCATCTCTCTCCCAGTCCCATCCATCCCTCCCCAGTCCCATCCATCTCTCCCCCAGTCCCATCCATCCCTCTCCCAGTCCCATCCATCTCTCCCCCAGTCCCATCCATCCCTCCCCCAGTCCCATCCATCTCTCCCCCAGTCCCATCCATCTCTCTCCCAGTCCCATCCATCCCTCCCTCAGTCCCATCCATCTCTCTCCCAGTCCCAACCATCTCTCTCCCAGTCCCATTGGTCTCTCCCCCAGTCCCATCCATCTCTCTCCCAGTCCCATTGGTCTCTCCCCCAGTCCCATCCATCTCTCTCCCAGTCCCAACCATCTCTCTCCCAGTCCCATTGGTCTCTCCCCTAGTCCCACCCTGGATGCTGGTGTGATATTGCAGTTTGTGATTGACAATAAGAGATATGATCCAATTACAGCTTCATTTGCATAAGGAACGGGTGCTTTAGGGTTTTAGAGAGAGGACAGGTGAGTTCTCATTGGTATTTCCAGCGAATGTGTTTGAAGGACACGTTTTTACCAGGTAATGTCCTTTCAGTCCTATTCTAAATTCCTCCCCAACCTCCTCACAGAGTTCCTATTTGATGGTATTTCTGTTCACGGGTTGAATGAGACTTGATGTCACAAAAACCCATCATCTGTTTCCGTGGTTACAAACCCGCGCTGGATTGTGGTCTAGCGGGAGGAAGGGCGCCGAATGCGGTATTTATGTCGCCGACCACAGAGCCCAGGCCACAATGGCGATGTGTTCCCTTGGAAACGATAGGTCTGAAATGCGTCATCCGACGTCAGATGTGAATTGCCCATCATCTCTGCTGATGTTCGGGGAGATGGTGGCAGAGACGGGAAGGAAAGCAGGATGCTTATCGCGCTCTGCTCTGCTGTTCCTCAGACTGCGTGGCCCGTTGTTTACTT
The DNA here is from genome assembly GCF_014108235.1 of Myotis myotis. Lineage (NCBI taxonomy): Eukaryota > Metazoa > Chordata > Mammalia > Chiroptera > Vespertilionidae > Myotis > Myotis myotis. The sequence continues at coordinate 366,864 of NW_023416357.1, read as the reverse complement.
GTTTATCAGCGTTAACAGTTGTTCATGTTGCCCTGCCCTGTGTGGCTCAGTGGCCGGTGTCCTCCACGCACTGAGGGGTTGCTGGTTTGATGCCTGGTCAGGGCACAAGCCCAGGGTGCGGGCTCGATCCCCCGTGGGGGGCGTGCAGGAGGCAGCCAGTCATGACTCTCATCATGGATGTTTCTCTCTCTCCCTCTCCCCTCCTCTCTCTCTCAAAATCCATTTAAAATATAAAATAAAACATCTCCCTCTCCCCGTACGTGGCCAAAGGCCCAGCAACTCCTAATCGTGCAGGTTTCTGTCACAACGGGTGTGAGGACCAGCCCCTTTCAAAGCACTTTGTTCTCAAATTGACGAAGACCTCATCAGACTCAGCTCTGAAGAATTACAGTTTCGGAATCTCCACAACCTGAGGCTCGTTGCGGGAACCATCCCATTCCTGGCTCTCGCCTTCTCAGTGGTTAGCGTTTGGACTCGTGTGGGTTCTGTCCCTTCACATTCTGCTGGTCTGAGGGAGACTCGGCCCAGCGCCCACCTCGAGCCGTGGCCTGGAGATTCCTGGTCCCCGTGCGGGGCCGCCCGGAATGTGGTGCAGCAGAGCCCCCTGCACAGCCTCCGGGAGACCCAGCTGGTGGGGTCGGGTCGGGTCGGGGTCGGGGCAGGAAGGACAACTCTGTGCTGATGGGGCCTGCGGCAGCTCTCAGGTGTGTCAAGCAGCATTTGCATAAACGGCAGCGAGCGAGGCTCCATGCTTGTCGCCATGGTTACTCTCCTTTAGAAAGATGCCGCTGTCCCTGTCCCCGCAGCCTGTGCGGCGAGGCGGGTTCTCTGCGGGTCGAGCAAGCAGATCGCTCCTGAGCTTGGAGCGAAGGTCTCTGTTCCCGACGGGTTTCTCCGTTTACCTTCCTGGGTTGGAAATAAAGGTGCAGCTCATCCTGTCAGGAGGTTCTGTGGGAACAGAGAGAGCGAGTGTGTGCCTCGTCGGTGGTCTCGTCCCTGAGCTGGGGCCGCCCTCTGATTCACGAGCTGGCGGCCTTGTGTGTGTGCGGCCTTGGGGCTGGCCTAGTTTTGGGGCAGTTTTAAACTAAGCTGTGAACATGCTTAAAAAATAGTGAGAATTGTTTCTCAGTGTGAGGTCTGTTCCTTCCTTTAATTAAATGATTTAGAAATGATTTCCCCCAATATCTGGCTGGGGAAATTTTAGATTATGCTTACTAGGGTAGGAAAACATCTCTAAATGTAAATTTTGTCTCCAAGGACTTAGAGAGCTGTCTCTAGTAGGTTAGTTGCCATACTTAACAATGTTGTCAGAGCCAAATCAGCCCCAGCCAGTGTGGCTCAGTGGATAGAGCGCCGGTCTGTGGGCCAAAGGGTCCCGGGTTCGATTCTGGTCAAGGGCATGTACCTTGGGTGCAGCTCCTCCCCAGCCGGGTCCTGGTTGGGGCTTGTGCAGGAGGCAACCAGTCGATGTCTCTCTCACGTCCACATTTCCCTCTCTCTTGGTGAGGCTTAAAAAAAAAGCCAAATCAACTGCAAGGGAGGAGAGCAAGGGCTGACTTTGGTTGTCGAGTTTATGAGAAGGAAGTCTAGGGCCAGCAGGCAGCCGGTTCAAGTCACTGATTAAAACCGTTGAGTCTCCCGGTGGCCGACGCCAGGGCTAGGACTCTGGGTCCTGCTGGGCGCCTGTCCTCTCCGTTTTCAGGGAAACAGCCTGATGCCAGGCGGGCTGGGGAGGGGTGTGGCTGGCAGGGAGGGTGGTCGGCGAGAGGATTGGGCGCCTGCCCATCCGCCTTTGTCTCCTGCTGCTGGTGCTGAGCTCCGCCCTCAGCGACCTCCACGGGGCTGACCTTGCAGCGTCCCCCCCCCCCCCCGCCCCCCATCCTGGCTGCGGCCAGTTCTCTCCAGATGGCTTTCCTTCAGCTCTGTAATTAGTTGTTATGTTTGTGGAAAATGGTTTGGAGATGCTGCGATTAGAGTCCAGGCCGTTGTTCGTGTTCTGGGAAGGCTGCCTTCCTGCCGGCTCAGAGGTGGGGGGATGCTGAGCCATGACCTTGGCTCATGGAGGTCAAGGTCGTCATCGCTGCGTCGCTGTTTCTCTAAATATCACACCCTTAAGCTCCCGCCTTGGATCTCACTCTTTTTCAGAGCTGCTTCCTTTGCCCTGAGAAGCCCTGTGAGTGTCCAGATGAGGTTGCACTGGGGAGTGAAAGGGTGTGAAGGCCGCCCCAGGCCGGCTGGGTCTGCAGGGAGGGAGCGGCTCCTTCATAAAGGAAGGGAGTGAGGGTAGCGAGTGTTCAGCCCGGAAACTGGGAGGCTGCTCTAGGACGGGGCCTGCGTCCTTAGGAAACCACAGCGCCCACTTCAGCCTGATTTACGGGGTCTGGGCCTCTGAGGAAGCGGAGGAGTCGGCCGAGCTGGTGGGTGGATGGTCCCTGCCGAGGGGAGGCCTCTGTCCCTGGAGAGCAGGGAGGGGACAGCCGGGCTCAGTGTGGGAGTCTCGATGGAGAACCAAGGAGGAGGCGCCAACAGGGCGTGTGGGCGGCCGAGGCTCCTCGGGACACAGGGACACTGACCTCGGGCAGGAGAGCAGCCCCAGGCCCCTGAGAGGCCAGCGTTCCCAGGTGTCCCACGGCTCGAGGTCGGGCTGCACCTAAGGGTTGTGGGTGGTCCAGGCCCAGCCCCCGGATAGGAACCTCACTGTCTTCGCCCTGAGGTGGACGCATCAGAAAGTGGCCTCAGGTGCCCGTGGGCCGGCCGAGGGGCGGGCACGCGGGACACTGGGTCCAGGCGTCCGGCAGTCGGCCTCCTCCCTCCGGGGCAGCATGGGGAGCGGCTCATGAAGCCCCAGCCACCGTGCGCCCAGGGTTGGGGAACGACGGTGAAAACCCGCCTTTGAATCCCAGCCCCAGCTTCTGGCACGTTTGCCATTTTCCTCGGTTGAGTCTCGGAGTTCAGGTTTCCAGTCACGTCGAGAGGCTGCTCAGAGCCCAGCTGCTGGTTTTGTTGTTTCGTCCGTCGGAGGCCTCCCATCCCAGTGCCTGTTGTCACCGTTGCTTTGCACGTGTGTGTGACTTCGCACAATTTACATTTTGAGCCCCCTTCTCTCTCCACACATAAAAATTATGATGACGTATGTATCTTCTTTCTGAGAATAAGTGGAAGAAAGACATCATTCCTTTTTACTCTTTTAAAAAAATACCCTCACCTGAGGATATGTTCCCACTGATATTTAGAGAGAGAGACATCAGTGCGAGGGAAACATGATCGATTGCTTCCGTGTGACGCTCCCCAACCAGGGATCAAACCCACAACCTGGGGACGTACCCCGACCGGGAATCGAACCCGCAACCTCTCGGTGTGCAGGACGATGCTCCAACCACTGGGCCACCCGCAGGGCCCCTTTTCACTCTTAAACGCTTATGTGTGTAGTTTCCAAGAGCAAGGATGGGGCTTACGCAGCCACGGTGGTCATGGCCGTCAAGACGTTCGCCCCGACAGGTGCTGGGACCCAGCCCCCCGCCCTTGGCTGCCGGCTGCCCAGCGGCCGCCTCGGCTGCTCTCTTCCCGCAGGGACCCAGCCCCGCGCCAGCCTCCGTCTCCTTCCCGCGTCCTGCGGCTCCTTCGACCTGAGGGGCCTGGCTGGCGCTGGCAGGAGTGCCCGTGACGGATGCGTCCCAGTCAGGGTCTCAGAGTCCCCGCTGCCCACGTGCCAGCGCTGATGTCAGGGCCGATCCCCGACTGAGGGGACAGGTCTTCCACACTTTTCGTCAGGTGACCACGCTGCTCTTTGCGAGGCTGCGTCGTCGGTGGGAACGTCTTGAGACCATGCACACACCTGTCGTCAGCTCTCACCTGTGATTCTCTCTGCGAGAGACTTTGTGCCTCAGCGTCCCGACTGGGTTGTTGGCAAGGAAGGCCCCCCTCCTCTCCCCGCCCGCCCGCAGACTTGTTCCACTTGCTCAGCCGTCTGTTCCTGGTGTCGTGTAGGCGTGGGCGTGTCGCCGGCCCAGCAGCGCGTTTCTGAGCTCAGAGGCTGAGCTGTTTCCGGCCGTTCGTCCCCATCATTTTCCGAGCAGCTTCCAGGAGCCACGAGGCGCTGAGGGCTCAGCGGGGACTTCTGCTGCCCCTGCCCAGAGCCGGGCCCGTCTGTCCTCCTAGGAGCACGGCTTTCCTTAGACTTGAATCAGATCAAACTCATGCTCTTCCGTGGTCCCCACATCTCCTCCCTGTCTCCCCACAACTCCCCATGCCAGGCTGGCCAGCTCCTGGCTGCTCTGCACACACACGGCACCCACGCCCACCACGGCTGTGTCCACGCCCGCACCCACCACGGCTGTGTCCACGCCCGCACCCACGCCCATGTTCACTCCGTGGCCGTGCTGCCCGCGGGCCTCCGTGGTCTCTCTCCACGAGGGGCGTGGGTGAAGCGCAGCCGCTGGGACTGCTGGGGCACCCCCCCCCCAGGTTGGGCTGCACCCACCGGCCGCCACGTGACAGGCCTCCTCCTTCAGGAATTGCCTTGTTCCCAGCGGCCGCCCCTGGAAAAGGAATTTGACCTCTTGGAGGGGCTTGAGGGGAATCTGTGCGCGCCCTCCCGGCTCTGCCACAGCGTTGGACAGAGTCTGAGCTCCTGCCCGCGAACCCCGCCCACACTGGCTGCCCGTCCAAACTCCTGCTGCCTCGGCCACAGTGTGGCTGTTGTTCGGGGGCTGCTTCCCGTTTCCCTGTGGTGTTCGCTCCTTCAGGGAAAGGCCGCTGCATTTGCAGGATGGACATGGATGACTCCCCTGTCTCTGGGCTCACTCCCTGCACACACATGTGCAACCACATGTACACACACGCACACATGTGCACACACACATGCACACACACCTACGCGCACACATGTGCACATGTGCGCAGCCTTATCCCCATGCCACACGGACAAGTGCGTCGGGAAGTGACTTGGGAGGAAAGGAACAGTGGTTTAGAGCCCTCACAGCAGGTTGGAAGGAGGGGCCTGGGACGAGGGCTCAGGGCCTCTGAACCTGTGCTTTGCCTCTAACATGTGAGCCCATAAATATCCCCCAGTTCTGTTGCCTGTTTAATTTCACTCTGTTGTACGTGGATGTCGCACTTCCATGGTGTGGTACTGTCTCTTCCTTTTAAAGAATATGGTTCAGGATAAACGGCCATGGGCGTGGGGAGGGGGCTGGGCCGCGGACGCCCACGGATGGTCCCTGGCCCTCAGCCCCGAGGAGAAGCGGCTGGCGATGCCGGTGGATTCTGTGCTCCAGTGGGAGCGCCCTGGACCGGCCTCTCCTTGCTTTTTGGTTTATATTTTACTGTAGAAATGCAGCTCCCTTGCCTCTCAGCCACAGACACTGAATTCTTCTTCTTTTCAGGGTCTGTGTGTTGGGAGAGGGATGCGGGTCGGCCTTGGTCAGTCTCCGTCCTGCTTCCCTGGAGCCTGGAGTTCCCGCATCAGCCCAGTGACCAGGCCCCGGGCAGTGGGACCAAGTCCTTCAGACGTGGCGACGTTGGTCCCAGACGCTGTTTTCAGAGCCGCAGCAGGGAGTGCTCTGGCCGCAGGCGGCCTTCCTCCTGGGTCTGCTCCAGCCAAGGATCCGTCTTGTCTCGTCTGGTCTCGGGGAGGCTGGTCTGGGAGCCCAAGAACCAGGGCGTGAAGTCAGGTGCAGGGTTCACTCCCAAGACCCCGAGACCCTGGAGGGACTTGCCAGCAAGGACTCAGGTTACACAGCAGCTCCACCCCTGCCCACCTGAGGGACCTGCTGGCTGCCTGGGGACCACACCCCCCCTTTCTTGCCTTCCTGTTTCTAATTCCACACATTCCTTCAACGTTGACTTTCCCCCAGCAGCTGATGCTGGGGCGCCTGTCCCACCTCTTCTTGCCCCACAAAGGAGGAGGGGGCCTGGGGGGGAGGGACAGGAGGGTGCAGGGAGCAGAAGGGGCAGAGAAGGGTGCATAGACAGTACTGGAGAACAGGCCGCAGAAGAGCCCAGTTCAGGGGAAGGGCTTGGCCTGGAGCCGCGCGGAGAGGACGGGCAGAGCGTGAGGAGTTGCGCTGGGAGGAGACCCTCGAGACCCTCACCTGCTGGGCACCGTCGGGAGCGGCACAGGGCTGCCACCAACCGGGCCCCGACTTACCGTGACGAGAGCTTTGAGGCGTCAGGACTGTGTTTTACTCTCATTTTATTCATTTCTGTGGTTTCTAGAAGAAAACTGTGCAAGTACATGCAGAAACGATAGGACGTTGCGAAGGGTGAGAAATGTGTCAAAGCACCAAATGCTCATGTGTCTGTTTGCTTATCATCAGCACTTAGAACAGCGGTCGCCCTGCCGCGGGAATGTGTGACACACGCAGCACCTGACTGACCAGTCAGGGCACCGACCTCTCCTCCCTTAGGTTGTGGAATGGAAGGTGACCACAGCCAACACGGTACTAGTTGTCCGGTGTGAACGAGTCCACACCGTACCTCTGTTTTTTGTCCGATCGGCAAGAGGAAGCACGACGCATTTTCGGTGTCCGCAGAGTTTCAGTCGTTCGCTGTGTGCCAGGAGAGGAAGGAGGTTGGGAACGGCGGACTGAGATGACGTCACAGACGGCAGGGAGCCACGTGAGCACCCACGGAGCCATGGTGTTTAAAGAGATGGGGTTCCCACATGTTCCCCGAGAGCAGGAGGCCTCGTGTCGCTCTCTGAGACCGGCCCTTGGCCATCAGATGGTGGTGGCCACGTGGGCACAGTCTCCGCCAGGTACACGCCCAGGGTGCGGTCCTGGGAACGGGCTTGCTGCTGCTCTGACAGTGCCTGTGGTTGTTTATGTCACAGTCTGTGCTTTCGCGGGAAACCGGAAGGACCGCTGGCCGCAGAGGGTTTTGGAACAGACTGGCCACGTCCACTTGGGTGCGGACGGACCAGGGCCACCTTCCTGCCTCCCGTCGGAGCCCGCAGATCCTCCTCGAAGACCTTCCTCGGCTGCAGGGAGAAACGTCTGCTCAGACGTTAGCACGTGGTAGTGTGTCTCTGGCTCTCACGGAGGCTCCCTCAGGGCAGAGGCCTGACCAGCAGGGTTTGCCTCTGCAGTGCCCCCTGGAGCCGTGGGCTCCATCTTACCACTGAGCATGGGCCACCTGAGCCTTGAACAGACCTCACCTGCAGCGGTCACATGGCGAGTGCGTGCTACGTAGGATGCATCCTTTTTTTCCCTTTTAATATATTTTTTAATTGATTTCAGAGAGGATGGGAGAGAGAGAGGGGAGAGAAAGAGAAGAGAGAGAGAGAGAGAGAGAGAGATAAAGAAAGAGAGAGAGAGAGAGAGAGAGGGAGAGAGAGAGAGAGAGAGAGAGAGAGAGAGAGAGAAACATCAATGATGAGAGAGAATCATGCACCGGCTGCCTCCTGCACGCCCCACACTGGGGATCGAGCCTGCAACCCAGGCATGTGTCTGACCTGGAATCGAACTGTGACTCCTGGTTCATAGGTTGACACTCAACCACTGAGTCACGCCAGCCGGACTGGACTCATCCTTTTGACCCAGAAGTCCCTGCTCCTGACCACTGTGTCCGGGTACAAGATGCAGCCTCCTTAGGAATAAGCACCATGTTTTCCAGTGAGTTCCCGTGTGTGCACAGAACACGGAACTGCCTCCAATGACTCGAAAGCCATTCAGGGACGTGGACAGCTGGGCGCGGAGCCAGTGCTGAGAGGACAGCGGGTGATTCCGTGGAAACGCTTTGCTTTCCTCTAAAGGCTGAACCATCACTCACAGAAACCAAAGGAGCCAAGTTCTTTCACGCGTTTAATAGACTGTGGTTCACGGTCTGCTCACAACGGGCAGAGCCGTGCCAAGTGCCTGGGAGCTGAGCCGAGAGGCACAGGCCTCGCTCTCAGTCCAGAGGGAGAGAGAGACAAGGGACTCAACAGTAAAACCCAGTGCGACCGGGGCAGAGTCCGCGTCCAGAAACAGAATTACGCCAGCTTGGCCCAGAGGTCAAAGCAGTTCCATAAACAAAGGCCGGTCTTTTCAGCAAATGGCACTGGAGCGGCCGGGCGCCCATTTGCACAAAGATGAACTTCAACCTCAGCTCACACCTGACACAGTAGTTCACTCAGCTTTGATCGGAGACCTGAGTAACAGGAAAGCTAGAAAACGTTCAGGGGAAAATCTCCCCGACTGAGCGCTAAGCACGACCTAAGTTTGGACGTGACACCAATAACGCAGCCCATGAAAGAAAAGTCAGCAAGTGGGACTTGATGAAAATGAGACGCTTGTGCTCTGAGAAAGATCCTGTTAAGAAATTGAAAGGACGAGTTGCAGATGGGGAAAAAGGTTGCATATCACACTCGCCAACAAGAGACCTGTAGCCGGGATATAGAAAACTCTCTGCCAATACTGAGACCAGCTCCTTAGAAAATGGGCAAAAGATGTTGAACAGACACCTCATTAGAGAGGACACACAGAAGGCTACACGCCCGTGAAAAGATGTTCGCATAATTGGTCAGGAAGGACCTGGCTCGTTAAAACCTTAACGAGATATCACCACACACCTATGATGAAGGATAAAATGAGAAATACTGACGATACCAACTTCTGGCAAAGACTCAGAGCAACTCAAGGGAATGGACTATTCACACACACACAGCCGCCTGGACATGACTCCAAGGCACATGTTGTGTGAAACCAGCATGTCTTCGCAGGCTACATGTGTGTGATTCCACTTGTGTGAAATTCCGGGAATGAGACCGTCGCAGTGAGGGAGAGCAGGTGGAGCTGTGGTGGGAGAGGTCCACTCTGAAGGGGCAGCGAGAGGGCATTCTTGGTTACGGACGACTTCTGACTCTCCATCATGGTGGTGGTCACACAGACTTATACTTGAGATCAAATTTTGTAGCAACACACACACACACACACACACACACACACACGTGCATGTAAAACTGATGGAATCTGAGCGAAATCTGTAGTTAAGAGTATTTGCTGAGTCCTAGCAGTTTGGCTCAGTGGATAGAGTGTCAGCCTGTAGACTGAAGGGTTCTGGGTTTGATTCTGGTCAGGGCACATGCCCGGGTTGATCCCCAGTAGGGGGTGTGCAGGAGGCAGCTGATCAATGATTCTTTCTCATCATTGATTTTTCTATCTCTTTCTCCCTCTTGCTTCCTCTCTAAAATCAATAAAAAATCCTTAGATAATAAAAAGCTTATATGCAAATTGTCCCCTCTACCAGGAGTGGGACTGGGAGTTCGATTAGGGGGTGGGGCTGGCCCACCAACCACCCACAGCCCCTCCCCCTGGCTAGCCCCACCCCCAATTGGCCTCCCCACCCTGATCAGGGGCGGGGCCAGCTGGCCAACCGCCCATGGGTCCTCGCCCTCCCCCTCCACTGGCTCTGCCCCCAATTGACCCGGATCGGGCGGGCTGGCTGGCTGGACCCCACCCATGTACAGATTCGTGCACCGGGCCCCTAGTGTGTGTGTGTGTGTGTGTGTGTGTATGTATATGTATGTATTTGCCGATGTCAGTTCTCTGGTTTTGATTCCGTGCCATGGCTATGAAAGATGTTAGTTATCAGGGAGTGTCTATTGAAACTGGGTTCTATTTTTGCATCTTCTCACAGATTGCAAAATTTAAGTCTAAATTTACTTAAAAATAAAGTTTTTATTTTAAATAAGAAAGATAGTCAAGGAAACGGAGATAAGCGTCTCCATCATTTGGGGGTGGAGGGGGAGGCAGACATCTGGGGGGAGACGGGAGGAAGAAGCATTTAGCGGCATCTTCGTCTTCGTGGTGAGGGCTTGGGCAGTGGCAGGTGACTCAGTCGGGAAGCAGAGCTCTGTGGCCAGGCCCTCCTCCCCCATCTGAATCGTGGCAACGCCTCGTAACTGGGACCCGCTCCCCCTGTTCCCCACCAGTTCCCCCTGCTTGGCCCGAGTGGTGCTTGTGAATGTCAATCAATGATGCTGCTTCTTTGCTTAAAAGGCCTCCTCTCCCTTCCTCTCACCTGGAGAAACACATCCTCGCGATGGCCCTTGTGCTGGGCTCCCACCAGCCGCCTCCCTGCCATCCTCTGTCCCAGCCTCACGGGTCTCCCTGCTGCTCACTTAACTCAGCAGCCCCCCAGCAGCCCCCACACCCCACCGGTCCTCCTCAGGAGCTGTCACTCCGCCTGGAACCCTCTTCTCTTCTCTCAGTTGCTGCTCCCTCCCTCGTCCAAATGGTCAGCTCCCTGCCTCCCGGAGACCTTCCCGGAATCACTGTCTAAAGCTGCAGTGACTTCCCTGCCTCTCCTCTCTCCCCGATACCTCCCCCTGCTGTGCATTGCCTTCCCTTTACCACGTGACGTGACGTGTTCATGCGGACGGTGCCCTCCGTGAGGCAGGACATCTGGCTGCTCGTTCACCTTCCCTGCTTTACACCCAACACTCAGGATCCGGTCACTCTTCCAACAGCACATCTAGGCCAGTGTCTGCTTCCGTTGCTGCTGCGACAAGTTACCACAAACTCCGTGGCTTAAAAACACACAAATTCATTCTCGTTCTGGTTCTGGGAGTAAAAACACCCCCAAGTTGGTGTTAAGGGGCTGAGGTCCAGGTGTCCACAGGGCTCTGGCCACCTGGCAGCTTGGGGAGAACCCGTCTCCTGCCTCCCCGGCCCCCCCAGCTCCCGACCCGTGTTGACGTGTGATCTTCAAAGACGAGCGTGACTGTGGAGAGTGGGCTCCAGGTGGGAGACCAGGCCTCTGGGCGGAGGCCATGGGCATAGGGAAAGCTGGCTCTTTTCAGATGTATTTCACAGGTGGAGCTGTGGGAGCAAAATAGTGCATCCTTTCCTGGGGGGCCCAGAGCTCCGTGAAGTATCTGGCACGTTACTTACTATAAGAGACTGGAAGGAGAAGTCAAGAGAGGGGGCTGGTGTAATCAAGAATTCTGTTTTAGACGCGTGACGTTCAAGGAGCTAACCTGTCATCTGAGGGCTGTGTCAGGAGGACTTACTGTGTCTGAGGCTCCGAGGGCCGCGGGCTCAGCCTTGCATCTGAGCACCATGTGCCTGGGTGACATGTGGAGGCACGGCTGGGTGAGGTCGTTCAGAGAGAGAGCAGGTGCCCAGCGATAATGGGAGGAGCCCGACAGCAGAGCTAACTCTGACCACGTGTCCGCGCCACACCCTGCACTCCAACTTTTATAAATGATGTGACTTCATTTAATCTTCACGGCAGTTTGACCAGATGATGTCTGCTATGATCATGCTCATCGCACAGTTGAGTCTGTTGTGAACATGCTCATCGCACAGTTGAGTCTGTTAGGAACATGCTTATTGTACAGTTGAGTCTGTTAGGAACATGCTTATTGCACAGTTGAGTCTGTTAGGAACATGCTCATCGCACAGTTGAGTCTGTTAGGAACATGCTCATCGCACAGTTGAGTCTGTTAGGAACATGCTTATTGCACAGTTGAGTCTGTTGTGAACATGCTCATCGCACAGTTGAGTCTGTTAGGAACATGCTTATTGTACAGTTGAGTCTGTTAGGAACATGCTCATCGCACAGTTGAGTCTGTTGTGAACATGCTCATCGCACAGTTGAGTCTGTTGTGAACATGCTCATCGCACAGTTGAGTCTGTTAGGAACATGCTTATTGTACAGTTGAGTCTGTTAGGAACATGCTCATTGCACAGTTGAGCCTGTTAGGAACATGCTCATCACACAGTTGAGTCTGTTAGGAACATGCTTATTGCACAGTTGAGTCTGTTAGGAACATGCTCATCACACAGTTGAGTCTGTTAGGAACATGCTTATTGCACAGTTGAGTCTGTTAGGAACATGCTTATTGCACAGTTGAGTCTGATAGGAACATGCTCATCGCACAGTTGAATCTGTTAGGAACATGCTCATTACATAGTTGAGTCTGTTAGAAACATGCTCATCACACAGTTGAGTCTGTTAGGAACATGCTTATTGCAGTTGAGTCTGTTAGGAACATGCTCATTGCACAGTTGAGTCTGTTAGGAACATGCTTATTGCACAGTTGAGTCTGTTAGGAACATGCTCATTGCACAGTTGAGTCTGTTAGGAACATGCTCATTGCACAGTTGAGTCTGTTAGGAACATGCTCATCACACAGTTAAGTCTGTTAGGAACGTGCTTATTGCAGTTGAGTCTGTTAGGAACATGCTCATTGCACAGTTGAGTCTGTTAGGAACATGCTTATTGCACAGTTGAGTCTGTTGTGAACATGCTCATCGCACAGTTGAGTCTGTTAGGAACATGCTCATTGCACAGTTCAGTCTGTTGTGAACATGCTTATTGCACAGTTGAGTCTGTTAGGAACATGCTTATTGCACAGTTGATTCTGTTAGGAACATGCTTATTGTACAGTTGAGTCTGTTAGGAACGTGCTCATCGCACAGTTGAGTCTGTTAGGAACGTGCTCATCGCACAGTTGAGTCTGTTAGGAACATGCTTATTGCACAGTTGAGTCTGTTAGGAACATGCTTATTGCACAGTTGAGTCTGTTAGGAACATGCTCATCACACAGTTGAGTCTGTTAGGAACGTGCTCATCGCACAGTTGAGTCTGTTAGGAACATGCTTATCGCACAGTTGAGTCTGTTAGGAACATGCTCATCTCACAGTTGAGTCTGTTAGGAACATGCTCATCGCACAGTTGAGCGCCTGAGGGAGAGACCTTGAGACTTTCCCCACCGTGAGGGATGGCTACTCTGGATTCAGACTCAGCAAGTTTGGTTCCAGGGTGCCTAGAGACCCTGAGTCTCTACAGTCCTGTGTCCCTCACAAGTGCAGCCTGGGTGGACTCAAGGTTATGGACAAGGTCACCGCTAGGGTCCACCCTGCCCCGGGTTCTACTCCAAGCAACTCCTCTGGTCAGACGTGCTTGGTGGGTGACCAGAGGGTTCACTCCGTCCACGCCATCTTCCTGTTCGTGTGCTCTAAGCTTTTAGTTAGTTTTTTTTTAAATGCCAGTGACAGTTGGCATGCCACGTTACGATCCAGGCGTGTGGCTCCGAGACCAGGCGTCTCTGTACCATACAGAGACGTCCCCCTGAGTCCAGTGCCCTCTGGTGCCACACGGCTGCCATGATGTTGCTGACTGTTCGCTCTGCTATGTCTCCATCCTGCGTGAGCTGTTCCAGGTCTGAGTCTTCTCTGCTGCCTAGAACCAAAGTGCTCCTGCCCCGTCGGCTGAGCTCTGATGAAACACGTGCTCACGTTTCCCATAATAGACTTCCCACAGCCCGGAGACCCTGCCCCCCTCACGCTGGGAGTCAGCTCCACGGTGACGAGCAGCCGCCTTGGAGAGGATGCAAACGTGGAATGGAGGCCCAGGATGAATCACATTGAATATCTGCACCGATGACTCACAGGTCAAGGCGTTAGGTTTGAAAAACTAGCTGAATATCAACACCCACTGTACACATTGTGCTTGCAGCATGTTCTCCTGGAACACCCACAGACGTTTCTCTCTGGGGGACCCTGAGGGGACATTTCCGCTGTGACTGGGGGATCACAGAGCGATGAGATGCGCTGTCTCACTGTGTGTGGGCGCACAGAGCCTGCTGGGTGACGCCGCCGTCTGTGCGAGGCCCTCGGAGGCCAGTCCTGAGGGCGAGGCCGAGGGCAGCGGCTCAGAGAACCTCAGACACACCCAAGGCCCCGGGTCTGCGGTGGACGCAGAGGTGACAGAGCCGCCAGACTCAGCATGTGCACTGTGCCCCGTAATTCAGCAGCGGGATTCCCCGATGACTGAGTGAACACCTACTGTGCGTCAGGCACGGGGACAGTGGTGGGTCAGCGAGGCCAATGAGCCCTCGGTGCACGAAGCTCCCGGACTAACAGGAAAAATGGATCACCAGACAGAGAATAGAAATAACGCGCCGCGGGGGAGGCCGTGTTCCGTGGGGTGGAGGAGGGTCAGGAAACCTTGCTGCTGGCTCTCCGGGCTCTGACGGCCTGGCTGTGATGCTGATACAGGATCGTGGCAACAGGCTTGGAAGTCCTTTTCGGCACAGTATTCAGCAGAAGTTCAGCCGTTTAGATGCCAGGTTTCTGGATCACTAAGGTTCAAGCCTTCACGAATAGGGGGGTTTGTTTCTGCGCTGTTCTGTTTGCGTTGGTTTTTAGACCCCACATGTGAGATGATGGAATACTTGTCTTCCTCTGTCGGACCTACTTCATGTGGCCTAATACCCTCCAGGTCCACCCGTTGTCTCAGCGGCAGCTTTTCATTCTTTCTGTGGCCGAGTCGTGTTCCCTTGTAGGTGCACCCCTCTTCTTTGCACACTCACCCCTTGATGGGCACTTACATCTTGGCTCTTGTAAACTACGCCGCCGTGAACATAGTGGCTGTATATTCTTCTGAATCAGTGTTTTTGTTTTCTTTGGGTAAATACCGGGGCGCACGGTGGCTCCGTTTTTGCTTTTTTGAGGAATGAGATGATTCTGCTTTAAATAGCACCTGTGCATGGACTTCCGAAACTTCCGCCTGCAGCTCACACCCCTCTCTAGAGTCCAGATCTGACCATGCACCTCGGGCTCATGTCCTCAAGTTCACAGACTCCGCCGCTCACCGCCACGGCCATTCACGGTGGACACCGCGCTCCCCACACTGCACTAACAGTCCCACCTGCTCTCCCTCCTCCCATTCTTCCCCCACGACAATCTCAGCACAGAATCAGAAGCAGGCGCCTCTCAGAGACGCTGGGGTTCGGTCCAGGCACGCAATAGGACGAGCTGTCATCTCACTGCGGGTGGAGGGCCTGACGCCAGGGGTTACAACAGCGCAGGAGGCAGATGATGTACTGTGACATTGTCCCCCTAAAACGTATATGATCTTATTCACCAAGGGCACCCCAATTCATGTAATTAAAAATTCAAGTTAAAGAAAACAACAGTAAAGCTCTATGAGCACAGCAAGGGGACCCTTTGTTGAATTGCTAACAACTGCTCACAGGTCCACAGAATCACCGTCGTTTTGCAAAGACGACAGATACCACTTACAAGATGGTCCAGCCCGGCCTGTGTGGCTCAGGGGTTGAGCATCGACCTATGAACCAGGAGGTCAGGGTTCAATTCCCGGTCAGGGCACGTGCCCAGGTTGTGGGCTCAATCCCCAGTGGGGGGCGTGCAGGAGGCAGCCCATCAATGCTTCTCTCTCATCACTGATGTTTCTCTCTCTCTTTCTCCCTCTCCCTTCCTCTCTGACATCAATAAAAATATATTTTTAAAAAAAGAAAGAAAAATTCTACTCGTCTTATAGTGAAAATATTACCTCTGATTGTCCACGACTGGCACAAACCTCCCGGGACGTAGCTGTGAGGACAGAAATCACGTTGCTGTGGCCGGAAGCAGTCAGGGAGGGGCAGGCGGATCGGACCCCATGCCAGTTTCGTAAACGGGCGTACCGCTTTCCGTTCCTACCGCTTTCCGTTCCTACCGCTTTCCGTTCCTACCGCTCTCCGTTCTTACCGTTCCTACCGCTCTCCGTTCCTACCGTTCCTACCGCTCTCCGTTCCTACCGCTCTCCGTTCTTACCGCTTCCGTTCTTACCGCTTTCCCTTGTCAGTGGGACAGTGCAGGTTAAAACATACCAGTTTCATCATTTATTTCTAAGCCGTGATAGGATAAGACTGTCTTTTAACAGAATTTAAGTTTGTTATTTAGGGTCGGAAACCAGCTGTTCAGGAAGTGGTGGGTTTTCCAGACATCGTGGTGTGTGGTTTCCTGGAGAAGTGAGAGACTTCCGCTCGTAGAAATGCCTTCGGGTCCCCATCCCTACTAACCGGCTTCCCTTCATTTACTTACTAAACATGGTTTTTAGTTACAGTATTTTTCAGTTTTATTCTGTATCGGTTTCAGGTGCACAGGATAGAGGTTAGACCATCATAACCGCACAGTGTCCCCCGGCGCTGCCACGCCCCCCGCACCGCCGTTACCACAGGGTGACGGACGCTGTCCCTCGGCCGCACTTTCCACCCAGACGGTGCTGTCCCTGCCGATGGGCACTCCCCCTTCACTCACCCCCCAGCCCTTCCTCGTTTCTGTTTCGCTTGTTTGATCTGTTCTCCAGATTCCACATGTGAGAGGGCACAGGTGTTTGCCGCTCTGTCTGACTGGGCTCTGTCTGTCCTGACAGCCACCTGCCTTGTAGGTGGAATAGGGAGAGTGTGGAGAAGGCCTTGGTGCCGGGGGAGCCTCCAGGCCCCGGGCTTCTCAGAAGGGCCGGTCTCCCTGGAAACGGGACGCACACGGGAGGGGGCATGTTGGGCAGCAGTATCTTCTGGTGTCTGCTGCTCCCACAGTCCCCCCACGGCTCCCGGAGCTGCAGGAGGTGGGTCAGGTGGACTTTGGTGCCCGGAGCCCTGGCCCCGGAGGTGGGAGGTGGGACCTTGGGGTCCGTGGCCTCGGGGACGTCAGGCCGCGCCCCGTCTTCCCTTCTCAGCGACCAGATTGGTCTCCGTGCAGCCTTCTTGCCTCTCAGCCCGAGAATGCTGGACGCGGTGACACTGGGAACAGCCCGTCAGCCCCGTCCTGCGCGCTGGGCTCAGCCACTTACCATGCGCTGGGCTCAGCCACGTGGCTCATTTCGGTTTCTGATCAGTGGAAGGCGGAGCCCTGCCCTCGGGCTCTGGTGAGAGTGAGCGGCAGCCTCTCCTAAGTGCCCGGCCGAGTGCCGGATGGGACGGTCTCAGTAAAACGGTGTCCACTGGCGCTGCAGCCAGACCTGCGGGTGCCCCCGCGCCTGCGATGCCCACTGGTCCCTGTCCCCACGGCTGCACCGCATGGAGTCTGGTCCCCCCAGGACTCCAGGTCCTGGCTCTCCCCTGCCCCAGGGCCACGAGGAAGCCCTACGGGACCCTCCACCCGGCCTCCGTGCCCTGAACCCCCGCCCGGCTCAGCTGGGGGCGAGTTCTCTGGTGGGAAATGCCGTCGGCTCTGGGCAGTGCGGCGTCGAGGGTCCAGAACAATGTCTGTGAGTGGATTTTCCGACTTTTCTCCGGTTCTCGTACTGAGACCGGGGCCGGGCACTGACCCGGCGAGTGTGCAAAGCAGCCGAAGGCACCGCCTGAGCCAGCGGCCGAGTCGCTGGGAAGGGAGCCCCGGAGGGAGGAGCCGTCGTGTCGTCCGCGTTCAGCAGCAGTCTCTCATCTGCAGGGAAACGACCCCTTGGAGGTTTTACCGGGAGGAGGGTCGGTTCTCGAAAGTGTGAGCTGTGAGGGCTGGCGGCTGTTTGCTGCTGCTGATGCCTCACTCCCTGGGCCTGTGAGTCCTCACCAGGGCGCTGTGCCTGCAGGGGTCACCAGCACACCAGCCGAGGGCGGGAGTGGCAGAGGCGGGACAGCCCTGTGCAGGGACGGAAACGGGAAATACATGTCGCTGAGGAATTGGGGGAACCTCGCTGTGAAGGGAGCATTTTTACTGGTTTCTCCTGGTTGATGCTGGCTCCTCCCGGCCCAGAGGCAACAGGAGAAAATGCTCAGATGGCCCATGCTTCCCGGCCGGGCTCAGGCCTGGACGTTGGAGACGAGACGTGTCTGAGGGGGAAGCTGGGGTAGAGCAGCCACCTTGGCCCCGTCCCCCGAGTGCCAATCGGGGACGGGCTGGTGCAGGGGCAGGAGCGTGGGAGGCCCCAGTGACCTGTGACTGACTCCCGAGGCGCCCCACGTGGGCGGACGCCAGCCCAGCACCTCCGTCTGGGCACCGGCAGGGACCAGAGCTGGACCTGCACAGGAGGCTGTGATGTCCAGTGAGCCGCCCTCCCTGCCCCCCACCAGCACCAGCTGGGCTGCGAGGGGGGAGGGGGCCTTCGGGGTCCTAACGGCCGTGATTCCCAGGCCTGAGTCTCTGGGAGCTAATTGTCTGCCCCGAGGACTTGCCTGGACAACAGTCCAGCCTGCGGAGGTGATCGAACCGGCAGTGAACGTCGCTCTGCGAGAGCCGGACCTGTCCGGGCACAGCCCCTGCTGGCAGCCTGTGCTGCTCAAGCCGTGACCTGGGGGTCACCACTGGGACCCCAGCCCTGCGCCTGCTGCAGGCGGCTCTCCGGGAGAGGTCCCAGGACGGAGGTGTTCCCGGGGTTCACGGCTTTCCCAGGGCCGGCACTGCAGCAGCTGCCCTCGGGGCATCCCCGCTCCCCAGTTCCTCCCACAGTCCTGAGCCTCCAGGATCTGCTGGGGCTGATGGACAAGCCATGCTGTGGGGGTGGGGGGACCGAAGAGAGAAGCCAAAGGACTCATATGCGTAGAGAGACAGCCCAGGACAGGGCATGGGGGGGGGGGGGGAGACCTGGGGGGAGGGGCAGGGAGGATGGGGGGGCAGGGAGGAGGTGGGGGGAGGGAGGGGTCTGTAACTCTATCAGCAACAACAAATACATTAATACATTACACAGGAGAGAAACAGCAGGGCCTGCCTCTGGGTAGGAAACGCGACGCCCACGGGAAGCGGATCTGCTCTGGGGTGGGCGGAGCCCCCCTCCTCCCCTTCCACTGCTGACTGGGCCGTTTCTTATCGTTCGGGAATGTATGGCCAGTCATTCTTCAAACAATGAGCTTTGTTTAACTTTTTAAAATTGCTGCTTCACGGGGAAATAAACCCTTTGTTCTGAGGGTTTATGGGGACTTTCTCAGGATTATTAGATGCTTTCCTCTGGCACGGAAAAGAACAAAGGCGTTTTCATTGCAGGCTGCCTTCCTGAGCGAGTGCCCTTACGCTGCTGGCGCTGGGGGTGTGGGTGCCCTCCATTCGCTGGGGCTCCTTAAAGGAGGTGATGGGGGGGGGACTGAGGAGTGTTGTGCAGGGTTTCCACTCACAGACCCCACTCCCCACCCCCCACCCCACCCGCCCCGTGAGGCAGGCGGAGAGCTTGCTGGGACCTGCTCTGTGACGTGAGCAAGTCTCCCCGCGTCTCAGTTTTCGTATTTATAATAAAGGCTCGGCCACCACCTTCTCTGAGGTCCATGTGAGGCGAATGTCCACGCAGAGAAGTGAAGGCTGCTCGCGTCTGTCCGTCCGTCCACCTGAGTGCCGGCGTCTCCGCCGTCCCCGCGGCTCCAGCCACATCTGGCATCTGAACCGGCAGCTTACGTTCCCAGAGTCCTGGGAGCTCGTCCAGAACCAGGGGGTCAGCGGGCGCCCGCTCCCCGAGGCCTGGGGGGATTCTCCTCCCTTACCTCCCTGCTGTGCTTGCTGGCGTCCTTGGCTTGCGGATGCATCGCCCACGGTATCAGCTCCGCCCCCCCCCCCCCCCCCCGCCCGGGGGCTCCTTCTGTGTGTCTCTGGCCAAACTCCCCTTTTACAAGGAGGCCAGTCATGCTGGGTTAGGGCCCCCCAGGACCTCCTTGCACCTTCGCTTCTATAAAGACCCGACTTCCAAACACGGTCACACTCGGTCCTGGTGGCTCAGGCTTCAGCATGTCTTTTAGGGGAACAGTCACCCCATCACAGCAACTGCAGTCTCAGGGTGCGGCGACCTGGCTTCTCGTTGAACTCGGGTCCCTTCTCCCTGTGCCCGGAGCCCGAGGGGCAGGCCTTGCCCGCACCTGGAACCCCTTTGTCCGCGGCCTCTGGTTGGGCTGGGGCCAGGGGATAAGGTGCCCGGCGGGTACTTTCCCCTGAGATGGGAGGTGTCCCCTCAGCTGGCAGGTCCTGTCCACACAGGTTGCTTTGCCTCTGGACCCTCAGGCTTCCCCAACCTCTCGCTTCAGGTCAGGTGGTCTCCCACCCCCACCCCTGGCCCTAGCTTCCCTGCGAGCAGGGGGCTGGAGGCGGTGCTGGAAGTTCTGCAAGGCCCTGGCTGGGAGACTGCATCCTTCTGGAAACTGAGGCAGGCCCCTGAACGGAGGCAGAACCACCAGGCTCCGGCGGGCATCGGGGGCAGGGCTGGAGCCTCCTGGGGTCAGAGGGCAGAGGGCCCATGTCAGTCCCGTCTGCCCCAGGGCTGTGGACAGGACTGGCTCTGCGGCAGACCAGACGGAGGAGGAGAAGGAGCCAGAGAGGAGCACCGAGGGCCTGGGTGACATTGCTGCATGTCTCCCTCCGCTCATGGGGGGGGGGGGGGGGGCGGGGCAGGGAGTGAGTGCACACAGGTGGCTGTCACTCCGCTGTCACTCAGCTCCCCGCATTTATGTCCGGGTTCCAGGCTCGGAGGAGCTGCAGGCAAAGCCTGGGGGAGCTGTTCTCTTGCAGAATCTGAGAACGAAATAATATAAATTCTGAGAATTCTAACTGGAAGCCTGGCTGCACTGGGGGATTTTGGAGGGAATATGGCCATTTTAATTGACGACTAGCTCATCCTAAATTTAATCTGGAAAAGAAACAAAGTAAGTAAAACTGTAACAAGAAATGAGGCGCATCGCTGCATCAGCCTCCAGGATACTTCATTGTTTTTCCTTCTAATTTTAAAAATCACAGGAAATGTTCATTGGGTGACTTAAAATGTATTATGCAGACATATTCGTTTTATCCTTCTTTCCTTGAAGTATCCTGCTTGCAAGAGAAACCTGTTACCTTGAAAAGCCTTCCACAGGTAGCTGTTACATAACTTAATTCACGCTGACGTGCCGGCCTCATGACAGAGCACGGAGCCACGCTCTCCCGAGACCGAGCACGCACGGCACCTGCTCCCCTGGGGACAGAGCAGCAGGAAGCTTACGTCTTAACCACCCGTGGCTGCGTGTTTTATGTTCATGCATCAAAGGGAACGACTCCGCTTCACGCTCTGAGGCAGCAGAGCCAGGTCCCCGTTTTAGAAGCTGATTGGTTTTTCTCCCCTGACTGCAATGCAAGGAATGGTTACGGTTACGAAGGAATCCAAGGAATGAAATGAAAAGGCCCGGAAGAAAGGGGAAAGGACAGTCGACTGATGTGCTCGATCAGCAGTTGTGCTGGTTCCCGTCGTCCTTGGTTTGGCCGCCCGCCATGTAGCTGAGGTTACCCCGGTGTCTAACAGTCTGTCCCACAGAAATATTTGCATCTGATACGGGATTGTGGGGGTGAAGGAAACGGTGGATGTTCCTGGTTCTCTGCATGTTGTGTTAACGGTAAGGATGGATCCCAGGCAAATCCAGTCTCTAGCATGACGTTCCTTTGGAACTTGATCAACATTCATCCGAATCAAAGGGCCTTGGCCTGAGACTCCTATGAGGATGGAGTCAGGAGGATGACATGAAAAGGAAAATATTATAAATTAGAGGCCCGGTGCACGGATTCATGCACCCGTGGGGTCCCTCAGCCTGGCCTGCGCCCTCTCGCAATCCGGGACCCCTTGGGGGATGTCGGACTGCAGGTTTTGGCCCGATCCCCGCAGGCCAGGCTAGGGACCCCTCCCCCCTTCCCTCTGGGATTCATCAGTCTGTTCCTTATTTCCATGCCTGTGCGTTGAGCGTCTGCCTCCTGGTGGTCAGTATGAGTCATAGCTACTGGTCGAATGGTCGAACAGTTGCTTAGGCTTTTATATATATAGATGTTGGGTAATAGTTGGAGCTGGGAGGGTCTTTGAAATAGAGCGACCCCCATCTCTTTGCTCGAGACTGCGGAGTCCCCGGGATGGAGGCTCCGTGTTAAGACCTCTCATGAGCACGGGAGCCTGTGACACCTGCAGTTGATGTCGTCCTGCCTGACTTCTTTACTTTACATGGGAAGTGACTGGCTAGTGGCAGAGCCGGTTCACAGTACGAATCTGGTGCTTGTCCCACTGCCCCGTGTTTCTTCTTTGAAAGCCAAGAGAGAAAATAGAAGGAAATGCTATGTGAGACAAATGAATGGCCACAGGAAGCAGGTGGCTTCATTCTGGGAGGTGCCGCTCCAAGGCATTCAGGGATTCAGGCTGGGGCAGAGCCCCAAGGGACCTCTTTCATGGTCTAGTGAATAGCATCGCATCCGTGGCCCACGGCTGCCATACATGACCACCAACTGGTGGCTGAGTCACAGAAATTCATTTCCTCAAAGTCCTGGGGGCCAGAGCGTGCAGTCGAGGCGTCAGCCGAGTGGTGTTCAGCCGGGACTCCCCGGGAGGTCCCTTCCTGTCTCCCCGGCTTCTGATGGTTCAGACACCTCTGGCTTCAGCTGCATCTCCCAATTCCGCTCCATTTCCCCAGGCCTCTCTTCCTTCTCCCCCCTCGGCTCTCACCAGGACCCAGGAAGATCTCTGGGGGCCTTTCCTTCATCATTGCACAGTGTGGTCAGCCTTAGCGACTGTGCCAGACACGCTGGGAAGGCTGTGCACACCACGGCTGCTCTGTAGCGAGGCCTCTGTAAGTGCACACGGCTGAGTTAGTTGATGCTGTAGTTCGGATGTTCTGTTTCTGTCTTGTTATTGAGAGAGGGGTGTCACAGTCTATTGGTTACTGAGAGAGGGGTGTCACAGTCTATTGGTTACTGAGAGAGGGGTGTCACAGTCTATTGGTTACTGGGAGAGGGGTGTCACAGTCTATTGGTTACTGGGAGGGGGTGTCACAGTCTATTGGTTACTGAGAGGGGGTGTCACAGTCTATTGGTTACTGAGAGAGGGGTGTCACAGTCTATTGGTTACTGGGAGAGGGGTGTCACAGTCTATTGGTTACTGAGAGGGGGTGTCACAGTCTATTGGTTACTGGGAGAGGGGTGTCACAGTCTATTGGTTACTGGGAGAGGGGTGTCACAGCCTATTGGTTACTGGGAGGGGGTGTCACAGTCTATTGGTTACTGGGAGAGGGGTGTCACAGTCTCCAGCGGCAGCTGAGCACGTGTCTGCTTCTCTTTCCGTTCTTGGAGCAGGTTCTCTCTTCGACTTCAGGTAAACCCTGCTACTGGCCGAACACACATTTAGGATTCTGTCTCCCTGAAGAATGGGCCGTTATCATGGTGACATTCCTTCTTCATGCCTGGAAGTATGCCTTGTTCTGGAGGCTACTTTATATGATATTAACACGGTCACTCTAGCTTTCTTCATATTGATGTTTTCATGGTGTATTTATTTTCCATCCTTTCATTTTAAAACTGTCTGTGGCTTTGTATAGAAGATGGATTTCTTGTAGACAGTATCTATTTGGGGTCTTCCTTTTTTATCCAATTTGACAATCTCTGTTATTTAATTGAAAGTTAGGCCTTTAATAGTTAATGCAATAATTGATATGATTTGGTTTATATATACCATTTTACTATTTGTTTTCTATGTGTTTCATCCATTCTTCTTTTTTTCTTTTTGCTTGAAGAACTTCCTTTAAGATCCTTGTAGGTAAAGGTCTTCTGTTGACAAATTTTCTTGGCTTTAGTTTGTGTGAAAATTTCTTTTTACCTTGCTTTCATTTTGAAAGACATATTTCCTAGAAATAGAATTTTAGGTTGACAGATATTTTCTTCCAGCTGTTTAAAGAAGCTATTCCATTGTCTTTTGATTTACATGGTATTGGACGATGAATCTATAGTATATCTTATCTTTGTTTCTCTGATGTGTATTTTTTCTCTGAATACTTTAAAAAAATTTCTCTTCCTTCTTATTTTTAGTAATATTATTATGATGTCCATACAGGTGTGGGTGTACATGTGCATGTGTTTATACTGTAGGTTTTACTGAGCCCCTCGAATCTATGGGTTTGTAGTTGTCATCAAGTTTGAAACATTTGGTCAGCATTTATAGCCTAAAAATATTTTTTTGCATAGTTTATAGTTTCTATCTTGCTTGCGATGGTGATTCCAGCTCCTATTACTTACTCACTTACAACCAGAAGCCAAGGTCAATAATTGTGTTTTTCACATGAACAAAAATTAGTTTTTAAAGTTAGAAATTTAGACCTAACCTTTCAGTTTGGCATACACAACTGGTTACTTCATGTTTCCACCTGGATCTCGCTTAGATGTCCCAAATGGGACTCTTACTCCACGGCACGCCCTCACCAAAGTGTCTTTCCCAGGGTTTTCACTATGTCAGTGAGTGGCACCAACATCCACCAGATAATTCGAGGCGAGGACCTCGATGTGCTGTCCGTCACACTCCCTCCTTCACGCCCACGTTCAGCTCAGAGAGTCCGGGCTGTTCTGTTTCTAATCGGCCTCCCTCCGATCCTCTCGATTCTTACCTTCTTCACTGACCACTGGGCTCTTGCCTCTCGCCCAGATATCGTAACAACCTCATCCGAGCGCCTGTCTTCCAGGTTCGCTCTTCTCCTCTTCATCGCCCATCCGATAGCGGGAGTAATTTTCTCTAGAATGTAAGTGGAATCCCGTTGTCCTTTTACTTGTAACGTCCAGTGGCTTCGTTGGCGCTCAGAATAAAACCAAACTCCTTGATACAACCCGAAAGGCCCCGCGAGGCCCATGCCTTTCCCGCCAGCCCCGTGCTCCCCGATCCCGTGTCCCTGTGTTCTCTCCGTGCCGTTCCCGTGGTGACACCCGTGCTCGTGGTCCTCTCGGGCCTCTGCATCCGCGTTGCCTCCCCTGGAGTTCACGTTCCCTCTTCTCTGATGGGCCCCTTATCCCTGAAGGTCTGTGACAGGCCCTGCCTGGAGGGGAAGCTCAGAATCTCTCAGCCACGGGCACGCCGGGGGTGGGGTGGGGGTGGGGGCTTGCTGGACGGATGTTGTGAGTCTGTCCCAGGCGGGTCTTGTTTGAACGTCACCTTTGTTTATTTTTCCACTCTCTCTTCATCTGGCCTGTGGAGAACACAGTCCCAGGTTATCCTCAATCAGATTTTTAAGTGTTTGAACCATCGGAGTTTTCAGAATTTCGTTTCCAGATTACCTCCTTGGGGAAATGAACATAGGTGAGAATTAGCACTTGTATTGATTTAACAAATAGATATTTTCTCCTTTCCAGTATTCTAAAATGCACCCGTGTTACTTTTCAATAGAAAGAAAATGTAGAGTAGAATTTTCAGGTGCTGGATGATGGAATTTCTTAATTTCAAGTGTTTCTACACAATCATCTCCCTTGTTCTCCGTCGCTGGGTGTCACCTTCTGATAACCCTGCACAAACCAGATGTGTGGGGAGGTCTTTCCCTCCATTTCCTGCTTCTGAAACGCGACGCACTCAGGGTTTGAAGCTCCGAGTCTCCTTCCCGGGGTGTCGAGCCTTCAGTCCACGCGGGAAACTCTGGGGTCGGCACCAGGTTGGAGGCGATGAGATGTCGTCTCAGGCAGCGCAGCGGCGACCTGAGCCGACGTTGGGAAGGTTTCTGTTCTTCCCAGGACGGCTCACCTTTCCAGCTCCATTAGTTTCCTATGAGCCCAACATGCTCTGCCTGAGATTATAGGTGACGTGTCCCATCTCATGGGAACGCACAGCTTCCTATTGGGAAGGAATACAGGACTTTGCAGTGTGGGGAGACCACGTCACTTCCTGGAGCTTGGGGTTCACTCAGCGATAGCGGATTTGTATCCGATGGTCACAGCAGGCACGGTGCTGCCACGCCCACAATTGCACAGACTCGTGGCTGGGAGAGGTCCGCCGGGTACGAAAGGTGAGGAACCTCAGCCTGGCCGTGTTCCTTCCGCATCACAGAAGAGTCTCCGCCTGTGCACGTGCCTTGGGGGGATCCCTTTGCTTTGGCTGGTTTCAAGGGAAAACTAAAAGGATCCGGTTGAGCTCCGACACTGCACACAACACCCTTAAGAGCAATATCCCTCATTATCTGAACGCTTGCTCTCCCAACACAGGCACCGAGGAGATTCAGACAGAACCTCTGAGACAGGACTGGCGTCCGTTCTGCTCCTACTCGGTGGGGAAAGTACAGAATCGCTTACCGTAGATCCACTCGACCCTCCTCACGCACCCGCAAGAGCCAACAACAGGCCCACTTGGATCTGCAGCAGGACAGAGCTGGTCAGATTACACTTTCCATCAGTCACAGAATCTCTGCATTTTAAGAAATACCAGAGACCCTCTAGTTCCAGCACAAATCTTTAGGAAAAGGCATCTGACAGCGGTGGCATTGGACCCGACGTACAGTCCCAGCTGTGGGGCCGGGGCCAGCATCTGGAAGCCCTAAGGCTGTTGGCCATCGGTGCCCACGGAGGCCAACCGGGCGGCCATCTCTGAGGGTGCCTGTGGGTGACAGGGCTCCCACTGGGGTCGGCTCACGCTCTTCAGGTCAAAGCCTTCAGTCCTCCCGCGACTGCATTACTGACCCTGACCCCGTTCTCCTCGACGCGGATGGGGGCTCCGGGCCCAAGTGTGGAACCCTCTGCCTCCCTTCACCCCCTGAGGGCTGGTCTTCGCAGCTGTGAGGGTCCTGTCTTGTTCTCCTCGTCCTCACGTCTTCCGCTCACACACGGCGCGTGGTGTGCAGTTAAGCAGATCAGGCGTGCCTTCCCTGTTGCACCCTCCGCACTTCCCACGGCGCCGGTGCCAGGGCTGCTGCTGTTTCCTGATGAACGAATGAGCAAGCGAGTGAATGAATGAAACGCCATTTTACATCCCCCACTGGATCCCATCGCTCTGTGCTGTCGAGACGTTACGGGTAAGACAAGCGGAGCTCGGGGTTAAAACGCCTGGACTAGCGACACGGGGGCTGCCTCGGACCCGGGCTCCCAGTTCCCAGGTGCACGGTGAGGGGCCGGGTCTGCCCTCGGGCCCCTGGGACCTAGTGAGTCTGTCTGAGCGTCTGAGCAGCCACGGGGTGAAGGCTCTTCTCGCATCAGCCACCAACAAGGACCCTGGTGACCGTGGAGCGAGGCCGAGCCCCACATTCCTGCCGCTAAGAGGAGCCTCCCTCTGCAGCACAGTGAGCAGGCGCCTCGGGGTCACGGGGGCCTCGGGGTCACGGGGGCGTCGGGGTCACGGGTGCCGTCTAATAGGCCAGGGATAGTAGAACCACACGGAAGGGGGGCCTGGCCTCCTGACGGAGGGTGGGCTCGGAGACCGGCTTCTCAGCGCTGATGCCGGCGCCCGTCTCCCTCGGTGAGGGACCAGCCAGGCCGCCCGTTTTTAGCCTGAAGGTGAGCTTGCAGCCTGCGGAGGGTGGGAGGCGGAGGGCTAGCCGCTCAGCTGAGTCTGGTTTCACTTATAAACATTGTGTTGATTGGTTTATACTCAGTCCAGTTTAGTTTGGGCCCTGAATTCATCAGACCCCCTTCCCAGTCCCTTCATTTGAATCAAGACCAAAATGAGACTTTCTGTACCGCGTGCGTGACAAATGGTAGGTGTGCTGGGAGGGGTATGAAAGGGACGCGCAGAAAAATGTCTTTTCTTCCTGGCCAAGGAGTCGGGGGGCCAGGGACCCCTCCTTCCAGGAGCTCGTGTCCGCGTTCCTCCTGTGGAGAGGGACCCTTACCTGCAGCCGCCGCTGCCTCTCTGTGGGGACTGGGCCTCGAAGGCCGGAGGGTGACTCAGTCGCTGAGTCATGACCACTCACGTCAGCAGAAGGGAGCGTGGGCTTCATGACCCCTCGTGCCCGGGGTCGGGAGGCTGTGAGGGGGCAGCTGAGACCGGAATAGATCCTCCTGAGGTGAGTGGTGACTCAGTCCTCACGCTTTCTCCCCAGCTCCCGCCTTGTGCTGCGTCATGTTATTTCCTGGGAGGCACGGATGTTATTCCTGGCTTCTTATATTCAGAACCTGGAGTTCGGTGAAAAATAAGAAAAAACGCAGAGTGACAAGAACTTTCTCACAGTGTGATTCAGGGCCACGAGGTGAAATATTTAAGCCTCAGCATCCTCATCTTTAAAATGGGGCCGATCCAACCCGGCCGGCGGGCCTCAGGGGCTGAGCATCGACCCATGAACCAGGAGGTCAGGGTTCGATTCCCGGTCAGGGCACAGGCCCGGGTTGTGGGCTCGATCCCCAGTGGGGGGCGTGCAGGAGGCGGCCGATCCATGGTTCTCATCACTGGCGTTTCTAACTCTCCCTCTCCCTTCCTCTCTGACATCAATAAAAATGTATTTTACATGAGATGTACAGTGGGGCCGGCTCACACATGCTCAGAGGCGAGGCTGGTGGGCGTTGGTGGTGTCACTGACTAAAGGAAAAGCCAGAAGGTGATGTAATGGGAGTCCCCCCCCCCCCCCGCCCCGACATTCACACCGTGTCCCCACAGAGCTACCTGCGGTTCTCACCCCGCGTCCCTTGTGCCCTCATTAGGGATTTTATGCATGTTCCCCGGCGTCCGGGTGACGCTGTCCACGCCGGACGGTCTCCGTGCTGTGCCCACAGGCCGTGCACCCTCCATCGGGGGGCCGAGCCCGGCATCGCTGGCCCAGCAGCCGAGGGGTTACGCAGGGAGCAGCGGGGAGGCTCGGACCCGGGGTCAGGCTGTGTCCGCGGCCTGGGTCCTGTGGGTCGGGCCTGGCTGACCTCCCTCAGGGCTCGGTTTTAAGGAGGAACTCTGGGCAGGTGTCTCATCCCCTCGGAGGCCTGAGTTGCTGGTGACCCCCCGACGCTGTGCTGACCATGCTGCTGCCACGGCTGGGCCACCCCAAGACGGGGTCGGGACCTCACAGCTCACGCAGGTGGCCACTGGCCAACTGGTCTGCCTGGGAGCTGATCCTTTATTCTTTTTCTAAAAATATATTTTTATTGATCTCAGAGAAGAAGGGAGAGGGAGAGAGAGATAGAAACATCAACCATGAGAGAGAATCACCGGTCGGCTGCCTCCTGCAGGCCCCGCACTGTGGAGTCCCGTAGTCAATCACTGGAACTGCCCCCAGCGTGGCACTGGCATTTGGCTACCGAAGGAGAGGGGAGATGCCCGAAGGACACGGCTTAGCGGGACTGACAGACACCGGCCGGTTGATGGACCCTCACCCGCTAGAGGGGCCGAAAAGGTAGCGTTTCAGGGCGTTGTGTGTGGGCAAATCCAGGTTCCTCCATAACCTCGTTCAGGTTCTCTGCAGCCTCTGCTTGCTATTTTAGCATAAGCGTGTTTATATCCTGAGCAGAAAAAAACAAGTGTGTTTATTTTGGTTCACGCTCTGAGAGTCAGATAAGCCAGCCAGGCCGGCCAAGCGGGTTCTGCCCGCGTCTGTGGTGAACGTTTCTCGCTGCCCCTCCTTCGCTGGGTCTGCTGGGAGGGTCCCTCGGTCTCCGAGGAGCCGGGAGCCCTGCGCTCTGCCCGGCTGGTGCCCCGGAGTCGGATCTCACGGTGGGCACTCGTGCTGAGGCCCGAGCCACTTCGCAGGCAGCAGGCAGTCGCTGTGCCCGTCGCGGTGGGTCCCAGCCTCCCTGCCTCCCTGCCACGTGGATGGCCGGAGACACTGCTCCTCGGAACACGCGTCCTCGTGCTGTGACAACCCTCGCTGAGAGGCCGGGCAGGCCCGCCTTCGTGGCCACTGTCCA
Source organism: Myotis myotis (assembly GCF_014108235.1). Lineage (NCBI taxonomy): Eukaryota > Metazoa > Chordata > Mammalia > Chiroptera > Vespertilionidae > Myotis > Myotis myotis. Next base: position 337,606 of record NW_023416357.1, on the reverse strand, counting down.
CTGTGTGCTCAGGCAGCGGGTCCCTGGAGATGGAAGCACTGGGTCCCCTGTCACCTGCCAAGTCAACAGAGAGGCCTTTAAAAACCTGTGTCTCTTGTGAATGGGGAGTCCCTTGGTTAAGAAGTAGATCAGCCCTCACCGGTTTGGCTCAGTGGGTAGAGCGTCGGCCTGCGGACCGAAGGGTCCCAGGTTCGATTCCTTGGTTGCGGGCACATCCCCAGTAGGGAGTGTGCAGAAGGCAGCTGAATCGATGTTTCTCTCTCATCAATGTTCCTAACTCTCTATCCCTCTCCCTTCCTCTCTGTAAAAAATCAATAAAATATATATATTTTAAAAAGAAGTAGATTAATTCCGTATTTTGTTTGCTATACATGTTCTGTTTTGGGGAGTGGGGTGGGGGCACAGGTGACAGTGGAGTTTGGTCGCTTAGCAGAAGCAGGAATTCCTGGAAGCACATGCGCTTTCCTGTTCGGGATCCACTTCCGGACGCGTCTGCCCTCTGTGCCCAGAGCTGCCCGCGCCTGCGCCTTACTCTCTGAGGCAGAGCTTCGATGCGCTTTTCCCCGGGGGAGGTTTCTCAGCCCCCGACGGAGGGCCCCGGAGAGAACAGGCTCCTGACCCACTTTTTCTTTTCTTTTCTTTTTTTATTTATTGCTTAAAGTATTACAAAGGGTATTACATATGTGTCCATTTTATCCCCCCGCCCTAGACAGTCCCCTAGCCTCCCCTATCCCCCAGTGTCTTATGTCCATTGGTTATGCTTATATGCATGCATACAAGTCCTTTAGTTGATCTCTTATCCCCCTACCTCCTGCCCCCCAACCCTCCCCGGCCTTCCCGCTGCAGTTTGACAATCTGTTTGAGGCAGCTCTGCCTCTGTATCTATTATTGTTCAAAAGTTTATAATGGTCTCTATTATCCATGAATGAGTGAGATCATGTGGTATTTTTCCTTCATTGACTGGCTTATTTCACTTAGCATAATGCTCTCCAGTTCCATCCATGACGTTGCAAATGGTAAGAGTTCCTTCCTTTTTAGAGCAGCATAGTATTCCATTGTGTAGATGTACCACAGTTTTCCAATCCATTCATCTACTGATGGGCACTTAGGCTGTTTCCAGATCTTAGCTATGGTGAATTGTGCTGCTATGAACATAGGGGTGCATATATCCTTTCTGATTGGTGTTTCTGGTTTCTTGGGATATATTCCTAGAAGTGGGATCACAGGCTGACCCACTTTTTCTTACCTTTGTAAGCAGACTGGTGCCTCTCGGGCTCGGGCTGTGTGGATCCTCTGTCAGCACAACAGGCTTCCTCAGTCACGTCGAGAGAAGTGCGTTCCCAGGCCCGCGTGGCAGAGCTTGCACCAGCCACAGGCTCCCTCCCCCTCGGCACTGCCCAGGCCCCCGCTGTCACTAAGGCAGCAGCCCTCACGGCAGCAGCAGCGCAGGGAGACAGCTGTTCCGAACGCCCCCTTCTCTGCAGATAAGACGGCTGTGCAGGGTCAGAGTTTGCAGAGTGGACGGCAAACGCGAGACGTCGGCTTCCATTCATGCAGTTAGTGGTGTCTGGGTGTGTGGACGGCTAAAAAGAGCTGACACAGTCCTCATCCTTGGATGAATGAGGCATAAACACGGAGCCGGCCAGGGCGTCTGTGCCTGTCACCGTGGGACAAGGTGCACCCGAGTGTCCCGTAAGCTGGCCGGTCCGCATGCCTATCACCGAGTGTAGCTCGCCCTGCCTGTGAGGTGCTGTTACGTTTGCTTCGAGGGGACTTTTCTTACAGGATCTGGTCCCAGCGTAAAAGGCCAGAGGGGTGGGAGTGTGTGAAGCTTACAGTGATGGCTGGGGTGCTCTCTGTGAGCCCTGAGCGTACATGGGTGTAAACCAGAATTCAGGTTGCATCTTGTGTCACATGTGGTGGCAGGGTGTAGGAAGGAGACCAAGAACACGGACGAGCCTCCTGCTGTAGCACCACCCGCCCAGGAGAACCTCCTGACTGTGAGCAGCAGCACTGGTTTGGGTTAAATCGGCACCTTTCCCACGGACGTTCTCCGTAATCGCGTATCTTCTCGCCTCCTGACGCACCGTTCTTCTCTCTTTTGACATTGAGTGTTTGTGAAGCAGCACAGCCCAGCTCTCAGGTCATCGTTCCCGGGTAGAAACCCTCTATTATTGAAGCTTTTCAATAAGAAAGTGGGTTCGGCGAGACTTGAACTCCTTGCCTGGGGCTTTCCCAGGTCTGGCTGTGCCCAGCGGTGGCAGACGGCTCCAGGGTGACCCCGTGTCTGGCATTCTCTCCGTGTGTTCCACGGAGCACGCTCCCCAGAAGCTGCGTTCGGTGGCATTTAGTGCGTGTGCCAGGCATCTGCTGACTTGGGTGGGTTGGCCTGACCCCTTATTGTTTGCCTGGATTCTGTGTGTGGAGGGGGTATTAGTCATGGATCACCAGCTTGGCTGAGCAGACCGTCCGTATGGTTGGGAGGAGTTCATCGTTACCATTGGAAATATGATTCTTAAAAATCTTCAAAAGTGCATGCCATCTGGATTTTCAGAAGCAATTTTATTGGAAAAGAAAAGACCTACTGTGTGTTCCCTTCATGTTATCTGTCCCTCATGCATCAACCAGCAGTGACAGACTCATGGCGTTTCTCCTCGGTTGAGTCCAGACCATTGATCTGCCTTGATCCCCATTGATCTCCATTGATCCTAATGATCTCCATTGATCCCCATTGATCCTAATGATCTCCATTGATCGCCATTGATCTCCATTGATCCCCATTGATCTCCAATGATCTCCATTGATCCTAATGATCTCCATTGATCTCTAATGATCTCCATTGATCCCCATTGATCCCAATGATCTCCATTGATCCCCATTGATCCCAATGATCTCCATTGATCCCCATTGATCTCCATTGATCCCCATTGATCTCCAATGATTTCTATTGATCTCTAATGATCTCCATTGATCCCCACTGATCTCCATTGATTGGGCTACAGGGGGTTACGGTGGAAATGAAACAGCAGAGTGGATGGGGAGTAGACAACCACCGTGTGGATCTTGTCCTCTCTTCCTGTTTTCTTCTCGTTAGTCGAGGTGAGAGGCTGGAGGAAGAGCCTGAGGATGGAAACCCCCGAGCAAGGACTCTCTGTCAGGAATGCGAAATACAAAACCCAAATGTGACATTGGCCCTGGAAGGTGGCCGCTGCTTGTCTGTGTGAGTTCTGTGTGTGAGCGTGAGCGTGGGAATGTGTGTCCAGACTTTACTGCATGGTAGGGGAGGGGCGATGGGCTGGTGCACGGAGTGAGGACCCATGTAACAGTGGGGATAGCAAAGGTCATCGTAAGAGTTGACGTTATCAGATTGATTCACTCACTGTGTTTAGGTAGCTAATGGCACTTTTAAGGGAGTTTTTTTAAGTTGAAAATATTCATGTTTCACAGGCCACACTTTGGAACTGGTACCTGGTTTCCATTTATAGCAGCTTCTCCCTGTCCCTCCCCTAAAAAGTGCCACAGACGGGTCATTACTTGTTCAAAGCCTTGCTCCCGAGCGACAGTTCGTTCCTTAGACATAAAACCAAAGGCAGGAAAGCCCCCTCCCTTTCCCTCTGAGGTTCTGTCGGCGATCCCATGTGCGAGCCCTGATGGCTCATGTACTTAGGCACTTAGCCAATATTCAGTGAGAGCCGACGGGCGATAAACATGAGCACGAATGAACGTGTGGGGGAGTGAACACGCTCAGGATGAGGCGGCTTCGGCTGGTGCTGGATGAACGACGCCTTGAGTGTATGTAGGTACAAAACCAGATATTCTTCTAGGATTTTAATGCGAAATAGCCCCCCGTCTCACCCAGCACCCCCCCCATCCGCCAAGGACACCCCACTCCTTCTAGCTGTTCTGGCATCAGCCTCTGGAATTGTACATACTGTGCTGTCCTGCTGTTGATCAGTTGGTGAATTTCAGACGTTTCTGTGAACATCCTACAATGACCTCCTCTCACCCCAAACACACACGTCTACTCCCTGTATAATGCCGTTTGAATTTGGTAGGTTACTCTTCAGTCTGTACGTTCTATGTTTACACAAGCATCATTCACGGTTCAGCCGTGTAGACACCTGGCTGCCTGGGGAGGAGGAGGGACCTCCTGCAAAGACTTTCCTGAGTGATCCTGTTTCCACCCCCAACGCCCACGTCCAAGGTGCCCCGCCCACCCGCGCCTCCTGGCGACTCCACTCACCCAAGGGTTCCCCCGAAGGCTGGCCTGCGGCCAAGTCAGTTACCAGATTAGTCCGCTGATCTCCAGGGACTCAGTCTCCCCTCTCTCCCAGGCTCTGTGTCCTTTGTGGGCTCAAGAAGTTTTTACTTATTTACTGAGACTTTAATGTGTTTCTGGAGTAAAGTATTTAAGCTTAAACCTGCTATATTTACCCCAAGTTGCAAATGATCTTTTAATGTTTAGTTAATAGCACTACCTGGCATTATCGCCTCGTTTTATGGGTGAATTAACCCGGGTGGGAGGAGTCGGAAAACTGCCCACGGCTGCACAGGTAGCAGGTGTAATTCCATCTGCCCACTGTGTTTATTGGAAGACAGGGGTGCTGAGTTCTGGGGTTCGCAGTTTCGTGGAGAGAGAAGGTAGATTCTCAGACATCAGAATGTAACACCTTGAAGGTCCAGACAAGACTGTCCAGTGCACACTGGGACCCGAGGGGAGAAGGGTTCCCACGTTTCCTTGTGACGCCTTCGGTACCATCGGAGCATTTCTTCCCACGGAAATCCTACCCCAATGGACTGGGCTTCTGTCTGTCAGCCGCTCGGGTGACGTGGACAGTTGATGCGTGTTGTCTCATAACCACCTTTCACGTGATCCTTTGGGAAAACCAAGGTGGGTTTTGACTTACAGACGTGGGTAACTGTACTTGACAGTGAAGCGTCTGAGACCCCTGCCCAGGTTTATTCTTGCCAGCCGTGACACGCAACCCTCGATCTCGTTAAATCTGAAGGACATGCTTGCCCGTGGGCGTCCCCAACTATCAAACACGGCTTATAAGTGCGTCCACGCCTACCCAGACTGGAAGTGTTTTTTTGCTGTTAGGTCTGTCGTCACTCATGGCACTGGACCCTGGACCCGAAGTGCCATCGCGCAGCGCCCGGGGGCAGGACCGCTGTGGCTGGCACTGTCGCCGAGCCATTGCTGTGCTGCTCCCAGGCTCTGCCCCTCGCGTGGGCGACCTGGGGACACTGCAGTAGCCGCCTCTCCATCTCAGCTTTCCCACCTGTGAAGTGGGTGATTGCAGACCCCAGCTCTCAGGCTGCTGGGGCTTGTTTGCGTTCATGATGCGATGGAGGAAGGTCTGTGCACAGAGCCTGCTGCTCAGCAGCTCAGGAGATCCGAGGCTGCGAGCCCGGGCCAGGCAGCCCCAGGCGGCTCTGTGTGATACCGAGGACACGTCTTCCATCGCACGCTCGTGTTTTTACTCTGCAGCCACTGACCGAGCGTCTACTGTGTGCGGAACACGGCCGGTGCTCAGGATATAGCGGGCCACAGCCAGACTGCCCGCCCTCGGGGCACCCTCAGCCAACGGGGGCAGTCTCCCGTCAGCGAAGTATACGGTCGGATAAGGATGCAGCCTGGGGAGCGCAGGGCCGACCGGCTTCAGGCTCTCGATGGGTTTGAATACACAGAGTTTTGCGCCTGAGATGCCCCCGGAGGGAGGGCCGCTCCTGCAGAAACAGAACTTCCCGAGGACTCACTCCGACCTTCCGCTGCGGCCACACCTGGGGGACGGACGCTTCCTCTCGCCTTCCCTGCCGAGCTGCCAGGAGGGACGGAGGATGGGCGGGCTCTGCCCTGGCCAAGGGAGAGGAAGCATGTTCCGTTCCGGGAGGTGAGGGCAGCTGCGGGCCTCCACCCGGGCAACGGCTTCGGGTGTCTGGGAGGCGAAGGCCGCGCAGGAAAGAGGGGAAACGTGTGCTAACTAGCGGCTTCCCTGTCTGCAGGTTGGATACGAGGGAGCACGTTTCATGGCTGAGTTTGTGGCCGGACATTCGCGCCCCCACAGCCCCTGTGCCGGGCTCTCGGACCCCCCGAGGGCGTGTGTGTAGACAGGCAGCACACCTGGTTTCCGAGGCGTTTGCCAAGAAATCCGAAGCCTGAGGCCTTGAGTGTGATGCTTGCTCACCCCATGCAGCATCCGGGATCCCTCGGACACCTCGACCGCGGCCAGAGAGGGAGTGACCCCGCTGACCTCTCAGAGCCCTCAACCCCAGAAACACGCTCCCCTGCAATGTCACGCGGCCTCAGGGAGGAAGCGAAGCAAACACATCACATACCAATGGCTTAGAAGCAGAATTTAAATAATTTGCCCCATTTGACCTATGTATTTGTGTGCATGTGTGTATATAGGTATGCATGCATACATGTATGTGCACACACATACATGTGCGCGTGCGTAAGGATCATGTGCACATATCTGTGTGCATGTGTATACATATGTGTATATTCATATACAAGTAAGGATGTTTGTGCAGGTGCACATGCATGCATACACATAATCATGCATGTGCATGTGCATGTCTGTATGGGTATATGTTTACATGTGTGCTTGTATGGATGTATGCATATTGTGTATATATGTATGGTTGCATGTATATGTATGTGCATATATGTGTATATGTGTATGGGTGTCTGTGTCTGCGTGTGTGCGTATGGCTGTGTGTATGTATATACACATGCACATGGGCCGTGTATGCATGTGTGTGCATGCATGCATGTGTGTATTTATGCATTATCTAACTGCATCTCATCCACTTTCTCTCCTTCAAGCTTCCACAGTTCATGTGGTTGGTGGATGGTTCTACATTCAACATGTAAAACAATTAAGTGATTATTTTCTGAGCAACTACGCAGGGATGAACTCATGGAGACCTTGAACTCATGGAGATTCCGGTCTAGAAGGAGAGACAGATATGAAGCCCGGATCCCGCGTGCGAGGTCTCCGGGGCTCCCTGAGGCATGCCCCAGGGTGTGCAACCGCCTGATGGCTGGGGGACGCGGCTGCCTAGTGTTCGTTGGAGGGTCGTGGATGGAGCGCCGGCCATGGAGCTCCAGCTAGAATGTTCTAGCCGAGCCTTGCGTTAGGAAGATGGGTGCCTGGGGCAGTCGGGGAATGTGGGTCCCCCTGAAACTAGTCACCCTGATGGTTGGCGCTTCTCTTCTGTGGACAGTGCATTAGGTCTGATTTACCTGTTGATCTGTGTTAGGAAGTCCCAGTCACGCCCAGAAGATGTAGATGAGCCAAAGATGTTCCTTCTAAAACTTACTTTATCCTTCCGTTCACTCGTGCGTCCGCGCGTCCGTTTACGGTGGGTGTCGCTCTGTGGCGGTGGGCGGGCGGCTTCTCTGAGGCTGTGGTGAGAACCGGGTCACGCACACGGACCATCGTCCGGGAATCAGATCTGGGTGTTTAGGGGGTGGGATTCCAATTAGTCTGATCATCCCTGCAATGGAGGAGCCGCAGGGGCCTTCCTCCTTAACTTTCTCTAAAGCGTCGCAGTTCGGAAGCCCAGCTCTTCTTGCTTCTGCGTTTGACCCCCTGCCAAGCGGCCACTCGGGACCCTGCCCGGATCCACTGTGTCGCGGGGTGCGCTGACCTCTGACGACCTTCACACCCCGGGCAGCGACTCCCTCACTCAGCCAGTAACTCTGTTAGCTCTTCATACTCGGCTCACGGCTGCGCGGCGGCGGCTCCTCCGGTCCCTGGAGCCTGGTTGGTCTGGTGGGCGGGTGGCTCCCTTCTGAGTGCCAGTGACTCAGTTCCCGCGTGGGACGGCTTTGTGGCCGTGAGCACTCAGACTCCACGACCCGCCACGTCTCCGTTCACCAGGTAGGATAATAATACTTACCTCCCACACACCTGGGCGCTGTGAGAATTAGAGAAATGTTTGCCAAGAGCTTCGTAAACACGGAGCCTTTCATCTGAGGAGGCGCCCAGAGGGTTAATTTGGGTGTTGTCGTTGGTGTTGGTGCTCCCACACGGCTTTATTTTTGGGTTTTCTTAGCGGCAGGGGCGGAGGTGGTGCGATGCTGCCGGTCACCGGGTCGGGCGTGCGCTGGGCCGGCCGCTGCCTTGTGCCTTGTGTTTGCGTGTTCAAGGTGAAAGCGGCAGGCATTACGGGGTCCACTTCTCCCCACGGGCAGGACAGCTCCTCCAGAGACAGTGCCGCTCTAGTCTAGGCATTTTCTCGACGGCCCAGTTGGCACAGCTCTGTCTGCCAGGAGGGCAGGCTTTCCCACAGTGAGGGTCACAGGGACTTTCAAGGCCCGCCACTGCGTTCCTGGGGAAACGGAGTCACAGCCCGTTCGCTCTCCTCCTGATGACTTCTCTGCCATGTTCATTCCAGACGCTCAACTTAGGGATTTCCTGACCGTTGGTTGGTCCGTGGGGCCGACCAGGTCTTCTTCAGAGAGATCTCATTCCAAACACAGTTTAGCTGCTGAAGTTCACCCCAGAAGACGGATTTAAAAGAACGTGCCAACCTCAGCCTCGTGAGCGGCACGTATTTTGCTTCTGACAAGTCAATAGTCACTAAACATAGTCTAACAGGCCCTAGTACATAAATACTTATTAAATGAATAAACGCGTCGTTCCTGCTGTCCCATAGCTCATTCACGGTTACTTAAGTTGCTGGGATAATCACAGCACTTTTGTTTTTTTAAATTTATAGGTCTGTTCATATGTTATAAATACTATATTGTGTATTTATATCCTATATATGAAGTTACCCCCAAAATGTCTACACATACTTTGAATACTTCCAAAGGCAGTGCTCATGAAAATACATTTCATTATCACAGTGGAGCTCTTTGATCAGCTGTTAAAGGGTGTGATCATTTCTGGGGACACCCTGCGTATACGTAGAGTCATGGTTGCACTGTTTGGAAGCATCACTGCTTACGCTATAACTACAGCTGGTACCTGACAAAGGACCGTCGAGACTGACCATATAGACATCCGAGAACCGTGGAGCGTTGGATGCTGGGAGCTGAGGGCCCGTGGTCAGCCAAGCAAACCCATTCTCTTCGTGTGGCGCCTACAGTCTGGCAGCCACTGCGGACCGGTCTGAAGAGACCAGGACCCACGTCCCCGTCCGTGGGCTCCGGCCTTGTGCTGTGGAGGGCGAGGAGGAAGGGTCATCCATAGCCCACACCGTGCTTTCCTTTTCTTCTTCACACGGTGGTTTAGCTAATCACCCTCCGTTAAACTGACCACGGATGGAAGGACACGTGTGTTGTGTGGGCTCATGAGCGCTGTTCTGAAGGCAGTTGGGCGTCCAATCAGAATCCGTGTCACAGACTTCATTCAGTGGAAAGACTGTGTTTGTCATCCGTCTCTGCATCCCAAACCCAAGGATCTGAGCAATAATTAGGCTTCTTGAATAAAAAAAAAAAAAAATAGAAGGAGATGCCTTTGTAGAGGAAACTCCATTCTAATCTCGAGGATTCAGAAACCGAAAGTCAGCCCGGCCGGCGTGGCTCCGTGGCTGAGTGTTGATCTGTGAACCAAGAGGTCAGGGTTCAGTTCCTGGTCAGGGCACCTGCCTGGGCTGTGAGCTCGATCCCCAGTGGGGAGCGTGCAGGAGGCAGGTGATCCATGATCCTTTCTCATCATTGATCTTTCTCTTTCTCTCTCCCTTTCCCTTCTTCTCTGAAATCAATAAAAACAAAACAAAAAAATCCTAATATCATTACTTTTGTAAAAATCTATAAAAAAGTGAGGTTCTCTCTTGTGAGCTCCATGAGAAAGTAAGAAATGTCACTTTATTCAGACCTGCTCAGGCCGTTCTGTGTTGAGTGGATTGGAGGGTGTGTGCGAGGGAAGCACCTTGGTGGCCTGCGTCCAGGCGGTGGGTGACATCATCTGACATCATCGCCACCTCCTGGCGGCTGGGCCCTTTGATCACAGCAGGAGCCTCTGGAGCAGGAGGGGAGGGGAGGAGCCGCAATCCCGGATCTAGTTCCTTTGATGTGTGGGTGGTTCACATGCCTGAGATTCTTAACTGGGGACCAGTGGTGCCCGCCCAGCCCCGCCCGCCCGGGGGCCAGGCCTGGGAGCGGCAGCCGAACCACTCCTGGGCCCCGTGCAGCACGAAAAGGCAGACCTGAGTCTAGACCAGGGGTGGGCAAACTTTTTGACTCGAGGGCCACAATGGATTCTTAAACTGGACCGGAGGGCCGGAACAAAAGCATGGATGGAGTGTTTGTGTGAACTAAAGTAAATTCAAAGTAAACATCATTCCATAAAAGGGTACGGTCTTTTTTTTTTTTTTTTTTTTATTCATTTCAAACGGGCCGGATCCGGCCCGCTGGCCGTAGTTTGCCCACGGCTGGTCTAGACTCACCATCCTGTCCTTCACCTTTTCTGGTTTTAAAGAACCATTACACCAACCAGTTTAGGAGCTGAAGTTGTGAGTGTCTGGCCTGGGCCCGTCGAACAGAACCATGTCAGGGGAGGGCTGAGCCCCGTGCCTGCTGGGATTGTTTCAGGGACGTGCGGGCAGCAACGCCGGTGAGAGTGCGAGGCCCCTGACGCTCTCCTGTGGGAGGGAAGGGTCCTGAGTGCCCCGCCCTGTCACACTGGTGCTGACGGAGGGTGTAGTTCTGTGCACATCCACCTGCCTGATGCAGCCTCACGGACCTTTATTTCCACGAGAGGCTCCTGGGAGGTCATGCCGGGGTCACTAAGGAACAGACGGACCTGGAGTGGAAAGTGGTTGGTTTTGTGGCCGTGAGCTTTGGAGGAAGGGGGATCACTGCCTCCGGACACATCTCAGCAGCTTGGGGTGGGGAGCAACTTGGGGTGGGGAGCAGCTCGGGGTGGGGAGCAGCTCGGGGTGGGGAGCAGCTCGGGGTGGGGAGCAGCTCGGGGTGGGGAGCAGCTCGGGGTGGGAGCAGCTCGGGGTGGGGAGCAGCTCGAGTCCCTGCCCTGCCTGCAGCTGCCTCCCCAGTTCTCAGCCCCCAAGCGGAGTAGTGGGTCCCCCAGCGGAGCAGTGGCGGGCAGGGCAGTGGCGGTGGCGGGCAGGGCAGGGTGGGGCCCGCTGGGTGTGGTGGAGATGCAGGGACTGCGGGAAACGCAGGGGGAAGGATGTCCACCCCTGGGAAATGACAAAAGGGTCGGAGGGTGACCTCCCGAGGAAAATGCCGCTATCACACAGGTTGTGCCTCTCGTGTAAGTGGAATTGGCTCAGGCTCAGGCTCATATTCTAGTTACTAGAATCTAGTAGGTAGAGAGCTGTGCCGCCCAGGAAGTGAGATGGAACTTCACCGACGAGAGGACTGGGGGAAGCACGTCCTGGCTGAGTGCGTGTGCGTCAGGGGAAGCCTTGAACTCCTCACTGTCTTGTCCCCAGGTGTTGATGGGCCTCCCGGACGGCACGTCTCGCTTCCTCTCACTCAGCGAGAGGGTGTCTGGCCGACCGGCCGAGGTGATGACCACCCTCTCAGGAGACCGGCCCCGCCCAGGCCTCCGGGAGGAAACGGACCAACGGCCTATTGTGCCTTAAGCCCGGGCAGGGCCCGCAGAGGTGACTCCAGAGCGATAGGGTTGAGAGCAATTACCGGAGCGTGGCTGCCCGCCCTTCCTTCAATCAGCAGCTCTTCCCCTGCAGAAAATTACATAAACACGAGGGTTTCCTCCGTCCCGGGATTCTGCGTGTCTGCCAGGACCACGGCCATCGGGGCTGGAGGTGGGGCGGTGGCCCCCTGTGAAGGCGTGGTGGCTGCTGCATTGCCCGCCCGCCCGCAGCTTCCCGGTCCCGGGGGCCTCTTGGGTCGGACGGTGCTGAGAGCTGTCAGCAGTGGGGGGAGGCCACCCCGTCTTTTCATCGAAATGCAGGGCTTTCTCAGAGCTGGCCCGGCAGCCTCCGTATTTTACAAAGCTCCTCAGGCAATTCCAACCTAAGTTAAGACCCACTAATGGGGCGATTTCTGGATGGAAAATACTCAGCAAAGAAGCAGATAGGAGTCTGCTTACCTATGAAGTAGCCATCTTTCCTTTGGGGCAGGGTCGGGGGTAAAGCTATAGGCCAAGTGCCTACTGTGACCGACACAGGGGCTCGTGAATCTGAGCCCGACTGGGTTCGGTCCTGGCGTGTGGCACTGACTCCATGGACACAGCCCTTCCCCAGCCGGGCCCTCTACGGCAGCGGTTCTCAACCTGTGGGTCGCGACCCTGTTGGGGGTCGAACAACCCTTTCACAGGGGTTGCCTAAGTCCATCGGAAAACACATATATAATTACATATTGTTTTTGTGATTAATCACTGTGCTTTAATTATGTTCAATTTGTAACAATGAAATTGGGGGTCACCACAACATGAGGAACTGTATTAAAGGGTCGTGGCATTAGGAAGGTTGAGAACAACTGCTCTATGGCAAGCGTGTCAATCAAAGGCTACGACGGGCGGATAAACAAGGTGTAAGTTCATGTGGCCACAAAAAAACAAAAGCTTCCATTTTCATAGAAACGTAGGTTTATTGTGATAGAGACATGCTGATTACAAAGGGCTGAAATAAACGAGTCATCGTTAACATAGAATAACAGGACATTTTAATAAAAATTAATATTTTTCTTGAACATTAACTTACCAGACACTGCATAACTGCACAAATAAGCGTAACACAAATAAACCTATTTTTCTTGTTCTCCAAAAGCAGAATATTTCCTGTTGTGCACATCAAACAAGTCAGTCCGGGACTAATGACGTGGCCATCGGCTGCTAGAACATTCGCTGCTGGTATTAGTGGAGGGAAATGGTGCGCCTGCGCGTAAGGTGCGTAGGGAAACGAATGCAACACGATTATAGTCATCAGTCATTAGCGGACATTGTAGTTTGTTATTAATAATTACATATAACAGGATATTGTAAGAAGTAAGTTACGGAATTTTATTAAAACGTTTCTACGTCCCGTCATATTGGCTGGGCGCGTGTGGCCGCGAGGTTGACGTGCTTGCTGTAGGGTTGAGTGGACCCCCAGCTGTTGGCTGTTGAACAAGGGCGGCCCCTGCAGTGGGCCAGGTACCTGCCCGAAGCACAGAACACGGCGGTCCTGGTGGGCCCTGGGCGGGTCAGACCGGGAGGCCTCTGTTCTCAGGGAATGAGCCTGCGTTTGGGTCCAGAGGGGAGAGCCAAGGCCAGTGCAGAGAAGGTGCCCAGAGGCCAGTGGGCGGGGCCAAGGTTCTGAAATAAATCAAGAGTCCAAGTCAGCAGAATACAGGACTGTGTGGGCGTGGGGTCACGCGGGGTCACGTGGGGGAAGCCAGTGGCCAGGAGGCTGGCCAGGAGCCAACTGGACACCCAGAGCTCGCTGTATTGGCCACAGAGGAGCTGGCCAGGGGCGCAGGGTTTGCGTGAAAAAGGCAGCTACTGCGGCCGAGGGGCTCTGACCTGCTCAGGCGGGGTCTCCGCCTTTGGTGCTGGGGGGTCTGCTCTGTGTGGGAAGGTCTCCTGAGTTTGACATGCTTGGTGTATGTAAGTGAGTGTGTGTGTGTGGGTGTGTGTGAATGTGTGTATGTGAGAGTGAGTGAATATGTGTGTGAGTGTGTGTGTATGAGTGTGTGATGAGTGTGAGTGTGTATGTGTGTGTGAGTGTGTGTGAATGTGTGTATGAGTGTGAATGTATGTGAGTGTGTGTGAGTGTGAATGTATGTGTGTGTATGTGTGTGAGTGAATGTGTGAGTGTGATGAGTGTGTGTGTATGTATGTGAGTGTGTGTGTGTGTGTGAGTGTGAGTGTGTGAGTAAAGAAAAGCAGGTTCCCAGGCTGACTGGGCCGAGAGCCTCACTGTGTGAGCAGTTGCCGTCCCGCCAATACTGGGTGTTGGCCGCCTGACGCCTGGGAGGAGGGCCAGCCTTCACCTGTCGGCCCGTCTCCTCGCACGCGGCTGAGGCTCATGAGCTGTGCCAGGGCCGGGAAAGGCCGCAGGCTGGTCCCACAGACCACGGCGAAGCCCCTCCTCCTCCCGCCCAGCCCGGAGCTCACAGCACGCCTTCCCCCTGAGAAATGCCGGGAACCGCCCGGGGGCTGGGGCGGACCTGCCCCGGTTACCGGCAGACGGCAGGGACAATGCAGGCCGGGTGCTGAGTCACCTGTCAGCAGGCAGCCTGTGCTTCGGTGGAGCTGGCTGCCTGGTTCTGGAGCCGGAGCAGGGCCCACATCCTCGGTTCCGAGCCCCGCGGGGCTGTGGGGTTGGGGGGGTGGGGGGTGTTGTCCCACTGACGCTATGAGCAGGCAGAGCACCCGTCTGCTGGCCGAGAACCTGTGCGACACCCATGGAGCTTCCCACACTCATCCTCAGTGTCACTCACGTGGGAGTTTCACGTGGGATTTAGGGAGAGAAGCGTCACCAGGCTGTGTGTGTCTCAGGGTTTAACGTGAGCCAAGTGCTCGGAGAGAAAGCTCTGCCCACGTGGTGCTGAGTCACGGGCAGCCACGGCCTCGGGGGGTGAGTGACAACACGCCATCACAGCGATACACCCGTGTGGGCGCTCACACGGCCCCCGTGTCAGGACAGGCCGTGGAGGGCCGTGGGAGGTGCGTCCTGGTCAGGCTGTGGGAGGGCCAGTGGCATCGCCCGACAGAGAAGAGCCGAGAACAGCTGCCCGCTCAGGGGCCCAGCCGTGGTGGGAAGTGTGAGACCAGAGGGTCCCCTCTGACCCACGACGGCCCCTTCCTCAGACGCACAGGCCTTTGTTGGGAATTGGACTTTTAGTTCAGTTAAAGCACAAACACCAAACAAGCACAGCCCTGCTTCATGAGAGAAGTGCTGGAGCGATGGCTCGGGCCCAGCACTGGGGCAGCCGCCTCCGCTCCCAGGGCAATTCCGTGACTCAGCCCTGGGCCGCCCAGGAGGCACTGCCGGAGGAGGAGCTGGGCCCTGGGGGAGGGGGGAGGGGGGAGGGGGACATGGGCCATAAGGACCGGAGTCCCTGCAGCCTGTGAGCTCACGGATGGAAACAGACCCGCAGCGTGGAGCACGGGAGCTGGTCTGGGAGACCCGCTCAGCGTCCCGGGGCCGCACCGGGGACTCGCGCTGAGACGGCCGGGCTGCTTCGCGTGGCGCCTTATCCGGGACGATACCCGCGTGTCTGAGAGAGGCAGCGTCTCCCAGCTCTTAGATTCAAAACATCCGAGTTCCCACCCCGCCCGCCGCGTGCAACCCTTTGACCTGGTCCAGGAAGAGGCCTCGCCCGCCCCGGAGCCGCCCGCCCGCTCCCGACGGGGTGAAGGCGGAAACACGGCGCTGCCCGAGCTCCCGGGAAGGAACACGCAGGCGCTCCGTGTTGCAATCGCGCTGTCTTTGTCCCCTCGTCATGCCCTGCTCTGCGCTTGCTTCACCGGGAGGCCGGGCAGCTCACCTGCAGGGCCCCCCCCCCCCCCCCCCGTCCTGACGGGCCGCCTGCTTTGCATGTTGCTCCCAGGTGGTTTCTGTGGGAACAGCCTGTGGGGAGCCGCGAGCAGGGAGCAGGGAGCAGGGAGCCAGGCTGCCAGGAACAGGCTCCGCGGGGCTCATGGGAAGTGGTGGCAAAACAACCTCCAACGGCTTCTGGTATTTTCAGATAATTACGTGCAATAAAAATAATAATTAACGCGGTAAACGTAAAGCACGCCTTTCATCGGATCGTCGCCGAGTATTGGGAGCCGCCCATCACACTCCACAACACGCTGGGCCGACGTGATTCTTTCCATTCTGCGAGGGAAGAACGGGCTCAGCCAGGCTCCGGAGGCTCAGGGCCCAGGGGTCGGTGTCGGGAGGGAGGGGGTGCCGAGGCCCCATCGGAGCTGTGTGCCTCGAAGGAGCGACTCGCTAGGCTTCAGAGACGAGGCACCGGGTCGCCGGCACTGGCACGCTGGTGCCCACATGTAGGGTGCCCCGCTCACCCCGATTTCCGTCCCTCACTGTTCGAGGCCCCTCGCACCGACCCCAGAGGGGCTCCTGGACGGAACAGCGTCTGAGCCCTGGAGAGGCCGTCCCCAGCCTCCATCCTCCTGTGAATGAGTTTACATGAGACCTTGACTGCGTGGCGAGGGCCCGCTTGTTAAAGCGGTTAAAGCTGGCGCCTTCGTTACAGCAGCAACGCCAGCAAACGGTGCGTCTGGCTCCCAAACCACGGACGGCTCTCAGCTCGTCTGAAGAGCAGGTGGGTGGGCCCGAGGCCTTGTCTACCCTCCTGTCTGTGGGTCTCACAGCTCCCGATACAGGGTCCTTCTCAAGGCCCCTTTCACTGTGTGGCCTTCCCAGAATTCACCAGAAGCACCTGCAACCTTCCCGGCCGAGGCCGGGCTGCTGGCTCCTCTTAGGGAGTGAAAGGGCCCTTCCCCCCCCCCCCCCCCCCCCCCGTCTCTGCGTTCTCTCCTTGGGGGGGTTAACCATTTGCCGTGTCCTTGGTGGGAGATACTGGCTTGTTAGTGATGAGCTGGCTGAGGGCCGCACGGCTTGGCCTCGTTTAGCTTCCCGTCCCCGTGTCCCCACTCCTTCCGCCCTGGGACCCGTAAGGTCACTTTTGGGAGGTGTCCTGGCGGCTGAGACACTTGTCCTGTGTGAGTGGAGGGTGGCTCAGGCGACAAAGCTCAGATCCATCCGTTATCAGACCTCTGCCCCTCGGAGCCGACGTTGGAAGCGCTGAGGGGATGCTGGTGTGTCACCTGTAGGTAGGCGTGTCACCTGTAGGCGTGTCACCTGCTCGCCCCACGCAGCCCCAGCAGCTGCAGGGATTAAGGAGCATTTTATCACTAGGAAAGGAGCAGCCTCTATGTTGATTGAATTTTCTTTCTTTAACAGCATTTTAAATATTATTTATTATTATTACTGATTACAGAGGGGAAGGGAGAGGGAGAGAGAAACATCCATGATGAGGGAGAAGCGTGGATCGGCCGCCTCCTGCACGCCCCACGCTGGGGGTCAAGCCCACAATCCGCATGTGCCCTGACCGGGAACCGTGACCTCCTGGTGCCTAGGTTGACGCTCACCACTGAGCGTGCCAGTCGGGCTGTGTAATTTTCTTCTTTTAATTTGAGGCGACGTTGGCTGATGTAATGTAAGTTTCGGGTGTAGAACATTATAATTGGACAGCGATACCCCGATAGCCCGCTCACCCCCCCCCCCCGCGTCTAGATTCCTTCCACCACACGTGACCCTTGACCCATTCGCCCGCCCCACCCCTCCCCCTCGGCACCCATCTGGGTTTGCATTGATGAGTTTTTGCTTTGATTTGTGTGTTCTGTTGTGTTTTACCGTCCACATAGGAATGGAATCGTACCACTTCTGTCCTTTCCTGCCTGACTTCCTTCCTTCGCAGAATGCCCTCAGGGTTCACCCGTGTTGTTGCAAATGGCAGGATGCTGCCTTTTTCGTGGGCGCGTAGTGTTCCACTGTACACACGACTGCATCCCGTTCACCCGTTGGCGGCGGGGCTGTTGCCACAGCGAGGCTCTGGTAGGTACGCCGCAGTGAACAGAGGGCCCGGCGTCTTTTCACCTTGGTGGGCGTGTGTGACCTCTGGGTTCACGCCCAGAGGAGGAGCGGCCGGATCACCCGGGACTTCTCCTCTCACACCTGAGGCGCCTCCGCACGGGCCACTCAGTGGCTGCGCGTCGGCTGTGAATGGCGATGCCGATCAGGCTGACTGCCCGGGGCGATGACAGTCCTCTGACCAGCCAGGCGTCGGGTCGCGCCGCCCACGGCCCCACCTGCCGCTCGGAACGGCCTCTCGGGGGCACTTCGGGGCGTTGGGAGATTCGAACCCCGGGGTCTTTTCCTTCAAGTGCAGCCTCGTTCTTCTCGAGACTGAGTCTCCAGAACCTTCCGGGCCCGGCCTATGAAATCAGTAATCACCTGCTGGGAGCAGGAGAGTGAGGCCGGGGGAGGCGCGTCCTCCTGGAGCGCAGGAGCCGGTGACGTCCAGGTGTGGGCAGCGCGGCTCCATCCCTTGGAGCCTGGCCCGGCAGCCTGGTGGGCCTCTCGCAGCTGCCGGACCTGGGCAGACCCTCGCCTCCTCGAGCCTGTGTCACTGTCTGTGAAGTGGAACTAATGTCCTGTTCCCCAGTTGGTTGTCCAGATAAATGGCGATAATACAGGGAGGTCCCGCACGCAATGCTGGGGAATGGCAGACATTCCATAGCGGTTGCTGTCAGCAGTAACGTCTGAATTCTATGAGTTTGTAAGGAAATAGTTGTAACAACACCTGGTGATCAACATGGAGATTTGGGGATTGAAACCCGAGTGTCCGCAGGAGCTGGTGTTGGGCCGAGCGGCTGGTGGAGACACAGGAGAGAGTGACGGGTGGCAGGACCGAGGGCACCCAGGCGGGGCCGTGGGCACCCAGGCGGGGCGGCTGGTCCTTGGTCACCCGGCCTCTGGATTTGTGCGGCTCCTGCTCCCGCCCGTCCTCTCTCGGGCTCCACCCCACCCCCTCCTGCCCCACGGAAGCTGTGGTTGCTGTGGGCTCCCACCGGGGCCGCAGCGCCCCCCGCCCCCAGGCTTGGCAGCTGCCACCGAGGGGAGGGCTGGCCAGTTGCCCCTGGGAGAGGGTGGAGGTCCCGTCACAGGAAATAATCCTCTCTCCTCTCTCTCTCTCTCTCTCTCATTTTTTCTTAAACAAACGGAGGCTATTTGAGCAGGGGTGTTGAAATCTCTAGGTGGAGAACATGTCTGTCTTAGACCAAAGCCGCAGGACAGTGGAGCTGTTCCTACTGAAAGCCCCTCTCCGAGGAGTTTCCACACTAAACGCGGGGACGCCAGGCGCTGCACCGGGCAGGGGCGCCAGGAGAAAACACCCACCAGCACCCCCAGCCCTTCCCGGGGACCCAGGACACCCCAGCCCTTCTTGGGGACCCAGGACACCCCAGCCCTTCCCGGGAACCCAGGACGCCCCAGCCCTTCCCGGGGACCCAGGACACCCCAGCCCTTCCTGGGGACCCAGGACACCCCAGCCCTTCCCGGGGACCCAGGACGCCCCAGCCCTTCCCGGGGACCCAGGACACCCCAGCCCTTCTTGGGGACCCAGGACACCCCAGCCCTTCCCGGGGACCCAGGACGCCCCAGCCCTTCCCGGGGACCCAGGACGCCCCAGCCCTTCCCGGGGACCCCAGGACACTGATGGCCGTGGCTGCCACCCCCTGTAGAGCAGCAGCAGACAGGACACATCTGTGAGGAGAGACCAGTAGATACCGTTTCACCATTTTCCCAAAGAGGCAGAACCGTTAATCTCCTTGTGCCTGCAGGGTTCGCAGTGGAAACGGGTGGGTGGGGGGGGGAATGTCTCCCTCCCTCCACATCGAGGGCTCGGGTTTCAGGCCAGAGTGGAACTGATTATGCCCTCCCCCCTCATTCCCCCTCATCCCCCCTGACCCCCCTGGTCCCCCCTGATCCCCCCTGGCCCCCCCTCATTCCCCCTGGTTCACCCTCATCTCCCCTGGCCTCCCCTGGGCTCCCCGACAGCAGCAGGAGAGGGAATGGGAAGGAGTCGGGGAGGCGTCGGCAGCCTTGGGCTGTGTTTCCAGGGGAGTTGGGCCTCCGGGTCCCGCAGGCTCAGAGCCCGGCTCCTCGCTGTGACTGTGGGAGCGTCGGCCGCTCTCTCCGGTGGCCGGACACTGTTCACTCGCTGATTCATTCACCTCACGCCTCGTCAATGGAGACGCGCCAGGACTTGGTATCAAATAGCTTGTGTTGTGTAGGGCCAGTTAAATTTATTTATTTGTGCATTTATTTATTAGAAAAATAAATGCCATGGTCCCAAATCCACTGCGGAAAGAAGCCCAGTAGCAGCTCCGCGCGCCCACGTGTGTCTCGGGTGGGAATTCTCGCCGCACGGCTGCCTGCGAGGCTGCGACGGGCCCGGGTAGATTCTCGCCGTGTTTACGCGATGATGTGAGGGGTGTGAGGTCTGAGAAGGGGGTGGGTGTGGAAAACAGCACAGTAAAGGCCTGTCTATCCCAAGGGACCGTCAGCTGCATTGGGACCGTCGGCAAGAGAGACGATTTAAGTCCACCTTCTATTTTATGGAATATTCCATCGTCTGGAACGAAAATGTATGCTCCATTGGTATGACGTCAACATAAATGCAAGGACGGGGGAGTTGGAACGGCCGATGGGGATTGTAGAAATCGCTGCTGTCAGGATCAACGACGAAAGGCCTTCCCTCTGGGTGGAGGCAGCCTTTGCGGGTGAGGAGTCCTCGGGGCTGACCGGTGGGCTCACCTCCGCACGCCTGAGAGATTGTGCACACTCAGCATGTCCGATTATAAAACCAGAAAAGGTCCATTTCACAGCATTTGGGAAACAGGACAGTTTACATGAGAAGCTCAAAGTCCCACCAGCCTGCTGTTCCGAGATCACGTTCGGCCGTGGGGTGCCTGTCCCTTTAGGACAGTGATGGCAAACCTATGACACGCGTGTCAGAGGTAACATGCAAACTCACTTTTTTGGTTGATTTTTCTTTGTTAAATGGCATTTAAATATATAAAATAAATACCAAAAATATAAGTCTTTGTTTTACTATGGTTACAAATTTTAAAAATTTCTATATGTGACACGGCACCAGAGTTAAGTTAGGGTTTTTCAAAATGCTGACACGCCGAGCCCAGAAGGTTTGCCATCACTGCTTTAAGGTGCCTCCTGGAGAATCGTGTGTGCAGTGCATCCAGCCGAGAGCATATCATGCAGATGATGCTGCTTCATCATTAACCCATTTTTAATAAAATCGTACTTCTGACCTAAAACGACTGCCCCTCACTCTCGGGTAAGAATTCCACCCCACGGCACCCTGTTTTCTCGAGGTCATTGCTGTTTGCTGTTTATTTCCTCCAGATGAACTGAGATGAGCTCTTACCGTCTCGTCCCACCGAACACTCCTCGCATCCCCCGTCATGGCCACGGGGTCACAGGCAGGGAGTGGCTACCGCTGACGGCCAGGCGCGGTCAGTCCCCGCTCTGCCAGGCGGTGCCAGCGGGTCATTGCACTGTGAGGCGTGGAGTCACGGAACCACGGGCACGTTTCCCAGGCCACATGGGCCTGTTCCACACCCCGACCACGCCCCCCCTGCCACTGGTCACTCCCCTGAAAAGCAACCTCTTCCACCAGCCTGGCCTGTCCTCCCCCCCCCCTCCCCCGTTGGGGAAGAGCCTGCCCTCCCGGCTCTGCCGATGCCTCTCTTCAGACTGAATCCTCAGCACCAGTCCCTTCCTTTCCCACCGGCCCTCCTTCCGAGCCCCCCCCGCCCCCAGGCCTTCAGCACCCTGCTGTCTGGGTCCAGGGCTTGTGCACACGGACATACCAGGTCTTGGTTGATCTCTTCCCTCCCCTCCCAGCCTCCCCTTCCCTCAGACGCCTCAGTCTGTTCCAGTCGTTAAGTGAAATCTCTGAAATGGGCCAGGAGAGTCTGTCTGCAGGTGGGAGAGCATTTGGAAGAAGCTGTGTTGCGCTCAGCGTAGCAGGCGATCGGGTCGGTCTGAGGCCTTCGGGAGGTTCCCTCTAGACCAGCGGGGGCGGCCCAGCCACAGGCCCGCGCTCGACCAGCTGCACGTGAGGGTGTTTGAGGCTTAACTGATTCCGTCGGGAGTTATTCTAAAGACTGAACTGTATGTGGTAGTTAGCCGCGGTTCCCAGCCTTCCTAACGCCGCGGCCCTTTCATACGGCTCCTCATGTGGTGGTGACCCCAATGTCATTGTTACAAGTTGAACATCATTGAAGCATAGTGATTAATCACAAAGACAATATGTAATTATATATGTGTTTTCCGACGGTCTTGGGCGACCCCTGTGAAAGGGTCGGTCGACCCCCAAAGGGGTTGTGACCCACAGGTTGAGAACCGCTGGTTTAGGTGCATGTAAAGCCTGGCCTGTCCGCTCTGTGGTCCTGGGTGAGCTGGCGGCCTGAACCCTCACGACAGTGAATCCTCGCTCAGTTCAGTCCGCGCAGCACAAGACGCTTCACGGAGATTGGACGTCGCGTGGAGATGGAGCCGTTAATCACGAACCCGCGGCCCAGGGGCTTCTCCGCTTACACCCTCAGCAGCACTGGAGCTGCGGACGTAGTTCTGAACAGGCTAATGCAGAACGAGGAGGGTTTCAAGTACGTTAATGATCAGTAGTTATCACAGGAGTTGAAATTTCCCATATAATTTCTTCCTATTCAGACCTGGATATACGTAAAGAGAACAAGAAAAGACATCATTCAAGAACTATGGAAATAATTTGAAAAGACTATTAAAGGAATGTACTATGATATGTCATTGATTAAAAATTAACACAGCCCTAGTGGTTTGGCTCAGTGGATAGAGCGTCAGCCTGGGGACTGAAGGGTCCCGGGTTCGATTCCCGGTCAAGGGCATGTACCTGTGATCCCCGGCCCTGGTCCGGGCATGTGTGCGAGGCAACCGATCGCTGTGTCTCTCTCACATCGACGTTTCTCTCTCTGTCTCTCCCCCTCCCGTCCACTCTCTCTAAAAATCTATGGAAAAATATCCTCAGGTGAGGATTAACACACACACAAAATTAACGTACACATTAAATTTTAGTTTAACTGCATGCCTATTTAGCTACCTTATTCATTAAAATGTACCTTTGCTCTACAATGAAATAAGGAAAATATAGTTGGAATAAATTACTCTAAAACTGTATGTAAATATTGATTTAGGAGAAGTGATTTTAAGTTCAGGATATGTTCTGTTTTGGGGCTCTGCCAATTAAGACCCCCCCAAAAAAAATATTTTGCTTGTAAATACCACCATTTCCAGTGTCGCTGAGCCAGTGTGAAAGCATGAATTAAGCTCTGCGGTGCCATGCGACCCACCGTCCTCACATCCCAGTTCACTCCATGGCCCCATTCGTGCCGGGTATTTAATGGCACATTAATAAATTATAATGCGTTTTTCTCATGAGAATCTGGCCCGGTGCCCATCTCACTTTGTAGGAAAGATCAAAGCTGCCCGGTCCGATGAACTCGGCCTTGGCATCCCTGTGTTTGGTTCTGGAAACTTAACTCCTGACGCGTCATGTCCTCCTCGGCCTTCGCTGGGTCGAGTTTACCGAGGAGAAGCGCAGGTGCCTGCGGCGGGCGGGGGCGGGTTCGGAAACAGGGGGCACGGGCATTTCTGTTGGCCCCGCGCCCCCCAGGGCACCGCCTCCTCCTTCTGACAGCCTTTCAGCTGCTCGGCCAGCACAGAGCAATGAAGGCGCCGCTGCCTACTCCCCGACCGTCTGGGTTTTGCAAAGGTCACAGATCAGCAGGGATTTCAAACGGCTGTGCCTCTGAGCTCGGATGCGGACAGGAGCCTGAGGTGCCCGCCCAGCGGTGCCCGCGTCGAGTTCCCGGGTGTGAGCAGCTCTGGCCTCTGCGACTGCCACACGGAGAACAGGCTCGCGCGGAAGGGCCGCCCTGCTGTGACCATGGTCTTTGACGTGAGTCACGTACCCGTTTCCTCAGGGAAGTTGATGAAACTGTCCCGTCAGTGGGTGGCTTTGGCTTTGAGAGCCCCCAGCCTCCGTGGTTGGGCGGGATGAGTGGACGTTGCCAAATGAATGCGGTCATTTGAACAGGTGTGCGGAGTGCTGGCCTACATGGCCCCCCCCCCCCCCAGTCTCTCCATCGTCCTGTGGGGGAGCCGTGTCAGTGAGCTGGGAAGTGGACAGGTGACCTCAGCATCAGGCGGGACCGCCCGGGACAACAACTGACTGCACAGGGTTTCTACGGCCGACCAGACGGCCGGTGTAACCCGGGTGGCCCTGGGTTTGTCTGTCCTGCTTGCCGCACCCTGGGGTTTGGGGCATTGAAATGAGGCTCCTGGGGCTCAGTCACTCTTTTGGAGGCGTGTGCACTGTCGTTGAAGGGCCCTGGGGTTCTGACCGTCCTTTGGCAAACAAACCTCATCTTAACTCATGTCTCTGCCGGTCTGCAGGCCCTTCTTGTTCAATCATAGCAGCGATAGGATCGATCAGGGAGTCAGTCTTGTCTCAGGTCCGTCAGAGGGACCCGTTCCCCAGCGGCCTCTGGAGTTTGGTGCTCGACTTGCTCCCCATCCTGTCCCAGAGCAGCCGACATACAACCAGAGGTTTGGCTTAATTAAACCGTCAACTCGCTTAATGGGCCAGTGGGGGAAACGTCCCCGAAGGGCCAGGAGTCCGTGGACACAGAGGGAAGTCAGGCGATTTGCTTGGGTTCGTGGCGGCGCATGGATGGGACTGTTCCAATCCCTGTGATTCGAGGCCACGCACAGTCATCGGAGAGTGGGGGTCGTTGTGGGCACGGCCCAGTGTCACCGCTCTTCCCCCACACGGTGGTGACAGCACTCCCATTTACCTGAGAAATCTCAGGGCACCTGTGGGCGGCACCAAGCGCTCCGTCCGGGGGGGCAAGGTTACGGCTTTCACTTGTGCACCAACGGAAACCTATCCTATTACTACTTCCCGGGCCACTGCCCCGGGCCCAGGACGTGCGGCCACGAGGACTTGGGAATCAGCACCTGGTGTGGGGAGATATCACCCAAGCGGAGCTCCCCGTCTCTGAGCTCCCAGAGCCGCCCCAGGTCTCAGAAGGACAGTGGAAGTTTGCTGAACAGCAGCCATAGCACCTCCATCGCCGGGGGACTGACGAGAGGTGGAAGGCCCTGCCCTTTCAGACAAATCGGTGCCGTTGCCTAAACAAAGGCCCTTTGGAGGAGAGGTTGGGGAGGAGGAGCCGGAAACAGGCTTCTTGTTTGGATTATTTTTGATGAAAATCTTTACTTTGAAGTTGTGGCGTTAGTTAGGAATTTCCCTTCTAAGAGTCGACATCCTACGAATTATCAAAGCAAGTCCCCTAACGCTGCCATGAAGGAACCACATTTGCAGTCCCCTTCGGGGAGACAAGTAGGCCAGCCTCTCCCACATCGGAAAGGGAGCCCTCGGAGAGACACCCGCAGACCCGGGTGTCCGTATCCACGAGGGCGTCCGTATCCACGAGGGCGTCCGTATCCACGGGGGCGTCCGTATCCACGGGGGCGTCCGTATCCACGGGGGCGTCCGTATCCACGAGGGTGTCCGTATCCACGGGGACATGCTTCTGGGAGCTGAGTTAGTCTCGCTGTTTCCCGCGAGATGCTTTCATGCTGGCATTTATAACGTTGGCTTCAGTTATCTCGATTTGTGATAATTAATTTAGGGTGAAACTGAGGCTGTGATTAGTTATTATAGTTCTGTAATAATTCAGGGGCAGTGGAGTAGAATGAAGACTTGACTGAGAGTTTGAAAATCTGAATTTGTAAGAAAGATCAGCCACTAATTAGGTAAAGATCTTGGATGAACTGTGGGTTTTAAGTATTTTAACTCAAAAATGAGGAAAATGGTCTAGATCAGCTGATGGCAAAACCGTGTCTTTCAGAACCTTAGGGCTCCCCTGGCCCCTCATGGGCTACTAACCGCTCATAGGTCACGCCCCTAACAAGCCACGCCCACCCAAGGCACTCCCCATAGGCCATGCCGCTCATGGGCCACGCCCCCACCGGACACTCCCCCCTCACTGGCCCCTCCCCCCTCAGGCCGCTCCCCAGAGAGCAAGCACTCAGCAGTGCTGGTGTCTCTACCAAACCTCTAAGGCAGCGGTTCTCCACCTTCCTGACGCCGCGACCCTTTAATGCTGTTCCTCATGTTGTGGTGACCCCCAACCATAAAATTATTCTCGTGGCTACTTCATAACTGTAATTTTGCTGCTGTGATGAATCGTCATGTAAATATCTGATATGCAGGATGTATTTTCATTGTTAAAAATTGAACATCATTAAAGCATCGTGATGAATCACAAAAACAATCTGTAATTATGTGTTTTCTGATGGTCTTAGGCGACCCCTGTGAAAGGGTCGTTCGACCCCCAAAGGGGTTGGGACCCACAGGTTGAGAACCGCTGCTCTGAGGAGAACTCCCGCGTTGACCTCCTTCACATATCGGACTCTCAGCATTTTCTTAGAGAAATGGCTTCTCTGTTGACAACGGTTTTAAACAGTGAACTTGCTCATCTGCTGGAGCAGGGTCCTTGCTGTACGGATATTCCGCTGATTTGTTCTAATTGTTAAAATTTCCAAAATTCATGCATTAAGTAGCTTAGACATTCAGCGTAAGATGTTTTCAGAAAAAGTCAGACTGTGAAAAACGGCCGGGAAGCATCATTTTCAATCTGTCATAACCGCCCCATGTGTAGTTTATCTTAAAAATAAGAATACAAATGTTCAGCTTATTTTGTATCGTGTCATGAATATTCATTAGAGTCGCTAGCCCCAGAATAGAGCATGAAAAGCAGAAGTATCCTGGGAGAAATTAACCTGTTAAAAAAGAGGGGTTCCAGCCAGCCTTGTTGGAACACCTGGTTGGCACTAACCACGCCATTAGGCTTTGAGAATAAAAGCACCAAAAATGCTCCCAACCTGAAGAATACAGTGTAGTGGGGAAGAGAGACACACAGACGATTTACTGCAAAGCTCTGAGGTGTACGCAGGGGTGGGAGCGGGAGGGTGTGATTAGAAGGTGGAGGTGAAGCAGGTGATTAAACCACAGGGTCGCTCAGCCCAGGGGTTCAGGGGGTCATGCCCGGGTTGCAGGCACATCCCCAGCAGGGGGCGTGCAGGAGGCAGCTGATTGATGTTTCTCTCTCTCCCTCTCCCTTCCTCTCTGAAATCAATAAAAAATATATTTAAAAAAAACAGAAAACCTTAGGGTCTGTTTGAATGGCAGTTCCATGGCTTGGTGACACCATGGATTAGCTTTCTGACGGACTGGAATCACGGCTTCATTTTCTCCCCTTGAGGACTTGTGCCAATCAGACGCGGTGATCAGCGTGACACGCCTGGCACAGGGCGCACTCCCAGGCGGCAGCGTGTCTTCACTCGCGCACACGGTGTGAGGAGACAGTTTGTTCCCGCGTCTTACAAGCCGGGCCCTGACCGCCTGTTTCAGACGCTGTTCGCAGGCGGCACAAGCAGCCTCAGAGACAGTACCGACTCCTCTGGAGCAGGTGGTGTCCTTCCTGCCGGTCCCACGGAGAGGCCGCCTTTGGGGTCACCGTCAGGCTGCCGACTGCCTGTTCCGTGACTCGGTTTCCCCAGCATGAGCTTCCTCCCGTGACAAGCGCAGGCCGCGTGCCTCTCCGCGACCCCGTGGGAGGGAGCTGGGAGGCTGGGCAGCGGCCGTCTCTGAACCACGAGTCCCTGCCTTCTTAGCCCCCAGGGGACTGTGTGGGGCCAACTCATTCGCTTGAAAAAGGATCTGATCTCAGACCTTTCACTGTTCTTTTCAAAATAATTTAATTTTTAATATTTATTTATCTTTGTTGTTGAAAGTATTGGAGACGTCCCCTTTGTGGTTTTTTCCGCATTGATCCCCCTCCACCCGACCCCACCCCAGGCCTTCACCCTATTGTCTGTGTCCATGGGTTACGCCTATGTGCATACAAGGCCTTTGGTTGGTCTTTTCTCACCCACCCGCCCTCCCCCGCCCTCCCTCTGAGATTCTGCAGTCGGTTCCAGGCTTCCATGTCTCTGGATCTATTTTGTTCATCAGTTTATTTTGTTCATTAGATTCCACATGTGATGAGATCATGTGATACTTGTCTTTCTCTGTCTGGCTTATTTCACTTAGCATGATACTCTCCAGGCCCCTCCCTGCTGTCTCACAGGGTAAGAGGTCCTTCCTTTTCACTGCTGCATAGTATTCCACTGTGTCGATGGACCACAGCTTTTTTATCCACTCTGCTGATGGGCACTTGGGCTGTTTCCAGGTCTTAGCTATTGTAAATTGTGCTGCTATGCACATAGGGGTGCATATGTTCCTTCTGCTTGGTGTTTGGGTTTCTTAGGATATATTCCTAGAAGTGGGATGACTGGGTCAAATGGGAGTTCCATATTTAATTTTTTGAGGAGCCTCCATACTGTTCTCCACAGCGGCTGCACCGGTCTGCATTCCCACCAGCAGTGCCCGAGGGCTCTGTTTCCTCCACGCCCTCACCGCAGAGACGTGCCGTATCTCATCACTCTGAGGAGCAGTTTTTCCCACTCTAATGACTCTGAAATTGCATGAGTCCTGGGCTGATAATACTGGCCACAGTCTTCCTTCATGTGAAAGTTAACGATACGTCTTACAATAATTTTTTTTTTATCTCAGTGAAATCCAGTTTACGTTTCCTCTTTTCCTGTGTATTGTGTCAGTCTGCGAGGTAGGCCTGTTCCTGCATTACACGAAGAGGTATTGTATTCATGTCTCAGAACTCACAATTTAAAAGAGCACGTTTTCATCGCCTTTTTAAAATCCGTGCTAACATGTCTGTGGCAGCCACTCACGTGGCGGGCGGGCGTGAACGTGCCTCTCCTGTGAGGAGCGTTTGCGGGCTCCTCGCCCCCGCGGCCCCGGAGCTCAGCCCGGAGCTCTGCCGCCCACTCCGTGCGGCTCCTGATCCATCTTCATGTTCATGTGCAAGCGCGGCTGTTAGCGTGGGAGCTGGAGCTGTCTGAATTGCCATGACAACCAGAGATCCGTGTGCTAATCTTGTCATCGGCCATCATCGTCACTTTATAAATCCATTGCCTACAAGGATCCCACATGTCAGATCTAAGCAGTCTTGTATGCGTGACTTTTCCCCAAACTATTTCAGGGTGAAGTAGGCGTCAGGTTCTAAGCTGGCGTCTTCGCTGGTTAGGTCCCAGGAGCGTGGAGATAATGGCTGTGCAGTGAGCTCAAACTCGGAGTCCCCGGCCGCTTGCCTCATTTGTTGTCTCTTTTCACTTGTCTGTGTCACTGCACAGTCCCGGGGGATGTGAGTAAGGAGTGTGTTCATTCGTAATGCAGGGATTTAGTGCAGGGATTTAGTGCCGGCCTGAGGAAGCAGGCTGGCTCGTTCCTTATAGACCAACATGGGTCCATTTTGTTCAGACTTTGTAGCTTCCCTGCCGATGGCATCAGCGATCCTTTAAGAGGAGAGTTAAGTCCTGTCTCTCCTCCGTCCCTGAGGACAGAGCAGCGGATGAGGTGGAGACGGCAACAAAGAGCCTTAATCCCGAAGTTGAAGGAGAAATGTGCAGGCTCCATCAAGGACTTAGTGGAGACGCGGCTCAGACCACCAGGTGCTTGAGTTTAACCCATTGGCTTTGCTCTTATTGGCCCTGGATTTATTTAAAAGCAGAGCGAGTACTGACTGTCTGCTTTGATGTGCTTCACGATGGACTCATTGGTATCCAGACCGGTGACGCGCACTCACCTGGGATCCTCATGGCGCCGCGGGCGCTGGGAGCGGTGGGGGTGGGATGAGGCGGTGGGGGTGGGAGCTCGGGGCTAGGCCTGCACAGAGGGTTGATGCCATGTGTTAGGTCCTCGGAAATGTGCGTTTCATAAATATTTATGAGCCCTCAGCACTGAGCCATATCCTAGCTGGTTTTTATGGAGAACACAGCATCTTCTTCAGTATTTTTTTATTTTTTATGCCATATGCTTTCCTTTTCACTTGGAGGCTCTCTGGATAATTCATGCAAAAAACAAAGTAAGATTGGTTTGAGTTTAAAAATACCTGAATTGGCTGCTAGGGGTGAGCTCTCTCCGGCTGTGATCCTCCTACAAGGCTGCACATCAGAGAGAACCCAAGGAGCCTTGCAAATAAGAGGGTTAGAGGCGCTCGGGCCTCCTGCTTCAGACGCCCCCAAGCAGGTCCCAGGGGCCCCGGCCTCAACTGGCTGAGAGGCACAGACATGCAAAGCCTGGGCTCATGTACTCTATAATCTGTGTCTCCTGACTTCAGGTTTTTGAGAAATTCACGTGCGTGGAGTCTTTCCACATTTCTGTTTGAAAGTTGACTATATTCGTGTCCATGCAGTTCTCTCCCATCTGTGTTGTGCATTTTGCCAAGTACCTTCCCTTGCTCCTCACCACCGTCTGAGAGGCTGTGACAGGCCGTGGCCAATGTGGGAGGACGTACACGTTGGTTCGCTGCACGGAGCCCCTGTCGAGGGGACAAGGGGGGCCTCATGCCCTGTCCACAGGCAGCCACGCACCTGGGAGCTGCCCCAGCTGGCTTTGCCCCAGGAGACATCTTCTCGTCCTCCCAAAGCGGGTGCTGTGGGCTGTGCGAACTCTGAGCTGTGCAAACCAGGCCACTGTGAGCATTTCAGATGGAAAGAGCTGAGAGGCTCGGAGACAATGATACCTCTCCCAGCCACGGAGTCACGTGGCTCCATTCAGTGTCCCTCTGCCACACCGGAGATCATTCTCGCATCTTCTTGGAGACACCTGTGCAGTCGCACCGTGGCCCTTTCGCAAATGCTCCGGTCATTCATCAGAACTGGTTCTTGGCCACATCACTGCACAGAAAACAATGATTTGTCTCATTAACCAGAAGCGATTTCGTCAACTTTGGTTGTGACTTACACTTGAAAACAGAACATCATGAAACAAACACCAAACAATGGCCTGGTAACCTTCAGAACTCCAGGCTCTGCCCAACACCTGGCTGGAAGGTGGGAGACGCAGTGAAATCTCGGGGGGTTTACAGACACCCATGTGTAGGAGGCCACGTGCTGCCACGGAATGGTGGGTTTGTCTTGTGATGACGGGAAACAGCCTTAGGCTCAGACGAGGAAACCCCGCGTCTGGCTCTGCTGTTCCCGACTCCATGTGGTCACCCCCCGCTTTAAAGCACCCTCAGCAGCACCAACATGCCCTTGCCCTTGAATGAATCCTTAAATGAGGGTGTTGTTTAGTGGGAACAGCTGTGCACACATATAAACCCAAGTACCTGTCCCTCAAGAAAGCCAGCGTGTGCCCTCCGGTGCCAGGTGCAAGGCCTGCTGTGAACGCGTGTGTGAGGGTTGACGGAACATGGGAAGGGGAGCTGGGAGTCGCTCGGTTTGGGGGAGGCTGGCTTCTGTTTCCATTTCTGCTATCGGAACAGTGTGGGCGAAAGGGGCCACATGCTGACCTGGCAGCTCAGGGGAGGCCTGCATGGCCGTCTGGCCAACGCAGACCTGAGGATGGTCTGAATTTAAACTTTAACTAAAGCAGTGATGGTGGGTAGTTATGTCCTAGGCCGGTATCTTCCCTGACAAGGTCAACCTTTACCTTCACTGAGCCTGTCTGTCTTTTTGCATCTATGATAACATACCCTTGAAATGTCTAGGCCACTTATGACTTCCCTGTATCTGGAGCCCCTGGTGTACAACCACATGTGCTGGGCGCCGGGACAGAGACCACAAATTCCTTCATCATCCTGCTAGTTATTCCTGCACCCACCCCAGTATGTGTCCATCATTTCACTTCTTATCCAATCCCAGGGGTTTCCCCACTTTGCTTTCTCCCGCCTCTCTGCTCTATCACTAATGGATTTCCTGTAACCCACCTAGGTCCCTTCCTTTGATTGCAACGTATAAATACAGATGTCACCCGCCTTCTCCGGAGCATTAGCTCAATGCGTTGAGGTTCTGCTTCCCGGCATATGTCGACAGTTTGGCTCAAATAAACTCACAAAAATTCTTTACAGGTTTCCATGGCCTTTTACTTTAACAGATGAATTACGACCCACGCGGCTGTGGGAATGAAGTGCTGTGAGCTGGTGCCTGGCCGACATGCTTAAGTCACTGCTTGCTACATTCAGACTTGGCTCCTGTTGGCCAAATGCCCACAATTCACTTATCTCGACCTGAACTCTTAGATGCTTAGTGTCCACACACACACACACACACACACACACACACACACAGGGCATGAGGATGCTTCTAGAACCTTTTTGACTGTGATTCTCAGTCAGTCCAGTCTTATGTGAATTATGGACGGTGACCTGCTTGGGGGGATGGCTATGCCGTGTGGCTACTGACTACATCGCCGAGGAAACAGCCCTGCCCAGCGAAGTCTGGTTGTGCTGCGAGTTGGATGGTTCTATTCTCAGGCTGGTAAACCCGGCCCAAATGTTCGTAGGCTTGAGTTTAAGAATGACTTTCTTTTCTCATCTGAGAACATGATATTCTCAGAGACGCAGGAAGCCGTGGGGAGGCAGCCGGCAGGCGCCCTAAAGGGCCATATGCTCAGCTTCTCCATCTCCCTGGAGGCTGCGGTGACAGCTGTGGGCGGAGCGAGCTGTCACCCATACTGGCTGTCACCCACGTGCATCGCAACCTCAGAGAGCCCGCGGCCTTGGGATGGAGGGACGCCTGCAGCCACCTCTCCTCTCAGAGCCGGCCTGTGTCCTCACCGATAAGGTTCCTTCAGAGACGAGACCCTTTCCTGGTGGTGACGGAATCGCAGCCTCGGTGGCAGCCGCCTGCGCGTGAGAAGTGGTTGGATTCGCTCCATCCCGAGGAGAGCCAGTTGCTTCTGATCACTCCCAGGACTTGGTTTCTCCGGCTGCTCGTCCCTGGCGAGGGGACCCTCTCCGAGGGCGGGGGGCTGATGAAAGGCGTCAGACTTGGTCGGACATGCAGTTGTTGGATGTCGA
Source organism: Myotis myotis (assembly GCF_014108235.1). NCBI lineage: Eukaryota > Metazoa > Chordata > Mammalia > Chiroptera > Vespertilionidae > Myotis > Myotis myotis. The sequence continues at coordinate 305,108 of NW_023416357.1, read as the reverse complement.
GAACTTTAGGGGGAGGCGCCCAGGAGGGGAGGCGCCTGGTGAAAGCTTTCCTAGGAACACGCACTTTCTCCCAGGAGGTGCAGCTGAAGAGGCTTCAGGACAGGCCTGGCTGGATAAGTCCCTTCCTTCCTGAGCAGAGGGGGAAGGCCGGCCACGCTCCCCGCAGCCGGGGCTGTTTCAGGGCATTTACGGGGGATGGTCCTTCCTCACAGCCGGCTCCCTTCCCCCTCGTGTCCCCTTTCAGGAGGGGGGACCGGAGCCTCCAGTCACTCCTCTTCCCTCAGATAAAAGGGACCAGCCTCTGCCTCAAGGGAAACCACAGCGACTGGGAAAGTGTGTACTTGAGGGCTTGCCTGCTCACCCTGTGGGTGTCCAAAGAGACAAAACAGTGCTCTCGGTCCTGGGAAATGCCCGACCGAGTGAATATTTATCCTCTGGTTTTATTATTTCAACTAGAAGCCCAGTGCACGAAATTTGTGCACGGGGGTATGTGTGTCCCAGCCCAGCCTGCACCCTCTCCAATCTGGGACCCCTCGAGGGATGTCCGACTGTGGGATCTGGCTTAAACGGGCAGTCGGACATCCCTCTCACAATCCAGGACTGCTGGCTCCCAACTGCTTGCCCGCCTGCCTGATTGATGCCTAACTGTTCCCCTGCCAGCCCAGTTGCCCCCAACTGCCTTCCTCTGCCGGCCTGGTCATCCCTAACTGCCCTCCCCTGCAGGCCTGATTGCCCCCAACTGCCCTCCCTTTCAGGCCTGGTCCCTCCCAACTGCCCGCCCCTGCTGGCCATCTTGCAGCCATCTGTGTCCACATGGGGGCAGCCATCTTGTGTGTTGGAGTGACGGTCAATTTGCATATTACTCTTTTATTAGATAGGGTAACATTAAAATTCACAGCACGTGGGAAAGCCTAAGGCCCGATTCCTGCCATGACCCTGAGAACTAGGAGCTCGAGGCCCAGAAACCTCCTAAGAGCCTGCAGGCTCCGACTGGCTGTGTGTGAACGTTCCAACCAGCGTTTCTCCTTTTCCTTCACTTCATTTCCTTTCCGCCCCGACGTGAACGGGTTTGGGGCGGACGATACACAAACGCCCCAGTGTCGGCCTCTGGATATGGCTAGACCTCAGGGTGCTCAGGAGCGAGACCACTCTCGAGGTATGGAGGCCCCTTCCGGACAACTGCTAGCTTTTAAGACGTGTGTGTTTAATAAAATTAAGGTGGTAAATAAAGGACTAATGAAGTTTACATGATCGACAGCGGTTTCTGCTTCTGTAGAAGATGTTTAATCACGCGGTCTCTCTCCTCGGCGCGTGGGCACATCCGTCGGTGACATTCCCACTGTGTCTCCTGTCACGTGGGCGGAGCATCCACGTGGCCCCCGCTTTGTCCCCACGTCTGGATGAGTCTCCGAAGGACAACACCGGCTCCTGTGAATAATAATTCTCCCGACAGATGTGCACGAGCAGCGGCTTCCAGAGACCGAGCTCCTGCTGCGACGACTCTCAGCGGCACCCCGACAGGCGTGCAGTGACCTTTTCAGAGGTGAGGACGCTGAGACGCGGGCGAGGGGAGGATGCTCCTGGGAACTCAGAACCTGTGTGGAGACTCACCTTTCTCCCTCTTGTGCAGGCTGCCTCTCCCGTCCCGGGCGTGACCTGGCCCGGCCCACACTCACTCACTCTCTGCCCGAGGCCGTCAGGAAACCGGGGAGTTTTTAAAGACGCCCCTTGCTGATAAAAGGGGGGTGACATTTGGAAATAAGCCAGAGACGTGGGTGGGAGAGCATTTCCAAAAGCATTACCCGAGGCATTCACTGGCCCGCCAGAGACACAGCTCTCACTGTTCTCGCCGTTGAGCTGTTTTCTATTGTACGTAGAAGACTATGCTTTAGTCTTGTTTTTAATTTTTATTCAAAGTTTTTATAGCAGTATTAATTATGGAGTGGGTCAGCTTGACATGATACACAAGACCCAACCTAATTTAACATATTATAGACATACACTCATACACACACTTTTTCTTCTGATTTTTATTTATGATTTATTATATACTAAGTATGCTTATATAGGCTTATACATTATGTTAAGGTTTTATATGTGCTTGGTGGGTGAGGTTATTCAAGGAATAACAATGTTAAAGACATTCGACTGTGTATTCAAGTTAGAGGTTTATTTTGCTGATCAAGGAGCAACGAGAACAAATCTGCTTTAAATTAGAGCGTCCAGTTGAGTCAGAACATGTGAGAACACGGAGGAGAATGAACGCCGAGGCCTGAACTGTTGGAACAGGGACGGTCCTGCCAGAAAGAGTGGCCTGTCCACGCCCGTGAGGGACGGACCGGGTTCACATCCAGGGGCACAGGGCGCCTGCCGGGAGCCCTCGGAGCTGTGTAGGGAGCTCGCAACAAGCCGGCCGGCGCTGGGCCGGGCTGTGCAGGCCTGGGGCGGGGACTCTGGGCCACGGCTTTTTAAAAAATATATTTTCATTGATCTCAGAGAGGAAGGAAGAAGGAGAGATAGAAACGTCAGTGTGAGAGAGAATCATGGATCGGTCGCCACCTGCATGCCTCACACTGGGGATGGAGCCCACAACTCGGGCCTGTGCTCTGACCGGAATCGAACCCTGACCTCCTGGCTCCTAGGTTGATGCTCAACCACTGAGCCACCGGCCGGGCTGGCCATGGCTTTAGGTCCCCCCTCCCCGCCTGCTGAGGACACAGCTGGACTTCCTCCTGGGCAGCACGGAGAGAAGCGGGGCCTGGGAGACTCGGGGGCGATTCCACGCGAGCAAATGCCGCTCACGTCCGTGCGAGTCAGAAAATCCCTTTCCTGGAGACGTGGAGGGAAGCCCCCCCCCCCCCCCCCCAGCAGCCGGTGGAGACCAGAGAGCTCCGTCGGCGACATCACTGGCCTCCTCGTCGCCGAATAACGACTGTTTACGTGTGACCCTCTGTAAACTACGCGTCAGTCTCTCCATGCCACAGCCTGCTCCTCTGGACTCTGCACCCGGCCTCACTGGGCGTGCACTGTGTCTGCATTTATGAGGATGTGCTCCTGCTTCCCACCAGGAGTGGAGGTCGTTTGCATTTAAATGCCCGCGTGGCATGTTCGGGCCCACACGGAATCCACCGCCGACTCCGAAGGTGTCTGAGCCTGTCGGCCACGAGTGGAGATAACCATGAAACCCCATTTGCATGATGATCTCAGAACTTCCTGGCACCTAGAAGGTTCTAGGGAACAGAGGGCCGTGTGGTTACACTTTGGAAATATCAGGTGCTGGCCCCAGCAGTGGGACCGTGGGTGGGTGGAGCCCTCGGGGTGGGGGCCCCCGGGAGGGGCTCCTGGCACCAGGGGAGGCAGCAGGCGCAGCCCTTGGAGGAGACACCGGTTGGGTGCGGGAGGCCATGGACAGGGACTGAAGCGAGGGCAGCACAAGCTCATGGCTCATAAACTTGCGGGAAGGGGAGACCTGACACTCATGTTGCCGTGAGGACGGATCTCGGACGTGGTTCACCTGGGACCATGGCTGACGGCTCTGTGGAGAATGACCGAGGGCGGGTTTGGGTTTGCTGTTGGCTGTCGGAGAGTCCGCGCCATGTCATTCTGTTTGGAGGTGAAGGTGGCTGAATGGTTTCACCTCCACAGCGGAAACCCGCCCATAGAGGGGGCTCCGCACACCCAGGGCTGAGCAGGTCAGGGGAGAGACACATCTGCCCCAAAGGCCGGCAGTGACCTCACGTGGAGGTCACTCGATGACGAGGTGCCTGCGGACGGATGTCTTCTTGGTCTTTGCATGTTTTAGATCAGAGAAAACGGAGCTGTTCCTGCGCCTGTGCAGTTACACCTCCCGACACTGCGACCTGGGAGGGGATCAGCAGGAATCGCTGGTGATGGAGCCTGTGTTACAGGCACCGTCACAGGGGCTCTGGCTCTGAGGGTTGTTAGCGACCTGAGAACACGGCGCCGCCGCCTCGTGAGTGGAGGGGCCTCTTGGTGAGTGTCCCCGAGGCGGCAGGTGCGTCCCCAGGCAGCAGGTGCGTCCCCCTAGGCAGCAGGTGTGCCCCCCGGGCGGCAGGTGTGTCCCTCCCCCAGGCGGCAGGTGCGCCCCCCAGGCGGCAGGTGCGGCCCCCAGGCGGCAGGTGCGTCCCCCAGGCTGCAGGTGCGTCCCCCAGGTGGCAGGTGCGTCCCCCAGGCGGCAGGTGCCCTGCGTGGAGGTGCGAGGCGCCTGTGCAGAGTGGACACTCATGACCCGCGTGGCCCCCCGAGGTCGACGAGCTCCCACCCTGCAAAGTGCCCTTTTCGGGGTCTGCTTAGTCCGCTGCGTTGAATTTTTGTTCTTTTCGTGGACAGTTTCGCTGTTTAAAACGCTCCTGGGTCCCAGGGCGGAGAGGCTGCCGGGCTCCTCAGTGCAAGGCCGTCCTGACTCACGGAGGACAAAGGGTTCGATGCGGCCACGCGGGCGGGTCAGCGCGTTGCTGGCCGAGCTCACGGCAAAGAATCGATACCCAGGAAACCAGGTGTGTCCAGGCAGAAGCACACGGAGAACACGTCTGCGCACTGTTGCAGATGAAAATGCAAACGAAGGCAGGAAGCTGGCCCCGAGCTCCCCTGGGGGGCAGGGTCAGCATTTGCTAGTTGTTCCAGAAGCTTCCACGGAACAGAGCTGCAGGGAGCGATGAGACTTGACGTGCTCAGTGGTTCACTCTCCTTGGAGCGTTCGTTTCTAAAGTAATGACTCTGACACGTGTCCAATGGCGTGGCCTTAAGGACGGCGCAGCAGAAGCGGGATCCGACGCGACTTTCCCGGCTGATCCGTGGTTACGGTCGACAGGCGCTGGGCGGCTCGCGTGGGAAGAGCAGTCCTCCCTGAGCTCGGCCCGTTCTGCTGAATGACCGTCAGGAAACCGTGTCCATGCCCAGCTCTTCCTCCATCGAGTAAGGGCTGTGAGACAGGCTCTGCCAGCCGCTGTGGCTCGAGTCAGAGGCTGTTTGTAAATTAGTCTGAGGCAGTGCCCGGGCTGGTGACAAGGGCCAGATCCGCTCGTGGGAGCCGGGACCCGCCTTGGCTCAGGGGAACGTCTGGGGGACGTCCCTCCTCCCTCAGGGTCCGTCTCAAAGCTTGTTTATAAGATGGTAGCTTCCACGTCTTTCCTGGCAGTGGCCTGCTCAGGGCCTTGTTATCGGAGGCTTGAGCTCTGAAGGGACTTCAGGGACGCTCCGAAGGGCTCTGGGGGTGGACCGTGGGTTAATCCTACGTCTGATCGTGGCCCTCGACCTTGGAACGACCTTGGCTTTGCTCAGGCCCCTGTAAGCTGCTTGTCTCCACGGGAGACCTGTTCAGCCACTGTCACCACAACGGGTGTGGTGTGGGTGTGTGTGAGCCTGTGTGTGTGTGTGGTGTGGGTGTGTGTGGTCTGGGTGTGTGTGTGTGTTTGTGAGTGTGTGTGGTCTGAGTGTGTGTGGTCTGGTTGTGTGTGTCTGTGTGTGAGTGTGTGTGGTGTGGGTGTGTGTGAGCCTGTGTGTGAGTGTGTGTGGTGTGGGTGTGTGTGGTCTGGTTGTGTGTGTGTGGTCTGTGTGTGGTGTGGGTGTGTGTGAGCCTGTGTGTGAGTGTGTGTGGTGTGGGTGTGTGTGTCTGTGTGTAAGTGTGTGTGGGCTGGTTGTGTGTGTCTGTGTGTGAGTGTGTGTGGTGTGGGTGTGTGTGTCTGTGTGTGAGTGTGTGTGGTCTGGGTGTGTGTAGTCTGGGTGTGAGTGTGTGTGTGTGTGTGTGTGTGGTCTGGGTGTGTGTGGTTTGGGTGTGAGTGTGTGTGTGTGTGTGTGTGTGTGTGTGTGGTCTGGGTGTGTGTAGTCTGGGTGTGAGTGTGTGTGTGTGAGTGTGTGTGGTCTGGTTGTGTGAGCCTGTGTGTGAGTGTGTGTGGTCTGGGTGTGTGTAGTCTGGGTGTGTGTGTGGTGTGGGTGTGTGTGTCTGTGTGTGAGTGTGTGTGGTCTGGGTGTGTGAGCCTGTGTGTGAGTGTGTGTGGTGTGGGTGTGTGTGTCTGTGTGTGAGTGTGTGTGGTGTGGGTGTGTGTGTCTGTGTGTGAGTGTGTGTGGTCTGGGTGTGTGTAGTCTGGGTGTGAAATGCACAGCGACACGGACTGTGCACAGTTTGCAGAGCTGTGGCTGAGGCAGAGCTGGCTACACTGCATTCTTCGTGGTTGCATTCACAGCCGAGTCCTCTGTGTGAAGCCCTAACAACACGATAAAACTACACGCCTTTCACATATGCCGTCACTTGGGTGACTGGTGTTCCCAGTCGCAACCTTTTAGGCTGCACAGTGGTTCCTGGGGAGACGATGTGTGGTTCTCACCTGCCCATGTCGCCTCACGTCCACCTGGCACAGCTGTGCTCGGGGAGGGCAGGGAGCAAGGACAAGAGGCGTGACCTGGGGAGGAGCCAGACCATGCTGAGGGCACCGACCAGGAGGTGCCAGGCAGCGGCCACATCCTGAGCTGTGCCTCGTGCAGAAGGGAGACTGGCGTTGGGGAGGCCGCCGGAGGGAGACTGGCGCTGGGGAGGCCGCCGGAGGGAGACTGTGCCAGGCAGCGAGGGTCTGGCTCCCGTCGGGGAGGCAGCCACACGGTCCCAGTTTCATCCTCAAGGAGCGACACGGGCAGACAGCCTCCCCCCGCTCCCGCCCCCCCCACCCTCCCCCCCAGTGCGGGCAGATGCCTGGCCAGACGGCTCTGTGCACACGCGACCTCGCAGCTTTGCCGTTTATGAAACCAGCTTCCGATGCAAATAGGTCTGGAGGCTGTTTCTCTTCCAAGTGAAACTCGGGACTTGAGAAGTGAATCTGTCGTTTTTACTTGGAGCTGAAATCTGTACGTTGCAAAAGTTGGTCTCCTCTCTTCACTGCTCTATGTGCTTATGAAACAGCACGTTTCCCAGAAATAGACGATGAATTTCACATCAAGGGTGCAGAGTAACTTCTTGCAGATTTACAGAACTTTCTCCCTCTGAGAAGGAATAATGTCACCAGGTGGCTGCTCTCCAGATGGGATGTGTCGCTGGAGACAGTGGCGGTGAGGAGGGCAAAGGCCGACAGGGAGAAAGGGAGGTGCCCAAGGACACCCCAGGGCACAGTCACCTTTCCTTCGTGCTTTGCTACAGGCCTGGAGGCAAGTTAAAGAGTAAGCGGATATGTGTTTCTTCGGGCACGGGCGTGTTTGACAGACCTTCTCGAACTCCTGTGTTGGGCACATGCGGGTCGGCGAATGCAAAGCCACCACCACGCGCCCCTTCCTAAGGCCCCTGCTCCAGGGAGAGCCCGCCGCAGGGGGACTGGTTATTATTAACATCATTTCTCTTCTGAAATGTAATAAACGCGCAGACCTGGGTGTCCGGGATTTGGGGAAAGCCGGGCAGAGAGGCAGTTTCCTGCTCTCGGCAGCTGCGAGCAGGGCAAATGGAGGCGGACGGAGAAGACATCAGAACAGAAGAAGTTACGCTGGGGGGTTGTGGGCACGAGCTCTTGTGTCAATGAATTAACTCTTTGCTGTTATTCAGGGAAATGTTTACTCTCTCCTCTATGAGCCTTAAATTAGCAGAGCTGAAAGCGGTGAACTAAATCTTATCAGCAGGTGTTAAGACCCAACGACCTGTAGGTCTCTCCTCACAGATTGTAAAGACTTTCACTGGAAAATCACCTGGAATCGCCGGACCTCGTGGTTGGGTGTGGGCCAACGATGGAGCCTTTGTGCTTTGAAACAAGGATTTGCTGCGACAGCCGATCCGTGTGGGTCAGCTAGTCCGATAGTCGCTTCAAGCGCTCGTCCCACATCGGTGAGGAGGGCCTCGGACAGGCCCGCCCGACTGTCTCTGTGTGTGACCATGCCCAGCCGACCGCCTTCCTGTCTCCAGCACCAGACTCGCCTGCAGGCGGATGCTCACGGCGCCCAGCCCGCTCCGCCTGGTGCCTGGCGCCTGGTGCCGAGTCCGTCAGCTGGGATCCTGTCTGTGGCTTGGACGCCGCCTTGGGCCTCTGTTCTCATAACAACATTCTCTTCAGAGCGGTTTTAGGTTCACATGAAAATTGAGGGGAAACGTACAGATTTCTCAGGTGTCCCCATGACCCACACCCCCCACCAGAAGGGACATGTGTGACACCCGAGGAACCCAGGGGTGCGTCTTCATTACCAACCAGTTCTGTTGGCTTCAGTCTTGGTGGTGTAGACTCCTTGGGTTCGGACAAATGCAGGATGACATGTGTCCACCCCATCGTGTCAGCCTCCGTCTTCCCACTGCCCTGCTCTCCTCAGTGCTCAGTCTGTCCACACGCTCCTCACCCCGACCCCTGGCCGCCCCTGATCTGTCCTCCGTCTCCGTGTCCTGCCTCTAGAACGTCATGGAGGTGGATCCACACGGTGGGGGCTGTTCAGGCTCCGTTCACTCAGAGATACGCACGGGAGGTCTCTCAGGCCCCCCTGTGCCGTGACAGCGCCGTTCCTCTTAGCTCTGAATGCTGTTCCGCGACACGGCTGGAGCACAGCTCCTTTATCCGTCACCGACCAGCCAAGGGCCTCCGTGGCCCCGAGTCTTAGCGATTATGAGGAAAGCTGCCACGAACACGTGTGCCCTGGTTCCCCTGGACATAACTTTTCGTCTCCTTTGGGAAAATATCCAAGAGCGTAACTGTGGGATGACGTGTAAGATACGTTTAGTCGTATTTTAAAAACCTGCCCAACTTCCCAAGTATAGGCACGTTTTCCCCAATGGCTGCGCCATTTCTCACGCCCAGCCCTGCGTGAGCGTCCCCTTATCCACGTCCTCGCCGGCATCGGTGTCGGAGTTGCCGAGCCTGGCCGTTCTGAACGCGGTGCCGTGCGCCTCACTGCGATTTTAATGTGCGTTTTCCAAATGACACACGACGCGAGGCATCTGTTTCACACCGTTTGCCACCTTTGCTGAGGTGTCTGTCAAGGTCTCTGGCCACATGTTAATTGGGGCGTGTTTTCCTGGTGCGTGTGGAGTTCTGAGAGCTGCTTGTACATTTTGGATACGAGTCCTTCATCAGCTGCCTTTTCTCCAGTGTGGGCTTGTCCTCTCATCTGCTGACATTTTCTGCGGTTTTCAGTCTTGACGAGGTCTGGCTTATCAAGTATTTATTTCGTGTGTGATGCCTTTGGTGTTGTGTCTAAGTGTCCTGCTCATACCCAAGGTCACCAGGCTCCCTCCTCTGTGGGTTCCGGAGTTTCATAGTTTGTGTTTGCATTTCTTTCTCATTTCCAGTTAGTGTTTGTGGAGGTGGAGGTGTCCGGTCTGTGTCTGCGCTCATCCTTTGCATGTGGATGTCCAGTGGTTCCCACCCCTTTGTTGAAACTCTAAACCTTTGAGGCCGTGACATTATCCAGAGCCGTGAACATGATGGTGTATGTTTTTTTTCACTACAAATATTTGTTATTGATTATTTTCCTAACTCATTCTTTTGATAATCATTTTAAAAGACCTGTATTATTGAACAACCCTTGAGCTTTCAGTAATTCTATTGCACTTATGCTGTGTTGGCACAGAAAGAGTCGAAGCCCTGTCTTCAAGCCAATTGTGACTTCTCAGTGACCTGACAGTGTCCGACAGGGTTGAGATGGCGTGTACATTTCTATTCACTTTATTAGTAATTAAAGCATAGAACATGGGACGTGGGACATGGGACGTGGGACCTGGGGCCCTGCGGTGTGACTTGTGCCTTCCCACCTCGACCTAAGCACGGTGCCTGGCCCCTGAGCTCTCACCAGAGCGACTGGCACAGGACGTGCCCACCCCTAGAAGCAGCTGTACAGCCGGCACCGTCTGAGCCAGCGGCTTCCAGTCATCGGACGGCACAGCCCAGGGCTGCCGTCCTGAGAAAGGGAAACGAGACGATGCCCACATTCACGCCACTGTCTGCCGGGGGCACTTCCCAACCCCGGGCTCAGGTGGAGCACGCAGACCAAGAGGCCTCACTGAGCGAGGAGGCAGGCATTGGGGGGAGTGGCAGGGAATTGAGGGGCAGGTGCATGGAACGGGGGTGGGGGTGCTGGGCAGTGGGGACCCACACTCTTTTGCCAGCAGGTGCTAGACCTGAGGAGCCGTGCACAGTGAGTCGGCTGCCGATGGCCCGGAAGGTCCCGGAAGCTCCTGGAAGGTCCCGGCGGATCTGTGATGGTTAAATTCTCTGTCTGCCTGGCTCGGCTGTTCTGCGAGGTGTTGGGTCAGACCCAGTCTCCGCGTTGCCATGAAGGTGCTCCGTGGACGTGATGAACATGAACCGACGTAGAGGGGATTCCACTGGACAGCCATCCCATCTCCTCCTGCCCCATCGGCAGGCACCACAGAGCGTTTCCTGCCAGGGGCTGAGGTGAGATTGCAGATCGTCACGTCCACTGTCATTGCAACAGCGATTCTGGGGTGGGGGTGCCCCGAGGCTTCTGCTCCGCGTGGAGGCGTGTGGGACTTACTCACCTGACGACCGGGAAGCGTGAAATCCGGGAAGATTCGCGATGCGGCTGCGAGGACAGTGGGTGTTTCTAAAACGTAATCACGCCCAGTGGGGTTCCACGGAGCATGGCGCCCGGCGGTGGGATTCATGGACCCGTTAGTGTGCCACACTCTGTGCGTGTTCAAGCGGCAGCCGCTGGGCAGGGGGAGCCCAGCGTCTTCACCGGCCACCGCTGGCCAGTCTCAGGTCAGCTGATGTCCCGCAGGTGGCGGAGGGCATGGGCAGATGAGGGCGATGGCGGGCAGGTGGCGGAGGGCACGGGAGATGCGGGTGATGATGGGCAGGTGGCGGAGGGCACGGGGAGATGCGGGTGATGATGGGCAGGCGGCGGAGGGCACGGGGAGATGCGGGTGATGACGGGCAGGCGGCGGAGGGCACGGGGAGATGCGGGTGATGGCGGGCAGGCGGCGGAGGGCACGGGGAGATGCGGGTGATGGCGGGCAGGTGGCGGAGGGCACGGGGAGATGCGGGCGATGGCGGGCAGGTGGCGGAGGGCACGGGGAGATGCGGGTAATGGCGGGCAGGTGGCGGAGGGCACGGGGAGATGCGGGCGATGGCGGGCAGGTGGCGGAGGGCACGGGGAGATGTGGGTGATGATGGGCAGGTGGCGGAGGGCACGGGGAGATGCGGGCGATGGTGGGCAGGTGGCGGAGGGCACGGGGAGATGCGGCAGGGACCTGTCTGCCTGTTTCCCTCTGCATTCACCTCCCACGTGACTGGAGCCTCAGTTCTGAGTTCCACGTTGCATTGAAATACTTTAAAATAAAACTCGTCACTCGGTTTGTACGGGAAGGAGGGAAAGACGGCCAGCGTCTGGGCTGCGGAGTGAGCAGGCGAACAGCGTTGGCAAAACGCCGGGGAGTTCACCGGGCCTGGCCTTCGAATGTGCTGGCCACTCCACTGGGATCACAGTCTTCACCCAGCAAACCCCCGAGCCTTGCTGAGTCAGGGCCCCCAGCATGGCTGAGCGTGGCCGTCCTATGACCGCAGGGTCCCCGAAATAGGCTGGAAATGCATAGCGCTCTGCATGTGCCTGTTATGTATTCTCCTATTGGTAAAAGCGTAGCATGTAAATTGTCCCCTCGGCCGGAGTTCTCCTGGGCGTTCGACCAGGGGGCCGGCCGGCTGGTGGGGGAAGGGAGGGAGTACCCGGCCGGCAGCCTCTAGGGACCCTACCAGTGCACACATTTCGTGCACCGGGCCTCTAGTTACTTAATAAAAAAAATGGTCGGGACTAATGCACTTCCCTGGAGCCATCCACAGGCAGTAGTGAGACAGGCTGGGTGTGGGTGTGGTTTGTGGAATGTCCCTCCCACTGGCGCTGGCGTGGCCGCTCTCACACCCCTGCTGTGGGTGGTTGGAACTCTCAGCTGATGGATTTATTTCCTGGAGCTCAGGGCTGCTGGCGTGTCCTGTCTGCCAGCCCGGAGCTGGTCACATTGTGTTGGTATGACGTGTGTTTGGATCATCAACGTTCAGGGAGAGTAGTTCAAATCTGCGTGACACCGAGTCCACAGGCCTCTCCTCTCCTGTCCTGTTTCTCCGAAGAAAGTCCGCCCAGCCGAGTGCCCGGCCCGGAGACGCTGCATCAGGGCCGGGCGCGCGGACACGCACGGAAGACCCTCTCGCCTCCAAGGCCGGCCCTGCAGGGCAGAGGGCCTGCTCTCGAGCGGACGGGGTGCTCGTGAGGCAGAGGTGCTGCTCGCCAGGAGGCAGCGAGCCGGCTCCCCGCACTCGCTGTTACAGTCCAGGATTTTCTCGTCCTTGGACTCACTTCCCGCGGCAGCAAGTTATGTCATCTCCACTCTGACATTTCTTGCTATTCATCTCGAGAAACGTAAAGGCTGTGGTTTTACAGGAATTAAATTTATCGGTTAATAGACACACATGTATAAGTACTGTATGTATGCATTTTGGAAGAAATGCTTGTTTTTATGTGTTTCTACAGCATTATTTGTTAAAATATATATTTTTATTGATGTCAGAGAGAAGGGAGAGGGAGAGAGAGAGAAACGTCAATGATGAGAGAAAATCATGGGTCGGCTGCCTCCTGCACGCCTCACACTGGGGATCAAGCCGCAACCCCGGCCTGTGCCCTGACCTGGAATTGAACCGGGACCTCCTGGTTCACAGGTTGACGCTCAACCACTGAGCCACCCAGCCGGGCTGTGCAGTGTTACGTTCATGGCTCTTCTGAAATAGGAAAGAATGAAGTCTCTTTGTGAGTCCCTTGCAGCCTGTGTGCGTCTGCCTGCCTTGGAGAGCGTCCTCCTGGCTCCTGCTTGTCTGGGCGCGGACCAGCCGCGTGCCTCCTGGGTGGCAGGTGAGTGCAGCTGGGGCCGTGGCTCCCCAGGAAGCCTGGGTTCCTGTGGCACCTGCCTTCCCACCAGCGGAGGGCATGCTGCCGGCCCTTCTTTCCGAGGCAGCTCTCCCTCAGCTGAGACACTGGCGTTAAGGGAAATGAACTGGCATTTCCAATTAGAAATAATACACGGCTGATCATTAGAGTTCAAATGTTCCCTACCAAAGAGGAATGCAGTTGGAGGACTTACACGCTCAGATTTTAGTCTCACTCTGTGCTGCAGTAATTAAGGATAATCTTATTATATTGGCATAAACGTAGACAAGCTGATCAAAGGGGTGGAATAGAGGGTACAGCACATACGATTACTTGATTTTCAAGAAAGGAGCCAAAGTAACTCAACGAGGAAAGGGAAGGCTAGACCTGGATCTAAAGACTACAGGGAGCCAGCGTTGAGGACCGTGCTGTCGGCGACTACGGCCAGCCCACCTGTCGCTGCCAAGTGCCCAGAAGTCGGCCAGTCCAGGTTGAGATGTGCCGGAACGTAAGGTACACACTGATGTCAAACGTGCTGCAAAAATGCAAGCTAGCTCGTTGGTAATGTATATCTATATATATAAAAGCCTAAGCAACCGGCCGACCAGCCAGTAGCTATGACGTGCAATGACCAACAGGGGGCAGATGCTCAACGCAGGAGCGGAAGCCACAGGCATGGAAACATGGAACAAACTGATGAACCTCAGAGGGAAGGGGGAAGGGGGGAGGGCGGGAGGAGATTAACTGAAGATCTTATGTGCACACTAGAGGCCTGGTGAATGGATTCGTGCACCGGTGGGGTCCTTCGGCCTGGCCTGTGGGGATTGGGCTGAAACCAGCAGTCTCATATCCCCTGAGGGGTCCCGGAGTGTGAGAGGGCACTCTGCAAAGTTGCTGTCACTCAGCAGCTCCTGCATTGAGCATCTGCCCCCTGTTGGTCATTGCACGTCATAGCTACTGGCTGGTCGGCCGGTTGCTTAGGCTTTTATATATATAGATTATACATCAGTTTGACAAAATAATAGAAAATAAAATAAGGCCCCACATTCTACAGGCACAAAAACTTTCACAGCAGCTTCATTCACGCCCCTGAAATAACAGATGTCACAGGAGAGGGGAGAAACGAATCCTGGGGTAATTCTGCAGGAATTGTAACGGCAGAAAAGGAACAGGCAGAGACACAAGCAACCACATGGATTAACCTTACACACTGGGCCGAGCAGAGGAGCCGGCATAACAGGCTGTGGGCTCTCAGGAACACGCGAGTTAGGATCCGGCAAAACCCTCTGTGAGTCACGTGACGTTCCTGACACAGGACGGGAAAGAGCTCACTGAGGAATTAACTAACCCCCACGCCCGTGTCAACAGAGAGCTCAGGTGTGTCTTTTAAAGGAAACACATGAGGCAGAGTACCCTTGGCTGTGTCTGTACCATTGCTTTTAAAATTCAATGTTCGGCAAAAATTAAAGCCCATTTTTTGAGATTTTAAAAAATCCCATTGATCCCTAACCATGAAGGCAGCTTAGCTCTTCATGTTGAAAATTGCTTGTTAATTTACAATTACCATTTGCAAGTATCCACATTTCTGTGTAGGAACTTATCATTCCTCAGGGTGGGTGCTATCACCTCCTACTCAGTCCAGTAGACTCAATGGTTCTCAACCTTCCTAATGCTGCGACCCTTTAATACAGTTCCTCATGTTGTGACCCAACCGTAAAATTATGTTCGTTGCTACTTCATAACTGTAATTTTGCTGCTGTTATGAATCGTCATGTAGATATCTGACATGCAGGCTGTATTTTCATTGTTCGCGACCCACAGGTTGAGAACTGCTGGCTCTAGTTGGTTCCAAGCGAGGAAATGGAGCAGGCCCACCTCCCGGGTCACCATGTACACCCTGGAGTCACCCATATAGTTCCCCCTTCCCTCCGTCCCTCATGTCCAACTCACTGTCAGCTCTAATGATGCTGATTTGTGTTCACGTTACTTTGGTTCTGTTTCCTTAACTTTCTGGAGAGTTTAAGATCTGCTATTTTTAACACACTCTGAGGGTGATCTTATTTCCTTGATTTCTGATTTTTACTCCCTGCAGCTACCCGTATATCATTCTGTGTTTAATAAGCCATTTCTTAGGGAGGTGAGGCAAGAGCATGTCCGGGTGTGGCTGAGGGGCACTAAGCCGGCAGCATTGCTGGGGTCTCCGCGGGGGAGGGGACCCAGGGCCGCGGCCCAGGGCGGGTGGCCGAGGTGGCGGTGACCTGGGCGTGGCAGGCTACCGTTTCCCCAGTGGCGATGGGAACGTGTAAGTTTTGTTTGGGGCAGAGAAGGGAAATATCTGGGCTTAACTTTAAAGAATCACTTTGCTGTGTGAGACTAACGCCTGGTGAGCAGGAGCAAGAGGACCTGGGGGAGGTGTGTCCCAGGGGCGGTGGGGGCAGAGCCCGTGAGGATATGCTGAAGGCGAGGCATTGGGTTGGGTTCGTCCGTGTGGGGGCAGCAGGGCCCCAAGAGGTTTGTGTTACTGAGCTGTTGACGGACTGTTGTCTGTGTCTGAGGCCGACGTCACTGAGAGGCAGGCCAAGGTTCGGTGGAGGGCATGTCCCTCGGACGTGCCCAGTAGATACCCAGCTGGGGGTGGGAAACCCACCGCCACACGGGTGTCTGAGTCTAAGGGAGACGGCTGAGGGCGTGGGTCGCGGAGAAACATCGAGAATGTTGGAAACTGGGAAAGGTCTGAGCTTCACCCGTGTGCGTGATGACTGCACACGCTTCCGCTCTGTGCTGCGTGTGATCACAGGGCATGGTAACCGGCCACTCCGTTCTGTTCTGTTCGCTGTCCTGGAGGGAGAATGGACAGATCGGGAGCCCCGTGTGTAGGTTACGTCCCAGGGGCATCGAGCCCTTGGCAGGGAGACCTCACCGCCGGCTTAGTGTGGGTTCTATGGGAAGCGGAACCAGAAAGCGTCGGCTGTGGAAAGCACAGAAGGAGTCGGGCTTTTTTGCGGATGTTGCCTGACTTGCGTGGAGGAGGGTCCTCAGTGCCGGAGGCTTCCAGCCCTGACGTGTCCGCCCTGCCTGACCCCGGCTTCCCGAGGCCGCACCCCTGGCACAGAAGAGGCTCGGGTGAGAGGCGCCGTGGCTGTAATTGCACAGGCTGTTGGGCTGAAGGCACGTTGCCCTCCTGTCCCCCCAGAACCGCCTGCTCCACCAGCTCAGACGCCTCCTTAGAAGGCTGTGCCTGTCCCCGAGGCTGTTCCCACCCCCGCTGGGAGCTGAGCGACCTGCACCCCCCGCCTGGACCTGCGCACCCCTCGCCCTTCACTCGTCTCAGCAAGTGCGGCTGAGCCACGTTTCCTACCCTCATTATGTTTGTTTCTTTTTTAATTCCACCATAATTTCAAGGAATAACATTAACTCTTCTAACCATTCTTGTTAAAAGGCAGTTGAACAATGCTGCAAGTGGGAGTGAGGCATAAATGCATTTATTTCCCCCCCAAAAAAGTGTGTTAACATCAGGTACAAACCCCTGGTTCCCTGTCTCGTCTTGTTTGGAGGCTGTCTGCTAAGATTGGCGATTTTTCTAAGGAAAAATGGCGTTCCCCGTGGAATTGTGTCTGAATGCCCGACGAGGTGCCCCACCCACACGATGCCCCCCGGACCAGGGGCCTTAGAAGCAATGCCCGTGGCACGGGGCTGCTGGACGGTCTGTCCGGTTCAGACCCGGAGCAGGGATGTGGCTGCTCTGCGCTGTCAGTGCAGCTGGCAGGTTCCTGCGCTCAGGCTGTGAGGGTCCAGCTGCGGTGGATGCTCTTGGTCCTTCTCAGTCCCGCTCAGTCCCTCTCAGCAGGAGGTGTGGTCGGGCAGGTTTGCAATAATGGAACAATGTCGAGCTGATGCTTTCGCCCTGTGAGCCGGAGGAAAGCAGAGCTCGCCTTTGGGGATGTTCGCCTGGGAGGCGGGTGTGCCGATGGCAGGAAATGAGCCGGGATGCTTGGATTCCAAGAGGCCACGTCATTCGGCCACAGAGTAACCACAGAATAATCCCCACCGGCCGCTTCCTCACCTCCGGGCCGTGCTGGGACTGTCTTCAAAGCAAACGTATCTGTTTTCATTGAACCAAAAAGCAGATCGAGCGTGACCAGAATATTCTAGAAATGCTCCAAGACAGCTTGCTGTAGAGGCGGCAAAAGTGGTTTCGCCTGAGTCGCTGGCTTCCAGGGCCGGGAGGGGAAGGCAGAAGCCATGAGCTTCATAAATGCGTAAAGTGAGCGTTTCCTAGTCGTAGGGATGGTCCTCCTCTGCCTGAAGCAGGAGCAGCACACCCTCCGTGTTTGCTCATTTGTTGGGGGCACGTTAAATCCCTTTTACAGCGACTCATACCCTGAAAATGCGCAGAACTTAGACTTTTGCCAAGTTGATTCTCTGGACAGGTTCAAGAAGGCATTTTCTAAAACTCAGCTCTGACATTCGATGTGAGTTTTAAACTTAATTTTAAAATCACAGGATTCATGGAAACATACATCTTTACATTAAATAAACAAAACAGCCCTGGCCGGTTTGGCTTGGTGAATAGCATCGGCCTGCGGACTGAAGGGTCCAGGGTTCGATTCCTGTCATGGGCACATGCCCGGGTTGTGGGCTTCGTCCCCAGTAGGGGACGTGCAGGAGGCAGCCGATCAATGATTCTCTCTCATCACTAATGTTTCTAGCTCTGTCTCGCTCACCCTTTCTCTCTGAAATAAATAAAAATATATTAAAAAAACACACAAAGAAAATCATTGCAGTGTAACGGTGGGCTGGTACGTGAGGCGTCTTGGGGGCCTTAAACGCAATGCTGGGGTCACACTGTGTCAGCTCTCAATCCACTAAAGCTTCTGAGGCCGAATTTCAAATGAAACTAGAGCCTTTGGAGATTTGAGGTTTTTTTGTGTTTTTTTTTTTTTAAAGGCTCCGTCCTTGCTCAGAGAGAAAGAAGAACCCTCGGTGTCCTCCATAAAAGTTTAAACTTTAAAAGCCTCTGGAACGCCTCGTAGCGCATATAAAACACCACAACCAGTAGAGTGTGACGAATAGGAAGCAGATGTGTCACCCTGCTCTGGAATCTTTACCAATGTCAACCCTGGGAAGGTCGGGAGGGAAAAGAGCTGTGAGGGATGATGAACTGGCCATGTCTGTCCTTCATTAGCTTGTAGTCAAAACTTCCCTCTCCAGCGAACACAGACTGGCTCCTGCTGCCTCTGCGGCCGGTGCCCGGGGGCCTCCAGGTGACACTGCGGGCGTCGTCTCAGACAAACGCACCGCGGCCCCCGAGGAGCCCGTGTGCCCCGAACGACATCTGTTTGCTCCAATGGACGCACATGGAGCATCGTTCTTTCTCCTTTGACCACCTCAGTGCACGAAACGCACTCCTCGGCCCACCTGCGCGCCCGCTACGCCTGCGACTCTCCTGCCACCAGACCGCTGGCGAGGGGCAGGTAGTGCAGTATTTTTTACTCCCCCCGCCCCCCCCGCTTTAGCCAGCGATTTTATTCATTTCTAATCCTGTGACTGTTTTATGAACATCTGAGTTCAGTCAGTGACGTGTACCCAAGGCCAGAGGTGAGAAGAGGGAGCGTTGGCGGCCGCACTGCCGTCGTGGAGGTTCCCTGGGGACAGGAGCCTTCCTCTGGCTGTGGGACCTGCTGGGCGTGCCCATGTCTGGGTGAGGGAGGAGGCGTTAGGCTCTCGCGCTGCGTGACTTTAATGGCTCATTGGCCATGAGCACTTAGACCCACCACAATATCAGAGGAGTCGGAAGTGTGGACGCCCCTGGTGGTGTAGACCTGGAGGGGGTCCACGGGTTTGAGAGGAAACTTCATCCCATTAGGGTCTTCGACCAGCCCCACCCCCTGATCAGAGACCCTCACTCAAGGCACCAAACGCACCCCTCACTTTCCCTGTGATTCCTTCGCATGGGCCGCTCCCCGTGGGAGCCAGCGTGGTGGATGGGTAGCGGCTGTGTCCTAGGAGCCCAGGTGGTCGGGGTAGATCTGCTCTTCGTTTCCCGCAGGGAAATGGCTGTCGGTGCAGAGACGTGACCTTCCTTCTGGCCCTGTTTCTGGAGGGACCATTTTTCATCCGCTTATTTATTCAACAAACGTATTAAGCGGCTGGGCCTTGCCGCTCACAGCTCGGCCTGCTCTGTGGGAGCTTGTGGTTGATGAAGACACACGTCCCCTCTTTCCTAGAGGCTCCGAGGGTCACTCCCTCCCACTGAGGTGGCTCACACGCACCAGCAGCCTCATCAGATCTCCCATCACGACTAACAAATCCTCGTAAGTCACCCTGTTCCCGCGTCTGCCTCAGGGCTGGGACACCTGTTTCTTTACCAGAAGGTTCCGAGGGTTTTGACAATGTGAGGAGTGTAGCTTTTAGTGTAGGTGATCCTGAGTGGGTTGTATAAACAGTGATCACAGAGACATCCATGCATTTGAGTCACATGTCAAACAATTGATTTCCCTCTGTACACACTGCACATCAACTTTCACCAACTACTGTCTGGTCTGAGGCTGAGATGGGAGGAAGTCCACGATTCCTTTGTGGACCTGCCTACACAGACACACACAGACACATAGACACACAGACACACAGACACACACAGACATACACAGACATATAGAGAAAGACACACAGACACACAAACAGGGACACAGACACACAGAGAGACACACAGACACAGACAGATACACAGAGATACACACACAGACACACACACAGGGACACAGAGACACACAGAGAGAGACACAGACACACAGACACACATGGACACACACACGGACACAGACACACATGGACACACACACGGACACAGACACACAGACACACATGGACACACACACGGACACAGACACACAGACACACATGGACACACACACGGACACAGACACACACTGTCACACACACAGAAGTGGTCTGTCTACACCTGTTATCTCAGCCAGTGTCACTTGTATCTTTTTAAAATTGATATTCATTTGTTTTCTATCTGCATTTAAAGGCTTTAGATTCTGGCGTTGGTTAAAATTTATTAAATTTAAAAGAAAAATCTGTTCCCCAGCCTCAGTGTTTGCCGTGCAGTTATTTACGTAGCGAGTGAGCGCTGAGGCCGTGGGAACCCAGCCAGCATCGTGAGATTGTTTCTGAGGCCACAGCCTCCGGTTCCCAGTGTCCAGTGACAATGACCCTCTGGGAAGGTGATGCCCGCGGCCCACCTGAGCGCTCAGGGCACCGTGGGAGAGAACGTCCGTGACTCGGTTTATTCTTCGGGGCCTCATTCTCCTCCGAGTCACAGTTCTCTGCTCCCCTTGACCTGCATCCCGCAGGCTGAGCTCTGCTCCGGCACGAGAACCCAGGAAGCAGGGAATGGAGTGTTGGTTCTGGCGGTGTGCACGCGACCGGCCCAGTCGTGCCTGCGGCTCTCCCACGGCCTGACCGCGCCCACGCGGACCCGGGTCCCGGGGTGTGTGTGACGAGGAGGCTCACAAAGCCCAGGCCGCTCGCTTCTTAGAGACCGTGGGGCGTGTGGGGCGCTTCAGCTTTGAAAGAGTTAATGCTGGCTCAGTGAGAGCAGAGCACACGGGCGTAGCAGCCACCCATGCTTTTCATCTTCAGCGCTTACGTGGGGGTGCAAGAAGCTCCGGAGTCGGTCCGTTTTGATGGCTGTCCTGTCCGTTTACCCAGTCACAGTCCAGCTGGTCAAGTTCCGTTGATATTGACTTGAGTGATGCACAGGCGGTTTGAGGTCCTGTTACCCCTGAGGCTGTTCGGTCTGCCTGTGTGTGTCCTCCGCCCGTGAGTGTGGCCGAGGGACAGGCAGAGCCTCAGTGAAAGGCCTGACTTTACGTAGCTCTATGTAGGGCCGGGGTGAACACGGCAGGTCCCATATAATCCTACTGGACCTAATTTTTTTTTTTAAAAAAAGTGCAAAAGTTAGTAGATTTGTTTTTAAATGAAAAGACTGAACCTTAAACAACCTAGTAGACACTTTATCTCAGTTGTTGAAAGTATCACAGATGCCCCCTTTCCCATGGCCCCCTCTCCCATGGGCCCCCCTCTCCCATGGGCCCCCTTTCCCATGGCCCCCCCTTTCCCATGGGCCCCCTCTCCCATGGGCCCCCTCTCCCATGGCCCCCCCTTTCCCATGGGCCCCCTCTCCCATGGGCCCCCTCTCCCATGGGTCCCCCTCTCCCATGGGCCCCCCCTCTCCCATAGGCCCCCTTTCCCATGGCCCCCCCTTTCCCATGGCCCCCTCTCCCATGGCCCCCTCTCCCATGGGCCCCCTCTCCCATGGCCCCCTTTCCCATGGCCCCCCTCTCCCATGCCCCCCCCCGATTGTGCTGCCTTTTGACAGGAGTGTTGACAGCCTTTGTCTGGCTCCTGGTGGGAGTCCCTGTGATGCTGTCCATCTGCTATCTGTGCCTGGGGTTGGCCTCCTTTCAGGAAGAACTCTGCTCGGTCTCAGGCCCAGCACAATGGCCAAGGCCTTTGTCTGCGCAGAGATAGCCCTTCAATGCTGAGAACCGGCCCCAGGAACTGGCCCGGCTGCCGGCTTCCACAGCTTTCACGTAGCCCCCGGAGAACAATGGTGTGAAGGCGGTGACCTCAGAGGCCCAAGCCCTCGGCTATTTGTGAACCCAGAGGCTCAGAAAGGGCAGGATGAGGAAACCCCATTGCACCCGATTTAGCCGTGTGAGTCCTCTGAGCAAACAGTGTAAATATAGCAACAGCCGCTGAAAGGCACAGGGAGGGCAGCGCTGCAGGCTGAGCTGAGAGCGGAACCTCAGGGAAGTTCCAGCCAGAAAATAAAATCCTGGGAGGCCGGCCTGTCCCCAGGGAGCACCAGGCACTTCCTTCTTTTCCGCTGGAGCCCGAGGAAGGAGGAAACCTGAGGGTGAGCTCCCGCCTCCGTGAGAAAAGGTCCACCTTCCGACCCGGCCTCCCTGCTGCCCCAGCACCCGCGGAGGAGGGCGGCCTCGCTCCGGCAGCTCAGGCTCCAGGTGAACACCTGCCCGTCTCCCGGGAGGCCCCGGCCCAGCAGCCCCCACAGCCCCCAGGAGGGCTTTTAACGTAAAAACCTTCCAACCTGTAGAGCATTTTTGTGAGTCTAGTTGAGCCAAGATGTCGACAGTTGCCGGGAAGCAGAGTCTCGACAGATTGGGATGGTGCCCCGGAGAATGGCGGCTTCTCACCTGTTTCATACGTTACAACCCAAGGCGGGGCCGAGAGTGGTCACAGGACCTCCGTTGGTGCGCGGTTAGGGGGGCGGGAGGAAGCACCGGGGAGGGCCCTGGGGAGGATAAGACGCAAAGCGATAGGCACACCAGGCGGGTCAGGGGCGCTGACTGGGGCGGGCGGCTCTGTGGTCTCCGCGGTGCGGGCGCGGCCTCCGGGTAAGGAGGCGCATTGCCTTCTCGCCGTGGCTCCCGCTGTCGTTCGGACACACGATCGTCTCCAAAAGCATTTAAGAAGCGAATTAGCTGTAAACTGCCTCCTTGCACGTGACGGGCGAACTTACAGGTGGCTTTGTTTCCACCTCAGGGGCTGGCGCTGATCCCAGTGCGGTTGGCACCCGCTCGGCCGGCAGCACCCACCTGGACCCGCGGGCCCGGCGCGGCTGGTCTTCGTTTTACCCGATGGTCCGGGGGTCCCGCTCCCCCTCCCCGAGGGCCCGGAGCACAGCGTCCGGCTGACCCGCGGACTCGCCGAGGACTCCCTGCGGCGTGACTGCTGGTGTGACATGTGACCCACCCGCCTGGCATCTTCCTGAAGGTGAGCCGCCTCCGCCTCCGCCTCCGCCGGGGTCTGGCCCTCGCTGCCCCGGACAGCTCCAGGTCGGGCCCCTGTCGGCAGGACCAGCACCAGGGCTGTGCGGAGCGGCCGTCCCGCCAGGCCTTCCCAGGAGGAGCTGAGAGGCCGCTTCTCGTCGTCGTGGAAGCTTTCGTCCCAGAGAAACACGCTTTGCCCACAGGAAACGCGTCCCCCGTCACGTGCAAACAGGAAACGTGTCCCTGTCACGTGCAAACAATAGGAAAAGGGTGGCGTGGAGGCCTGTGTGCCCACCTCGACGGCGAGGCAGGGGGAGGGAGAAGGTGGCCGCGCAGCAGCCCAGGCTGTCGCCACCTCCCCACCCTCCCAGCACCGGGCCTGGAGCCGACCCTGAGGCAGGAGCTTCCTGGAGGCTCTGCATTTGGGAGAAGAGATGCCTCTTGTCTAGAAACACCCTTTCCGGGCGGTGAGGTTCCCCGACTCCGCGTGAGCAGCCTCGTCCTCTGCTGCCGTCCTGCCTCCGAGTGGGGGCGCAGCTCTGGGGAGGCCTCTGGCCGTTCGCTGGAGCAGCGTCTCCCCGGCTGTGGGCGGAGGGCCCGCCTCTCAGCTGTCATCACTGGTCCTGTTTCCTTACGGCACACAAGGCTGCTCTCCTACCCCCCTTCCGCCCCCACCCCCAGTAGTTCGTTAGCGCTCCCGGGATCGCAGGGGGTTGGCACAGGTGTGTGTCCAGGAAAGCAATCAATGAACACATCGTGTGTGTGTGTGTGTGTGTGTGTGTGTGTGTGTGTGTGTGAATTCAAGCACCGAGTGAGGTGGATTTGTCGGGAGATCTGAGGCTCGTCGGCCCAGGTGATGGAACAGCTGCTCGCAGTGGCAGGACGCAGGGTTCAGGGTTCAGGGCGCAGGACGCAGGGTTCAGGGTTCAGGGCGCAGGGCACAGGGCACAGGGCGCAAGGTTCAGGGCACAGGGCGCAGGGCGGGCTGCATTGGAGCCCTGGAACGGGCAGTTTATTGATCTCTGTAATAATCAGGGTTAATCTCTGGGACGCTGATCTCTCCGATGTCGGCGTGAGAGGTACAAGGGCCGAGGGGGAGCCGGGCGCAGAGGCTGGAGGGTAGCAGGTCCTGGGTCAGTGGGCGTCTTGGTGGTGGAGGTTGTGGTAGAGAAATAAAGACGGTTTTAGTAACTTTTTTCAAAAAGACTTTAACCCATAGAAGTGTTTTAGGTAGTTCTTCTGTTACACGACCTTTCATTCAATCTTATCCGAGGTCACTGTTCCTCTGGCACACGTTCCCTTCCCGGTTTCCCTGAAGGGTGAACTCTTTTCCCTTTATGACGAGTTAAAGAGGAGCAGCCGACAGCCGCAGACCACCCCACTTCCTCTGGGAGTCGCTTCCTGGATTTCGAGCCGATGGAGCCCCGTAAGCACCTGTAACGCCCGTCAAGTCACAAACTGCTCCTGCGCGAGGGAGGTGCCAGGTGCTGTCCCGGCCTCCTCCCCCCGAAACCACATCCAGGGCGCTGGCCCCGAGGCCTCACCGCAGCTCAGCTGGGGCCCAATCACAGGACAGTGTCCAGCTCCTCAGCCTCTCCGGGGTCGCTGAGCGGGCAGGGGTCAGAGGTCACTGAGTGGGCAGGTCAGGCCAGTGCGGAGGTCGCAGCTGAGCGCTTTGGCATGAAGTGAGCGGTGTGTTCACTCCCCATCTCTGTCGCAGGGTCGGTGTGGGTGGCGGGCGGCTCTCCAGGCTGCAGAGGGCGCAGGCCCCCCTGGCGCTGCCTTCCAACACCTGTTCCTGTGGCTCCGGCGTCCTGGGACCTGCAGGTCGGCTCACACTGTCTTCGGCGTCGGACAACCTCGAGGCTGCCAGGACGCCCCGTGGGTTTGCTGCGTGGGTTTGCTGCGTGTGGCTCCCCTCCCAGGTGCCCGGCAGCCCCCCTCCCCACCCCCGGGGCAGGGAGAGTCTGGGTGGCGGCTCCCTAGGAGAGTGCAATCACACCGCAGGGACCCTCTGAGCTCAGTCAGGCTCTGAGCTTGTTGGGGACTCGGTGGCCAGTGTCCTCCTCATGTTGTGAGCGCGCCCCTCACCCCACTCGGCCTGTGTCCCCTTATGAGGTTCATCCCTTTTGCTGAAACTGCTTCAGTTCCCGTCTCCCCACCCCCAGAACCTCCAGCTCCAGGAGGGAAGTGTTTAAATCCCAGAATTCAGTGTGTTTGGGGGACACCCCGACACAGCGCAGAGCAGGGGCCTGAGACTAGGAGCCACCTTGGGGGAACGCCCTGTGCTTGGGGGGGGGCATGCACACCTCCGGGGGGCCGGTGCAGCCCTGCTCGGCTCTGAGGGCAGATTCCACAGGAAAGGACCCTTCGCTGAAGGAAGCCCCCGGCTCAAGTGTGGAATAGGCCCTCCTGCTGCGCACCGTGGTTCACTTCTCTATACTCGCCCACTGGGGGCGGCCTGAGGGTGCACCACATTCCTGTTCCCCTGGGGGGCCCTTCCCCCCTTGCTCTTGGCCTCTGAGAAAGGACAGGAGGTGAGACGAGTTGGCCCCGGGAGACCAGCCTGTCCCAGTGGAGACGCCGCTGCCCTGGGAGAAAGCAGCCGCGGGCAGGGAACTCCCAGTCTCTCCGATGGCGCAGGGAGTCCAAGGCCTGAGGAGGCTCTGGGTCGACTGTAGAAAGTGACCTGTGTCTGCCTCTTAGAGGGACCCCTCCAGTGTCTGCAGGGACCCCAAGGGGACGCCCCGGCCGGGCAGCCCTGACGCCTCCTGCGTAGCCTCCGCGCAGGCTGGGCCTGAGCACGGTTCCAGGAAACGTGGCTGAGCCTCGCCTGCTTTCCCGCAGGAGCCGCCTCGTCACGGCCAGTCCCGGCGCCAACGGAGTGCGGCTGGGACGCACCTGCCTCACCCCCAGCACCTCTGTGAGCTCTTCAGAGCCAGGGCAACACACGCTTGGATCTTAAAGAAAAAAAAAGGAAAATTCCAGCGAGTAGCATTTTTTCCGTGAAAGCTGGACAATAAGACGTTTGGGATGTTTTCTCAGTGCACTTTGTACTTCCTTCCTTGCTCAGCTATTCTGTGCTTTTCTTCAACTTCTGGCAGCTGGTCGCCCATCTCTTCCCCTGCACGGCCTGCGGCCTGGGGGGCGCTGAGCTGTCTGTGCCCACGTCCTCGCATCCACAGTCTCTCCCTGCGGGACCCTCACCGCCGTTGGTCTGGAGGTTGTAACCCATCTTCACGGTGTTCACCCTTCGCTGCTCCTGCCTTGTGCTCTGGGGAACCCTAAGCTCCCCCAACTAGTAAACAGGTGAACTCTGGTGCCTGCGCCCGAGGCCCACTCAACTACGTGTCCCTGAAGGACTTTGGGTTCAGTCTGGTTTCCTGCCCCACTTACAACTACGCCACCCGCCACTCCCACAACGAAGGGTCTTGAGGGGGAACACGAAGTGTGGTTCATTGTGTGACTGCAAATGAGACGAACTGTGTGGACGAGAAGGGGCCACATGCTACCCCATAGCTCAGGGGAGGCCTGCGTGGTGGCCTTGAAGACTCAGAGACCCAATAACCACAAAGCTGGTCTGAAATGAAAAGTGTTTTCAATGAAAGCGGCTGAGGGTGGGAGTCTGTCCTAGGCTGGTGTCTTCCCTGACAAGGTTAATCTTTGCCTTAACTGAGCCTATTGTCTTTTTGCATCTCCGATAACATATCGTTGGAAAGTCAAAGTAATTTTCCCTTTTCCAGACCCTCACAGCTCAGGCACCGCTCTGCAGAGACCACAGTCCCCTCCTGTTATTAACTGCTGACTGTTAACGGTCCTGTACCCACTCAGTAAAAGAAGCCTGTGTCCGTCATTTTACTTTTTATCCACGTCCAGAGGTTTCCCCGCCTCCCAGATCTGGCACCAGTGGATTTCATGTAACCCACGTACGTCTTCTCTTGTGATTATGATGTATAAAATAAGATGCAAAAATGCCATTCTCCGTAGCATTCAGTCCGTTGAGATTCTGTTTCCCAGCAATTGTCGACAGTTTGGCTCAAATAAAGTCACAAAAATTCTTCATGTTTCTTATGTTGACAAAATAAAATTCAGAAAAGCAAACAAATGGACATTGACTGTCATTACAAACCCTGGTGGACTAAAATTAAAATATTGTATTTTCTTAAACTTCATACAAGAACTAAGGTCAGGATTCTTATGTTAAAAACACAGTATCTTTCTGGGTCAGAAATTCCAGAAGTAGAATCGTGGATTTTTAAAGACGCAACCATGGTCACACACACACTCTGCAAAATTTTATAATTATTAATATGCTATTGAAGCATAGCGATGCTATCACAGCAGATTCTACCTGTTCATAGAATTTCTTAGCAGTCCTGTCCTCATTAATTTTCCACTTAGGAAGGTCTGTGAAATGGACATTTTATTCGGAATAAAATAACTGAGGTAGGTATTCTTACTCTCGACACACCTTTGGACTGCAGAGCCCCTGTGAGCCTCATAAAACTAAATGCAGCCGAAACCGGTTTGGTTCAGTGGATAGAGCGTCGGCCTGCGGACTGAAAGGTCCCAGGTTCGATTCTGGTCAAGGGCATGTACCTGGGTTGCAGGCATATCCCCAGTAGGGGATGTGCAGGAGGCGGCTGATCGATGTTTCTCTCTCATCGATGTTTCTGGCTCTCTATCTCTCTCCCTTCCTCTCTGTAAAAAATCAATAAAACATATTAAAAAAAAAAACTACTAAATGCAAATTTTTGTCTATGTACATTTTTCCAGGCAGAATGTTGATAACCAGGGTTTTGTCCCCATTTTAATGACGAGGAAACTAAAGCTGGGAGATTAAGGAACTTGCCCTTAGGAGTTAGAAACCGTCGTTCCTGCCTCATTAAGGAACGTCTCAGCTGCACAGAATGGCCCCCAAAGACACCCGTTCCACACGCCAGTGTTTGCGTCACGCTCAGGCCTCGGTGGCTCAGGCGCTTCCTTGCACTCTCCTTGGAAAACTTGCCCGATTTGGCCATGAGGCTGTCCTCCCCGGGGCCTGGCTTCTTCCCGCCGGTCACTCTCCGGCCGGTCAACCGCGTCTCCATAACCACAACGTCGGCAGGCGCTGGCTGTCCTGCCTGCCTCCTTAGTTCCCAGGTTCTGCTGACTCGGTTCTCCAGGTAATAATCACGCAGAGGGAGGGTGGGCAGGCCACCTCTCACTGCTCATCACTTACAGGCTCAGGGACCTGAATCAGCAAGAACCTAACCTTCATCTGCGGGAAGCAGCTTGAATT
Organism: Myotis myotis; assembly: GCF_014108235.1. Lineage (NCBI taxonomy): Eukaryota > Metazoa > Chordata > Mammalia > Chiroptera > Vespertilionidae > Myotis > Myotis myotis. Next base: position 277,178 of record NW_023416357.1, on the reverse strand, counting down.
CTGCCTAGCAACAGGAAGCAGGCTCTCCAGCCAATGGCAATGTTTATCTCACTCAAGTGCCGAATCATTTAGGAGACGAACCTGTCCTATGGATGGGGCATTAACATTTTCTTTTCTATCATTCATGTAAGATGGGTCCTTTTTAAAAATTTGATTTTGGAAACAGAGGAAGGGAGAGGGCTAGAGAGAAACATGCCCAACCAGGAGAGAGACCTACGCACAGGGGTATGTGCCCTGACCAGGCATCAAACCTCAGACCCTTTAGTGCAGCGATCGCCGACCTTTCAGACCTCACGGACCACCATGGCCATGGACACCGGTTGGCGACCGCTGCTTTAGTGCACGGGAAGGCATGCCAGTCAGTTGAGCCACAGAAACAAGAGAGGAAATGGGTCTTTAATAAAAAAAGCTCTACTGCTCCATGGCTTGAGACTACACAGAACCCTAACCCAACCCTACCCTAACCCCAACCCTAACCCTAACCCTAACCCTAACCCTAAATCATAACCCTAACCCTAACCCTAACCCTAACCCTAAATCATAACCCTAACCCTAACCCTAACCCTAACCCTAACCCTAACCCGAAATCATAACCCTAACCCTAACCCTAACCCTAAATCATAACCCTAACCCTAACCCTAAATCATAACCCTAACCCTAAGCCTAACCCTAAACCTAAATAATAACCCTAAAACTAACCCTAACCCTAAATCATTACCCTAAGCCTAACCCTAAATCATAACCCTAACCCTAAGCCTAGCCCTAACCCTAAATCATAAACCTAAACCTAACCCTAACAATAAATCATAACCCTAACCATAACCCGAAATCATAACCCTAAACCTAACGCTAAATCATAACCCTAAACCTAACCCTAAATCATAACCCTAACACTAACCCTAACCCTAAATCATAACCCTAAACCTAACCCTAAATCACAACCCTAACCCTAACCCTAAATCATAACCTTAACCCTAACCCTAACCTTAACCCTAAATCATAACCCTAAGCCTAACCCTAAATCATAACCCTAACCCTATCCCTAAATCATAACCCTAACCCTAACCCTAACCCTAAATCATAACCCTAACCCTAACCCTAACCCTAACACTAACCATAACCCTAACCCTAACCCTAACCCGAAATCATAACCCTAGCCCTAACCATAACCATAACCATAACCCTAACCCTAACCTGAAATCATAACCCTAACCCTAACCCTAACCCTAAATCATAACCCTAACCCTAACCCTAACCTTAACCCTAACTCATAACCCTAAGCCTAACTCTAAATCATAACCCTAACCCTATCCCTAAATCATAACCCTAACCCTAACCCTAACCCTAAATCATTACCCTAAACCGAACCCTAAATCATAACCCTAACCCTAACCCTAACCTTAACCCTAAATCATAACCCTAACCCTAACCCTAAATCATAACCCTAACCCTAACCCTAATCCTAAACCTAAATCATAACCCTAAACCCTAACCCTAAATCATAACCCTAACCCTAACCCTAAATCATAACCCTAACCCTAACCCTAACCCTAAATCATAACCCTAACCCTAACCCTAAATCATAACCCTAACCCTAACCCTAACCCGAAATCATAACCCTAACCCTAACCCTAACCCTAAATCATAACCCTAACCCTAAATCATAACCTTAACCCTAACCCTAAATCATAACCCTATCCCTAACCCTAAACCGAAAACATAACCCTAACCCTAAACCATAACCCTAAACCAAACGCTAAATCATAACCCTAACCATAAATCATAACCCTAACCCTAACCCTAAATCATAACCCTAAACCTAACCCTAAATCACAACCCTAACCCTAACCCTAAATCATAACCTTAAACCTAACCCTAACCCTTACCCTACCCCTAAATCATAACCCTAACCCTAACCCTAACCCTAAATCATAACCCTAACCCTAAGCCTAACCCTAAACCTATATCATAACCCTAAACCTAACCCTAACCCTAAATCATTACCCTAGCCCTAACCCTAAATCATAACCCTAACCCTAACCCAAAATCATAACCCTAAACCTAAATCATAACCCTAACCCTAACCCTAATTCATAACCCTAACCCTAACCCTAATCCTAACCATAAATCATAACCCTAACCCTAACCATAAATCATAACCCTAACCCTAACCTTAAATAACCCTAACCCTAAATCATAACCTAACCCTAAATCATAACCCTAACCCTAACCCGAAATCATAACCCTAACCCTAAATCATAACCCTAAACCATAACCCTAAATCATAACCCTAACCCTAACCCTAAATAATAACCCTAACCCAAACCCTAACCCTAAATCATAACCCTAAGCCTAACCCTAAAACATAACCCTAACCCTAACCCTAAATCATAACCCTAAGCCTAACCCTAAAACATAACCCTAACCCTAACCCTATCCCTAAATCATAACCCTAACCCTAACCCTAACCCTAAATCATAACCCTAACCCTAACCCTAAACCTAAATCATAACCCTAAACCTAACCCTAACCCTAAATCATTACCCTAACCCTAACCCTAAATCATAACCCTAACCCTAACCGTAAGCCTAGCCCTAACCCTAAATCATGAACCTAAACCTAACCCTAACCCTAAATCATAACCCTAACCCTAACCCTAATCCTAACCCTAAATCATTACCCTAACCCTAACCCTAAATCATAACCCTAACCCTAACCCTAACCCTAAATCATAACCCTAACCCTAACCCTAAACCTAAATCATAACCCCAACCCTAACCCTAACCCTAACCCTAACCCTAACCCTAAATCATAACCCTAACCCTAACCCTAACCCTAACCCGAAATCATAACCCTAACCCTAACCTTAAATAACCCTAACCCTAACCCTAAATCATAACCCTAACCCTAACCTTAAATCATAACCCTAACCCTAACCCTAACCCTAAATCATAACCCTAACCCTAACCCTAACCCTAAATCATAACCCTAACCCTAACTCTAAATCATAACCCTAACCCTAAATCATAACACTAACCATAAATCTGAACCGAAAACCTAACCCTACCCCTAACCCTAAATCATAACACTAACCCTAAACCTAAACAGTAACCCTAACCCTAACCATAACCATAACCTTAACCCTCTCATAACCCCTAACCCTAAATCATAATACTAAACCTAACTACAACCCATAACCCTAACCCTAACCTGCAACTCCAATACTACCCTAAATTATAACCCTAACCCTAACTCTAAATAGTAACCCTAACCCTAAATCGTAACCCTAAATCCTACCGTAACCCTAACCCTGAATTCTAACCCTAACACTAACACTAACACTAACCCTAAAACTTAAACCTAACCCAAAATCCTAACCCTAACCCTACCTCATAACCCTAACCCTAAATCAAAAGCCTAGATCAGGAGTAGGCAACCCCTGGCATGCGCGCCAAACATGTAACTTTTGCCGGCACGCGAAACCCTCTCTTATAATCTTCCATTTATAATTTTTTTTCTTAATGTTGACTGTTTTATTTTTCAGATAAATTCAGTGTAGGTGCATCTTAGATAAATAAATAATTTTACATAACAAGTTATCTTAAAGACCATAGACATGGGTTGACGAGAGAGGGGAAGAGCAATTTCAATGGTGTCGAAAACGAACTATTGAGGACTTGGAATGCCATTCCAGAAAATTTTTTCTGTTTAAAAAACTTTGCAACAGCGTTACTCTCCATGTTTTCATCCACATACACTTGTGAATCTTTGTTCTCAGTGATGAATTTTGTTAAGTCTCGTAACAGGAGTAGCCTGACGGATGAAAGTAGTAGCTCGTGCATATCTCTGAAGGTCACGAAATAGAAACCTGATGTCAAATCTCCGTCATCAGTGATGCAGCAGCAAAAGTCCCACTGATAATATCAAACGGAGTCATAAAGTTTTCTGTCGGACTATAACCCTATACAGTGTACTTGTATACATTTAAAAATAAATGTATTTTTCATCACATCATATACTGTGTTTGTGCTGCTCGAATGAATTTTATTTCTTCAAGGTTCTTCACATACGTACACCTTAAGAAATATCAAGTAGGCATAACATATTCTCAAAAAATTAGGGTTGGCACGCAGAAGAATTTTGAGTCAGAGATTTTGCTGGTTTTGGCATGCACTCACAAAAAGGTTGCCCACCCCTGGCCTAGATCGTAACCCTAACACTAAATCATAACCCTAATGCTAACCCAAACCCATACTCTAAACTCTAAAACTTAAACCTAACCCGAAACCCTAACCCTAACCCCTAACCTCTAACCCCTAAACCTAATCCCTATCCTTAACCCTAAATCCTAACCATAACCCCTAACCCTAACTCTAACCCTAACCCTAAGTCCTAACACTAACCCTAACCTGTAACCCTAACCCTAAATCATAACCCTAACCTTAACTCATAATCCTAACCCTAAAACTTAAACCTAATTCCAAATCCTAACCCTAACCCTAAATAGTAATCCTATCCCTAAAACATAACCCTAACCCTAACCCCTAACCCTAACCCTAAATCATAACCCTAACCTTAAATCCTAACCCTAACCCTAAATAGTAACACTAACCCTAAATAGTAACCCTAACCCTAAAACCTAAACTAAAACCTGAATCTTAATCCTAACCTCAACATTAACCATAAGGCGTAACCATAACCCTAACCCTAAAATATAACCCTAACTCATAACCCTAACGCTAAATCAAAACCCTATATTATAACCCTAACCCTACATTGTAATTCTAAATCCTAACCCTAACCCTAAATCCTAACACTAACCCTGAATCATAACTGTAACCCTAACCTTGATTCATAACACTAACCCTAACTTAAATAATAACCCTAACCCAAACCCAAACCCTAAACCTAACCCTAACACTAAATCCTAACCCTAACCATGAATCATAACCCTAACCCTAACCCTGAATTGTAACCCTAAACTTCCTAACCCTACCCCTGCCCCTACCCTTAATCTTACACTTAATCCTAACCCTAACATTACCCTAGAACATAACCCTAACCCAAAACCCTAACCATAACCCTAAATCATAACCCTAACCCTAACCCTAAATCCTAATTCTAACCCTAACCCTACATCTTAATCATAAACCTGAATCGTAACCATAACCTTAACCTTAACCCTAAATCATAACCCTAACTTATAACCCTAAATTGTAACCCTAACCTTAACTCATAACCCAAACCAAATCATAACCCTAAATCGTAACTCTAACCTTAACCCTAAATAGTAACCCTAATTGTAACACTTAACCTTAAACCTAACCCTAATTTATAATTCTAACACTAACCGGAAATCCTAACCCTAACCCTAATCCCACATGCTAACCCATATCCCTAACCCTAAATCATAATATGAACCCTAAATCTTAACCCTAACCCTAAATCCTAACTCTAACACTAAGCCTAACCCAGGAACACTAACCCTAAATCGTAATACTAACCCTAACCTGTAACCCTAACCCTAAAGCATAACCCTAACTCTAAATCATAACCCTAACCCTAACTCATAATACTAACCCTAAATCAAAATCCTAGATTGTAACCCCAACCCTAACCCTAAATCATAACCCTAACACTAATCCAAACCTGTAACCCTAACCCTATATTTTAAACCTAACCCCAAATCCTAAACCTAACCCTAACCCTAACCTGTCTAATCCTTATTTATAATTCTAACCCTAACCCGAAATCCTAATCTTCATGCTAAACCTAAATCCTAATCCATATCCCTAACCCTAAATCATAACACCAACCCTAAATCCTAAACATAACCCTAAATGCTAACCCTAACTCCTAACACTAACCCTAACCCGGAACACTAACCCAAAAGCATAATACTAACCATAACCCTAACCTGTAACCCTAACCCTAACCCTAACCCTAACCCTAACCCTAACCCTAAATCAAAGCCCTAAATCATAACCCTAATTCTAACTCATAACCCTAACCCTAACCGTAACCCTAACCCTAAGTCATATTACTAATCCTAACCTTAACCTGTAACCTTAAATCATAACCCTAACCCTAAGCCGTAACCCTAAAACGTAAACCTAAGCCTAAATTTTAAAATTAACACTAAATAGTAGCCCTAATCCTAAATAGTAACCCTAACCCTAAATCATAACCCTAACCCTAATTTCTAACCCTGTGAATCATAACCCTAACCTTAACCCTAAACAGTAACCCTAACCCTAACAATAACTCTAAACCTAACCCTAATTTATAACCCTAACACTAAATCTAAACCGTAACCTTGAATATAACCCTAAACCTAACCCTGGATTATAACGCTAACACTAACCCTAACCCTAAATCCTAACCCGAATTCTAACTCATAACCCTAAAACATACCTAAGCCTAAATCCTAAACCAAACCCTAAATAGTAACCCTAATCCTAAATAGTAACCCTAATCCTAAATAGTAACCCTAACCCTAAATCATAACCCTAACTCTAAATCATAACCCTAACCCTAAATCCTAATCCTAATCCTAACCCAACCCTAACCCCAGGGAAGCCGTCCCAGGATCAGGACCAGGGGCTGTGGGGGTGAAGGGCTGGGTTTTGGGGAGGCAGGGGGCAGCTGGGGGACTGGAGGAGGAGGACGCCTTGAGGCCTCAGGCTGGATCGCAGGATGGGGCTGGCAGGGCTGCTGCGGTTGCTCAGAGGCGGGTATTTTCGGGGTGCACTGAGGGCAGTGGAGAAACAGCTGGGACACCCTGCTGTCCCCCAGACCCTCAAAAACACACGTGTGACAACGCAGCCCACGTTTCTCCCCCTCGGAGGCTAGCAGCACAGAGAGGTGATTACTCCCACGCCTCCCACCGACCCTCCAGGTGAAGGGCCTGGTGTGCGGCCTGGCGGGCTGCAGAGCCGTGATGAGTGGTAACAGCGGTTCGTGTTCTCATCACCACACGCAGAGGAAGTGAGAGCACGTATGTTTAATGATCTGATGTTCACACCAAACCAGCCACACAGGTAAGTGGACACTCTGCTCTCCAGCATCGGCCGTGGCTGCGTGGACGTGCTCAGGCCCTGAGTGGACGTGCTCAGGCCCCGAGTGGACGTGTTCAGGTCCCGAGTGGACGTGCTCAGGCCCTGAGTGGACGTGTTCAGGCCCCGAGTGGACGTGCTCAGGCCCGGTGGGAGGGAAGGTGCCCAGGCTGAGGGACACACACCAGCTCCTGGCTCCTGGCGTGCGTCTGGGCTCCTGCAGGTTCATGGGGAGGCAACAGTGGACGTGGCGGACCCAGCACAAACCTCACCCCAGTGCCAGGAAAACAGGCCTCCTGCTCCCCGGCCCCTCCTCCCCTCGTGGGAAAGCGGGGCCAGGGGCTTCTCTGGGCATGGGGACTGCATCTGACCCCTGTGAAGGGCTTCATTCGGGGGGGCAGAGAGCTCTCGGCGGAGCTGTGTCCCGGGAATGGGGTGCCCGGGGCCCGAGCTCAAGGCAGAACCTCCTGTGGGAGTGCTGTCCGTGACGACGGAGAAAAATTAGTAATAACTGTGCCCGTTTACCATCAATCAAGCCCCCCGGTTCCTGCGACACACATGTACTGGGGTCCGTGTGTGTGTGTGTGTGTGTGTGTGTGTGCGTGCGTGTGCATGCGTGTTACTCTCGCCCCTGGACGGTACTCCCAGGACTCCTGGCGGGAAGCGGGTGAGCGTGGTCGTGGCTGTGGCCGTGGCTGGGGACCCAGGAGCAGGGCCCCGTCCTGGAAGCCAGGCTGGGGGACGCGACCCCGTGTCTGTGACGGGCTGTCCTTGCAGACAGAAGGGCCAGGCCACCTGGGAGGACACCGGGTTGGCGCCGAGTGAGGCTCAGTCCTGGCCTGGTCTCCTCCTGGGGAACCGGAAATCTGTCTTCCACGCTGAGCGCACGCAGGGGAGGAGGGGCCGTCCGTGGTGAAGGGGCCCTCGGGGGGGCCGAGTCAAAGAGTCACCTGCTAACAGACGGGATCAGCACGTGCCTGTGCTCACGAACACGCAGACCCTGTCGCGGAGGTCAGTCCCCACAGTGGGCGTGTCCACGGGGGGACGTGGTTCCCAGTGGCACCTCCCGGATCGTGGCCCTGAAGTGTGACCTCAGCTGGGTTGTCACCTGCTTCCCCTGCAGGGCGGGGTCACCCTGCTGGGGTCAGGGACCCCGCTCATGCCTGAGCTCTCAGGGACACGCCTCGCTCTCCCCACACGCGTGGCACCCGGCCAGCCTCGCTGTGAGGTGATGGCCCACGCACACTCCCGTTCTATTCTGCCAGGGGTTACCCACCTCACCCGGAGGGCTGCAGGGGGACGCGTTTAGTTGAAGGTCCGAGGAAACATTCCAACACGTCAGAACCACGCCCGGGGCTCCCTCCCAGTCGGCGGCGCTGTGGGGTGAGCTGGTGGGGGACCTCACGGGGTGACTGTGCGGTGACCCTGTGCGCACCTGGTGGCTCTGGGCCAGCAGGGCAGGTGTGTGCCAGTGCTGGTTCCCACGCCCTCGGGGGAAGCTGAGGCCGCGGTGGTGGCCCGCAGGCCCTCCACTCGGGGTGCCGACGCCGAGGGAAGCAGGCCCTCCGCCAGCGACACCCAGCTTCTCCTCTGTCCCAAAGCGGCTTGCTGCCCCCCCTGCGCCCAACAGCCGGGAGAGTGAGCCACCCGGGATCAGGCCGCCGCAGCCTCCAGGGCAGCTCACCTCAGCCTCCGGCTCGCGGAGGAGACCCTGACCTCCCTCTCCGCAGCCCCCTCCCCCAGAGGTCACACACACCCTCCTGCTCACCCCCCGCCTGCTAGTACTCAGCACATCTGCATGTTTCCTGGGGTGTTGGTTCCCTCACCTTCTCCTCGGAGACACTGCAGGTCACAGGGGCGGAGCTGGGGTTGGGCTCAGGCGTCCTGCACAGAGTAGGTGTTCAGTAAAGACCAGCAGGAAAGCAGCCAGCACTGAGGTGAGGTCATCCCAAGGCCTCGGGGAGGGAGGCTCACACGCTGGCTGAGCCTCGCTCTCCAGCTGATCTGGAGATGGGGGTGAACCGGTTACGGCCAAACGGCGTCCTCCCCGAACCCACAGGTGACCCACCCGACACGCTGCAGCCTAATAAGAGGAGGGATGGGGACCCGGCCACAGATGGAGGGACGACGTGAGGACACAGGGAGGAGCCGCCGTCTCCACGCCAGCGAGAGGCCTCGGGGAACAGCTCCCGGACGAGACACGACTTTCTGTCCTGGGGCAACGGCTGCAAACCTCCCACTTCTCTCCCACGATGACAAGGCCACTCCTCCAGGGGGTAGTGAGGCCACGTACGGGGACGGACACTGTGACGGGAACAGTCACGTGAAGACACTGCCACGTTTCTCCGTCTGTCCCGGCGCTGCCTCATCGGCCACGGCTACACTCCGTGCCCAGCAGGCCCACCGGGAGCCCGGTCGGAACACGCGCACCCAGGCGGTGACGTCCCCCGGTGCCGCCTGACCCTGAGCGCTCCCCGGGAGTGTCCTCTCCCCCAGGGGGACACAGGCCCCATCGCCGTCGTCCCAGCCACAGGGCGTGCCAGGGACCTACAGCCTAGGAGGCTGAGCTTCTCGGGGAGACTGGGAGAGCCCCCGGCCCCCCTCCCCAGCCCCCGCCCTAAGAGGTGCTTGCCCTCCGAGATGCACCGGCCCCCAGGCCCTCTGGCCGCCTCCAGGTTATGTCCTCTCCGTCCTGTCTCAGCCCCCACGGACTCTCAGAGCCTTCCTCGCGCTGTCACCACCTGCAGACCCGTCTACTCCCCTGTCCCCACGGCGAGGCTCTGGGCGTGGACCACAGGGAGCCCTGCCTGTGGGACAGAGGCTGCCCTAGAGGGGCCCAGCCCCAGGGTCAGGGCTCCCCAAACCCCCTTCTCCCTAGGGACACATGGCACTGCCGCCCCCACCCGCTCCTGTGCCGGCAGCTGGAGGCGGAGAGAGCCTGCCCGGCGCCCGGCTTCACAGGGAGATCCCGTGAGAAACACATCCGACCCGCAAAGTCCTCCCCACCCGCCAGGTCCCAGATTCGGGGGTCAGAGGGGCCCCGAGGCCACAGGCCTCCCTCGGCCTGTCCCGCCTGTAACTGAGTCAGTGGAGGGCAGTGGACACGAAAAGGAAAATTAACTCATCACTTTAGCTTATGACCAGCTTGTCACTTTCCAGAGTTGCACGGTCCGACCAGCTTATCTGCTTTGTAGGACAAGGTCTAGATGCAGAAAGAGTGAGAACATAGTAATGTAAACACACATGTATTTTCCTGAAGGGGGAGGGGGGCGGGTCACCGATGAGCACGCGGAGGAGAGCTTCACCAGGTAACGGGAACGTTTTGGGAACAATTTCAGGCTCCGGCTTTAACAGCCTTTACTTTCTGTGACACTATGTTCACGTAAGGACAGCGCAACTGTGGTCATTCATGATTACGTCCTCCCTCCACTATGGTTTCTGCTGCTCCAGTTTTATTTGGAGCCCCCTGTGCAGCACACACAGTGTCCCAGATGGGGAGCCCTCTGTGCAGCACACACAGTGTCCCAGACGGGGAGGTCCCTGTGCAGCACACACAGTGTCCCAGACGGGGAGGCCCCTGTGCAGCACACACAGTGTCCCAGACGGGGAGCCCTCTGTGCAGCACACACAGTGTCCCAGGGGGGAGGTCCCTGTGCAGCACACACAGTGTCCCAGGGGGAGCCCCCTGTGCAGCACACACAGTGTCCCAGACGGGGAGCCCTCTGTGCAGCACACACAGTGTCCCAGGGGGGAGGCCCCTGTGCAGCACACACACTGTCTCAGACGGGGAGCCCTCTGTGCAGCACACACAGTGTCCCAGGGGGAGCCCCCTGTGCAGCACACACAGTGTCCCAGGGGGGAGGCCCCTGTGCAGCACACACACTGTCCCAGACGGGGAGCCCTCTGTGCAGCACACACAGTGTCCCAGACGGGGAGCCCCCTGTGCAGCACACGCAGTGTCCCAGACGGGGAGGCCCCTGTGCAGCACACACAGTGTCCCAGGGGGGAGCTCCCTGTGCAGCACACACAGTGTCCCAGGGGGAGCCCCCTGTGCAGCACACACAGTGTCCCAGACGGGGAGCCTCCTGTGCAGCACACACAGTGTCCCAGGGGGAGCCCCCTGTGCAGCACACACAGTGTCCCAGGGGGCGCCCCCTGTGCAGCACACACAGTGTCCCAGGGGGAGCCCCCTGTGCAGCACACACAGTGTCCCAGGGGGAGCCCCCTGTGCAGCACACACAGTGTCCCAGACGGGAGCCCTCTGTGCAGCACACACAGTGTCCCAGACGGGGAGGCCCCTGTGCAGCACACACAGTGTCCCAGACGGGGAGGCCCCTGTGCAGCACACACAGTGTCCCAGACGGGGAGGCCCCTGTGCAGCACACAGTGTCCCAGACGGGGAGCCCTCTGTGCAGCACACACAGTGTCCCAGGGGGAGCCCTCTGTGCAGCACACACAGTGTCCCAGACGGGGAGGCCCCTGTGCAGCACACACAGTGTCCCAGACGGGGAGCCCTCTGTGCAGCACACACAGTGTCCCAGACGGGGAGCCCTCTGTGCAGCACACACAGTGTCCCAGACGGGAGCCCTCTGTGCAGCACACACAGTGTCCCAGACGGGGAGGCCCCTGTGCAGCACACACAGTGTCCCAGACGGGGAGCCCTCTGTGCAGCACACACAGTGTCCCAGGGGGAGCCCCCTGTGCAGCACACACAGTGTCCCAGACGGGGAGCCCTCTGTGCAGCACACACAGTGTCCCAGACGGGGAGCCCTCTGTGCAGCACACACAGTGTCCCAGGGGGAGCCCCCTGTGCAGCACACACAGTGTCCCAGACGGGAGCCCTCTGTGCAGCACACACAGTGTCCCAGACGGGGAGGCCCCTGTGCAGCACACACAGTGTCCCAGACGGGGAGCCCTCTGTGCAGCACACACAGTGTCCCAGACGGGGAGCCCTCTGTGCAGCACACACAGTGTCCCAGACAGGGAGCCCTCTGTGCAGCACACACAGTGTCCCAGACGGGGAGCCCCCTGTGCAGCACACACAGTGTCCCAGACGGGGAGCCCTCTGTGCAGCACACACAGTGTCCCAGACGGGGAGGCCCCTGTGCAGCACACACAGTGTCCCAGACGGGGAGCCCTCTGTGCAGCACACTCAGTGTCCCAGACGGGGAGCCCCCTGTGCAGCACACACAGTGTCCCAGACGGGGAGCCCTCTGTGCAGCACACGCAGTGTCCCAGGCGGGGAGCCCCCTGTGCAGCACACGCAGTGTCCCAGACGGGGAGCCTCCTGTGCAGCACACACAGTGTCCCAGGCGGGGAGCCCCCTGTGCAGCACACGCAGTGTCCCAGACGGGGAGCCTCCTGTGCAGCACACACAGTGTCCCAGACGGGGAGCCTCCTGTGAAGCACACACAGTGTCCCAGGCGGGGAGCCCCCTGTGCAGCACACGCAGTGTCCCAGACGGGGAGCCCCCTGTGCAGCACACGCAGTGTCCCAGACGGGGAGGCCCCTGTGCAGCACACGCAGTGTCCCAGGCGGGGAGCCCCCTGTGCAGCACACGCAGTGTCCCAGGCGGGGAGCCCCCTGTGCAGCACACGCAGTGTCCCAGACGGGGAGCCCCCTGTGCAGCACACGCAGTGTCCCAGACGGGGAGGCCCCTGTGCAGCACACGCAGTGTCCCAGACGGGGAGCCCCCTGTACAGCACACGCAGTGTCCCAGGCGGGGAGCCCCCTGTGCAGCACACGCAGTGTCCCAGGGAGCCTAGGAGGGGTTTTCCTATAGACGTGAATGTGCAACTGGGGCTCCATCCAGCACCTGAATGTGCCCGTCCTGGCAAGTCCTGATAAGACACAAGGAAGGCGCCGTGGCCAAAGCAAACTCGGCTCCTTCCCATCGGACAGCACTTCTGGCCGTGGGAAGGCCACCCCGTCAGAGGGGCTGTGGCACGGGGACACCTGTCATCTCACGGGAGCGGGCGGCCCGCCTACCCCTGTGGCCTGGCTCTGTGTGATGAGGAAGCAGCACAGACACGGGTGGAACACGCGAGTGACCCTGTGTGGTGCCTAAAATAGAAGTCACCGGAGAGAACTGCCTTTTCCTGGGTCAGCTCTGGCCTCGCCCACACGTGACGCCTGGGAACCGTAACCACCAGCGGGGCAGTGGCTCCAGTGGAACTGGTCTGTTTGTTCCGCTTTGAGTTCTGCTGCCCGGAGAGTGGACGGGGCGTGGGAGGCCGGTGCTGGCTTGCGCGTTTCCTCGGGATAAAGCCACGAGGTGAAGAGCCTCCGCACGGTGGCTCCCAGCCGCGGGAACGCTCCCTGGCCCCTCGCCTGCGCACACCGGCCGGGCTAATCCAGGCCCCGGCAGCCGGCAGAAATGGAAGCTACGAGGACCTCCCCTGGCAGGTAAAACACTCAGGAGCGTGCGGCATCACATTCCTCACACTCACCCACAGGCGTCCTGGAGCTGACCACCCTGTGTGGCTGCCCTGGTCTCTGTGTCCACAGGCAGTGGTACATTCGTGGTCTGTGAGACTGAGGACGAGGAGCGGGGTTCTACGGAAAGTAACCGCACAGGGCCATCCGACCGCACAGTCCTAATCCTGCAGGCATGTGACCCCGGGGAAAGGTAGGCTTTGCTCTAAGCCCTGCCCTTGCTTCTGTGCCTCTAGGCCCGTGGTCAGCAAACCGCGGCTCGCGAGCCACATGCGGCTCTTTGGCCCCTTGAGTGTGGCTCTTCCACAAAATATCACGTGCGGGCGCACACGTACAGTGCGATTGAAACCTCGTGGCCCATGCGCAGAAGTCGGTATTTTGTGGAAGAGCCACACTCAAGGGGCCAAAGAGCCGCATGTGGCTCGCGAGCCGCAGTTTGCCGAGCCACAGTTTGCCGACCACTGCTCTAGGCTAACGCACTTCTGAAAGGTCTCTTTCAGATCCCGCCTTCCGAAGCAGACCGCCCTCCAGAGCAGGGAATCCTGGCCATCCCGGAGCCCAGTGGGTGCCCTCCCCGGCCCCCACGTGGTGTTCCATGCTCCTGCAATACTTGGTTGTTATTTAAAGCCTGATGCCATGAGCCTCTGAGTTATGCTTGTTGGTTATCTATTGCCCTGTAACAAATACTCCAAATGCAGTGTCCTAAGTATTCTGACCTCACCCTTTGTCAGCAGGAATTAGGGAGCAGCTCAGGGGCTTGCTCTGGGCAGACCTCTGTGAGCTGCAGGGAAGACTTCGGCCCCGGCTCAGTGCCTGAAGGCGGCCTCGGCTGCAGAATTAGCTTGCAAAGCTGGGGACTGACCGCTGGCGGCTGAGGCTCCGCTTTCAGCTACGAGGTCCCTCCCCCAGGCCTGGGCACAGGGCAGCGGGCACTGGCTGCTCAGTGACTGCGCCACAGCTGCTCCTCCAGGAGGAAGATTCTCAGAGGACGAGAGGGGGAGACCCAGGGCCTCAGCACCTGGCCTTGGGCCACACACCGGACGTCACCACCTTTTACGCCACTAAGTCCAGCTCCCACTCCAGGAGGGGAACCCTCCAATGAGGCCCCACATTTTTAAGGGAGGAGTATCAAAATATTCGTTGGCATAGTTTTTATTGACTTTAGAGGGGGGGGGGGGAGAGAGAGAGAGAGAGAGAGAGAGAGAGAGAGAGAGAGAGGAGACCCCCCGACCGGGGGTTGAACCTGCGACCAGGGTACATGCCCTGACTGGGAATCCAGCCTGCCACCTTTTGGTGGCCGGGATGACGCTCCAACCAACAAAGCCACCCACCAGGCTGTTGGCATATTGTGAAATGCCCCACACCTGCAAATGTATTTTGCACAAATAAATGTTAGGTGCGTAGGATGGCCAACAACAGACAGTAAAAGAACGGAGAGCTGAACGTATGAAGTTATAGCATTGGAGCTGTAGCTCAGTGAGGCTGTTAATTTAAAAAAATGGGGAAGGTGCTTCACTGAGAGGAGGAAGAGGTAAGGTCTTTGCCGCCCGTGAGGGGACAGCTGTGAGGAGTGGCCGTGGCCTGGAGCTGGTGCGTGTCCTCCCTGCCCCTCCGGGAGCACGGCTGTCAGCACTTGCCCAGTCCGTGCTCTGACTCGGGGTGCAGGCGCGCAGTCAGTCCTCTGGGAGCACTCACACGAAGGAGACGCGAAGGCCTGCCCATCAGCAGCCCCGCCCCCAGCGCTGGTTGTGTCTGAGCACAAGACTAGGGGTGACTGGCCCCAATTTACAGATGAGAAAACTTAGGAAAGTCAGGTTTTAAAATTTGTTTTCTAAGTGTAGTGGATATTTTGCTTTCCCCACAGGCCAGCGGGTAGTAAATGAAAGCCAGCATTGCAGGCGGTGCGGAGCCGGAGGCCCTGTTTCCAGGGTCCGTGGCTTCCACACAGGAGGAGGCCCTGTGCTGTCCAGACCGTCTGTGCTGTCCCCAGCTCAGCGCCGTGTCCGTGATGATGAGAAAGACTATGATGGATCAGCTGACCATTTATGATCAGGATACGCGTCTGTAACTTCTGGGGTTGAAAACAAAAGGCTGAGAGTCAGAATTAAAAGGTGCAGCTAACTGCAGTGTAATTTTAAGTAGAAAAAGTGGGGCGAGAAGAGGAAGTGGAGAGTGGGTCTCTGCATCCCATGAGCCAGGAAACTGCTAGAAACTGGATCCTGAGGCGTCTGCACTGTCCAGCCAGAGCACACGGGGCCTCATTTCTCTAAGGTGACATTTATTCCTCAAATCAGTGTCTCCCCTCCTAGCCTCAGATAAACACCCTCAAAATTATTCCTCATCGATACAGTTTGTGCCCAGTTTTGCAAATGTAAAGCATCCCTATCCCACGCACATGTGTGGTTATGCAGAATTTTTCCTGCAGGGAGGATGGTGCAGACCCTACTGCGTGCGCGCCCAGTGGGAGCTGTGGGTCAGGATGGAGGCGATCGATGACGCTGACCTCCGGGAGCAGCTTTCTCAGCGTTGACGTTCACAGCCCGTGACCAGTTACAGCTACTGGATGCACACTGTGCCAGCGACCGTGAGACTTACCACCGAGCTGGAGAGGAAAGTGACGGTGAGGTTGCCATGGAGACAGAAGCAGAGCCAGCAGCTACTGACTTGGAATACCACCGTCAGCACTTCTCTATGTCACTAAACTGGTTGCCAGGGAAACTCACGACTGGTTCAGGGTAGCAAACGGTTACACACTGAGTCCAAAGTCAGATTCTTCAGGATTTTATGGATTTACATATACATACATATATATAAAAAATTGATTTCAGAGAGGAAGGGAAAGGGAGAGAGAGATAGAAACATCAATGAGAGAGAATCACTGATTGGCTGCCTCCTGCACGCCCCCTACAGGGGATGGAGCCCGCAACCTGGGCAAATGCCCTTGACCCAAATCGAACCCGGGACTCTTCAGTCCACAGGCTGACGCTCTAACCACTGAGCTACACCGGCCAAGGCCAGAATGTTATGGATCTTCTCAGAGAGACTCTCTGTGGGGATGCGTGTGCTCACAGATCTCGGGGAGCCTCTGACTCTTCCTCGTCCCTGTGGAATCTGCTTTAGGCAGAGACCGGGGCATGTACCTCAGCAGTCCCACTTACGATAGCAGCAAAACCAAAATAAAACCCTCACCTAACAAGTTCTTTTAACATAAATGAACACAAACAACCGGGGCTTTCTCTACACAACACGGCTGACCCCTGGGGAGCTACATTTCACCAGGAAACTACTCGCTCCCTATGTTGCAGTCAGTCCTAAAAAGAGAAGCCGGGACAGGCAGCCACCACGCTCCATGCTAAGAGGAGACTAGCAATTGGGTCGTTTCCCTGGCAGGATCCAGCCTGAGCCCCGTCACCCTGCAGAGTCCAGAGGGAGGTGCAGGCCCCTGGGCAGGGCCGGGTGTTTAGATTCCAGACGCCCTGCCCTCACAGCCCTGCTATGGCCAAGGCCCATGGCCCAGCCCGGGGGAGGGGGGGGGGGGCGGTGTCCGCGCACTAAGCGTCTTCCCGAGGTCGGGCCACCTCTCCCGCGACTGCCCCAGCCAGGTGGTCCCCACAGCCCCCAGCTCACTGCCAGCGCCCAGCACGGCCCTAGCAAAGCCGAACCTCCTGCTGGGAAGGCAGGTTAACCGGAGGCCTGTCTGATCCAAGCTAATTTAGGGTCAAATCGAGCTAATTTAAGCACACACACTCCACACCCAAAGGCGTGCCCTCGCCCTCTCTCCTCCGG
The DNA here is from genome assembly GCF_014108235.1 of Myotis myotis. Classification (NCBI taxonomy): domain Eukaryota; kingdom Metazoa; phylum Chordata; class Mammalia; order Chiroptera; family Vespertilionidae; genus Myotis; species Myotis myotis. Next base: position 259,902 of record NW_023416357.1, on the reverse strand, counting down.
CAGGAATAGCTCCCCCTGTCCTCCCAGCAGCACAGTGAGCGAGTGGCCTGGCTCTGAGTCCATCCTAATTGCAGGGCCTTCTTACGGAGCAGACACTTGCCTCGGACGGTGATCACCGGGTCTATGAAAAGCTGGGCCGCGGCCTGGGGACCTGCCGGTAAATATTTGCCAGGCCCCATGGAGGTGCTTTGGCACACAAACCCCTTTGTCAACAGCTCACACTGTCAGCAGGCAGCACAGGGAACTGCGTCTCCACGGAGAACACAGGGCTGTTTGCTTCTCCCCGCAGGTCCCGCGATTCTGCGACCCGCACTGGTAAGCAGCGGCAGCTGGCATTCCCGGGGACGCAGACACTTCCCGCATGTTCCCTCGCTGGCCCCTGCTGGGCCCGGGCCAAGCTCATGGACAGCCCCTTCGAGGGCAGACCTGGGAGTATTTCAAAGCTCAGACAATCTCGGCCTTTCTGAGGAGCCCGGCGTGCCTCCCGCCCCGGCGCTCCGCCCCTCTGTGAGGAGCCTCTTCTCCACTTTCCCCCCAGATTTTCCTGACGCTGATGCAATCCCAGAGAGGGAGCCTCAGGACCCTCCATTCCATCACCTACCACATAAAACGCAGGCAGCGTCCTTTTCTGAGCCGCAGTGCGAGTGTGCGTGGATCCCACAGACGCTCCGCAGTCCGAGTGTGTGAATCCCACGGACGCTAATACCTCGTACGGACGGTCTTGTTGGAATCCAGGGGCTGCGTACAGATCCGCCTTTCCCTCCACGGGGGAGCGGGGAGCGGAGGGGGCGGTCAGCCTGGCCTGCACCACCTGGGCAGGGCCTCCCCCTCTGCCCACAGGAGAGGTAGCGCCATTACCGATGAAACACGGTTTTTGTCTGAATTCTCTGAGGGACTGGAGCACAGGTGAGTGACATTTGCCAAAACCCCTTCCTGTGAGTGCTACGCAGAGTTTGTGTTTCCAGTGACTCAAACATTTAAAAAGGAAACAGAAAACCAACCAGTGCTCGCGTGAGGCCGCCAGTAGTGAGCGCAGGCTGCCACTCCAGACGGGGGGCGCACGCTCGGGGGCGAGGTGGCGGAGGGAAGAGGGTGAACCAGGGGCCGGAGCCAGAGGTCGCTTTTGATGAGACAAAGTGGGGTCACAAACTGCCTCCCCTTCAGGTGTCATTCTCCCACTCAGTTACCTGAGGCTCGGCCGGCGCCCCCCCTTAAGGTAATTACGTTCATTATGTGATGAGAGGAATGTCGGGACCCCCGCTTCGGAGGAGCTGCACTTGGCTCAATGCTCTCTGCTTGGTGCTTCATTCTTAATGACTCGCGAGCCCACAGACGGCGGAGCTGGGCCTGGGCATCGGGCCACGCTCCAGGCCCACAGCCCACAGCCCACAGCCGTGTGGTGATGGCCCGGGATGGGGGTGGGCCAGGGAGGTAGGGGAAGGGAGGAAATGGGACCTCTGCAATAGTGTCAGCAATAAGAATAAAGTTAAAAAGTAAAGTGCATGTGCAATCCTGGCAAAGCAATCGTGTTAGAATATTTTCCAAAGGAAGGACTTTTATATTTAGAAACTACGACCTTTCAGATTTCCTGCTTCTATCTTTGATATATTTTATGTTATTTTTCATCAAAATATCGTCTCTTCCTGCAGTTTCTGAGGGTGAAGGTTGAAACGCACTTGCTTTCCATCGGGAACAGCCGACAGAAGCCCGCGTGGCCGCTGCCGAGACGTGGCTGCGGCCCTGGCCTGTGGGCGCTCGGGCTGACGGGGGCACAGCATCGGGAAGGAATTCAAAGAAATGCCCCCCATTCACTTCAGTTAAGGTTTGCCCCAACATCTTCCCGAAATCAACTTCCTTCTCCAGGTCCCCACAGTTTGGCCTGTGGGTGTCGGCCGCTGGCTGGGGAGCCGTCCCGGGCCCTCCTTCCCCACTCGGTGTGGCGGGTTTTTATCCCAGGCATTTCTGGCTCCAAGTCCAGCATTTGGGGTGAACTCTGTGCCCCCATGTTGGATTACCGATGCCCAACAGCTCAGAACGTGGCCTCATTTGGGGAAAGGTCTTACAGAGGTACTCAGGGTGAAATGAGGTCGCTAGGATGGCCCTAACCCAGGATGTGGGGTCTCTATAAAGGAGAACTGGACAAGAGACAGAGAGGACACAGGGCGAAGACGCGCCTGCAGCCTGAGGCCTGACGCAGCCCTGCTCACACCCTGATCTGGGCTCCCAGCTCCAGGACTGTGACATGGGAATTGCTACTGTTCCAGCCACTCGGCCTGTGGTCCCTTGAACAACAACCTGACAAACTCAACAACAAGTCTCTCCAACATCCCCGGGGCCTCCTCGGCGGAATCTCCACACAAGGACGGACCGTGCTGTGAGGCTGATCGTAACGCGGCTCCATGACCCAGAGGCGAGGCAACAGGACGCTGGGAAGATGCTCTTGGCTTGTGCGTCAGCGCTGACTGGATTCCTCCCTACGATGAGGCCACGCTCCCCCCGACACGAGTCCGCACAGGCCTCCTGGAAGGCGGCGGGGATGGACGGAAAGGCGGCCAGCGCGTGGACTGCAGGGGCCGGACGCTCCGCAGCGGTCAGCACACGCACGGAGGGACGTGCAACTCTCTTCGCAAGACCAACGCCCACTGTGACCGAGTCGCGACCCACCCATTCTAAAGACGTGGCCTGACTGGGAGTCCGTTTCCTAAGCAGTTGGGGTGGTTCTAGGACATTACTCCCCTCCTCACTGTCCTCACGGAGCTGGCACCAACCCATCGTCATCTGCGCGATGCCACGCGGCTACAGGAGTCAAAGGGAGAGCCGCAGAGACTGTGCCCACAACCACAGCGGGTGCACGTTCACTAAATTAACCAACTTGCTCAGAAGTATAAGAACAACCATCATTGCTACAATCTGTCAGTTCAGCAACTATACTTTTATTAGAATAATTTAAAGGCATTTTTATATATTCTCTGGGCCAATTTTGAATCATTGATCATTATTATTTTGTGTTCAGAGCTAGATATTTCAGAGGAGGGAGTCCTTGTCACATCACTCACCCTTCCTCTGTAAGGGCCCTCAGACTGCAGGGGCCTCCCCACAATCCCGGACAAGCTCTGACGTCGGGGGGTTAGCCACCCTAATCCCGTGTGACCTTTCGCGTTAAGTCCACTGCTGCACTGAGGCTGTGGCCTCTGAGCACAGGAGGACCCAACCGTCAGGACAGTCCCTGGGACATGAGCCTGGGGCCCTTCCAGGGCACAGCCCTGGGCTCCTGGGTTTCGTCCATCGCACAGCAGAGATGCCCGAATCAGGCCGGGGGCGGACACTGCGCCTGGCGCTGACCACCAGCGTGCCCCTGGCTGAGCTCTCTAACGGGCCCGTCTGATCCTGTGACCCTCGGGCGCGGCTTCGTCCTTCTTCACCGTAAGACCTTTTCCATGTTTCCATCTGCCGGGCGCTTTCCCTTCTCCCATCTCCTCCGGCTCAGGTCACACTTCACAGATGTGCTTCTAACTAAGGCCCTACTGTGCTGCTTGCTGCTGCTTCATCCTCACTGTGGTCATCTCGCTCCGGGCACCCAGCCCTCCCTGTGGACACTGAGAGGTGGTTGCCGTGATCCTCAGCGCGCAGAGAGACTCGGACCGAGGTTCAGACACCCGGAAAGTAGGGGTTGGGGGTTGAACTCTAATCTGCTGACCTGCGTTTGACATCTGATCTCTTTCCTAAATGGCTGCAGACACGCTGTTCCGTCCTGGGACCGCACGCTCCCCCGCAGTGGGCCCCTCAACTTCTCTGAACCCCGAGGCGCCTGGCACGGACTGGCACACACAGCAGGCGCTCTGAGCGAGCAGATTGGACAAACCTGAACTCGGAGCAGAGAGAGCATGCCAGGAGCCCCCCTTTGGCTTATTGCATCAGCGAAGCGATTCTATAGCAGAATCCATTTCAAAGCTCTTATTTTGTGCCTTTAAGGGAGGCCTGAGGGTTAGGAAAATCTGGTAAATTCCGTACTGGTGTTGGAGAGATGACTACGGAACCTCAGTCAGGAGCCACCTCGCTGGGACAGGGCCAGCATGCCAGCCCCCCACCACGGGTCTGCGGCTTCCATGTCCACCACGTGTCCCTAAGCAACTCAATGCCGCCCTGCAGAGGCGTGGCCTGTGGTTCGTCCTAATCCCGTGCGCCCGTGAGCCGGCTCGCACCCTCGCCCGCCCTCTGGGAGCTGGTGTTGGACCACAGCCCGCCCGGCGTGGATTCCAGAGCCCTCATGCTGGGCAGTGACAATAACTAAGGGTTAAGGCTCCTTCATGCACTTTACCAGCCAGGCAGCAGCACATCCTTCCTTAGATCAGAGCCCCTTCTGGCCCGGAGCCCCCCCACCTCTTCCTCGCACACAGCGAATGACACACAGATGACACCTTTTGTCCATCTGACTCGTTCGCACCAGGCGCTACCGCTGTGCTGGCTGCTGTCGCTTTTATTTGACAACCTGAGGGGAAGGGCCAGTGCCCTGACACAGAGCAGGCGCTGCTCTGTGTTTACCAAGTCCTGGGCCGCCGGCCGAAAACCACTGGCCTGGGACAAAGTACCCCACGCCTGAGCCTGGCCCAGAGGCCACACGCCCCCAAGTTATTTCCCTCGTCCCTGCTTCAGGCTCTCGGCTGCTGGAGCCCGTGAGCTGCAGGTGAGCTCTTTGGCATGAGGTGACGCGGCTGACCTGAGACGTGGACAAGCAGGTAACCGGAGGGAAACGGAGACTCCGGCGGAAAGGCAGGCCCTGGGCCAGGAGGAGGTGCAGAAGCCTGCAGCAGGAGCGCCAGGGACATTCCTGCCACGTGGGCACATCTGTTTCTGAACGAGGCTCTGGGCACGGGCCGTGTCTGTGGGCCGGGAGGCTGTTGTCAGCTCACTGGCCCAGGGTCCTCGTGTGAAATGGACACACAGCAGGGCCAGGAGTGAGCAAAGCTGGCCGACCCGTCAGAGTTACTCTCGTCATGCTGGTCTCCCCCCGCCTCAGGGCCGGATACCACCCTTCAGCGCCCATCTGCTCTGCCTGGCACATCCCACCCCTCGGCCGTCTGATACCAAAGGTCCCCACCGAGGTGCTCTGCCCACCAGCCAGCGGGGAAGGCAGGGCTGCCCCCCGCCCCGGCCCCCACACCCCTCAGCAGTCAGCTCTGGGTGGAGCAGCTTCCCACTGGGCCCAGGGAGTCAGGGAACCTGTGTCGCTGCCTGTGAGCAGCTCAAGGGAGAGGAATCGGCTCTGAATTGCTGCGACTTGATCATCAGAGGCAATGCCTGGCGGCCGCACCCCTTCCTCTGGACTTTTAAGCTGACACCTGCCCCTGAGCCCCACATCGCCATCCGCCCGTGTGGGGCCGGAGCAGCTGCGTTTTAATAAACTCTCGGTGCTGCTTTTCTGACAGGGTATCTGTCAAGGCAGATGCGCGTGTGTAGCAAATAACCCCAGGCCTGGAGCGTTGACTTCTCGCTCACAATACATGTTCCCCACACAGATCGCGTGTGCGTGTGCAGGAAGGTGGTGTGTGGGGGTGAGGCCTGGGAAGGGGTTGGAGAAAGAGGCCGCCAACATCACTGGAAAGTTCTAGGGGGACTTATATTACTTTTCCTTAGTGTTTTCAAGAGGTTTTAAATTGGGGCCTTTAGAATCTTAACCCGGTATAAAACCACGGCTTTTGTGTTTGGGGAGATGGCACAGGCTATCAAGTCTGACTCCTGGTGGGGAGACTGAGGCCCCCACTGCGGTGAGGACCCAGCTCCACGGGGCGGGGTCTCTGCTCCCCTCCGGGTCTCGCTGCTCTTCCCTGGGGCGCCTCCCTGCTCCCTGCCGAGGCCACCGTGCGTTTCTGAGGAGCAGGATCACCCCCGAGCCCACAGGAGTGGCCGGATCCCAGGCCTCGGGGCTCGGTGGTGCCTCCTGCGTCACTCGGGACCGGCCGTCTCCGGCGCCCACACCCCGGTGTCTGCGCTCCTCTCTGCACCAGAGGGACGTATGGGGGGGGGGGGGGTCTTGGCCACCTCCGACGTCTAATACGCTGCAGCCTCTTCCAAAGCTCAGCCTGTGTGACTCGTCTCTCTGACCCAGAGCAGCAGCTGGGACCGGGCCTGTCCCTCCCGCTCCACCCTCACCAGGTCGCCCGTCAGAGGCTCCACAGGCATCAGAGCGCGGGAGGTGGGGCGTGTTCACAGCACCCACAGGGCCTCTGCGGAGCTGGGAAAGGACGGGGAGTCTGTGGGCAGCGAGCACCCTGTCACTCCTCCCAGAGCGCTGGGTCCTGCCCCACGACTGGGCTGCGATGTGCACCCCCCTCTTCTAATTCAAAGACAACACCCTCTTTCAATGGGAAAGTCAAGTGCACAATACAGGTGACTCAGCATCTAATTGGTGTAACCCCCTCCCGCTCCCCCTTCCTCTCCCCTCCCCCCCTCCCCCCTCTCTTATCACAGCACTGAGCTTGCTGGCTGCACCAGGCGGGACCCCTGGGATGCTCCTAGACCCCAAACCATATATGCAGTTTCCTTTACAGCTTTCTCCTTAGACTTAATTCTCTGGAACCTTTACTTCACAAAATGAACTTCTAATTTTACCTTCAATGCCCAAGTTCAAGAGGCGAATGTTTGCAAAATGCAATATTGCTGCGACTCCTGTCCTCTCGCCTCGTGTGCTGTGGGGTGTGGTGTGTGAGGCGCGTGAGGTGAGCACACGGGAGGGGAGTGCACGCAGGTGTCTGCGCCGTCAGGTTTGAAGTGAGCATGTACTGTTTGCTTCCCAGAGCAATACCAACTCACCCTTTATGCAAACAGCCATTGTCCTCTCAATTCAGTTTCATTTAAAGTGTTTGGCATATAAAGCAACTTTGATATTTACTCATAACATGTGACTTCTCATTCGCCCTGAGCCCTTACCAGACACTTGAAAAGTGGAGACCACTGCACAGGAAGAGGAAGAAAGAAGAGCAATGACCTTGCCCGGCCGGTGTGGCTCAGTGGTTGAGCACTGACCCATGAACCAGGAGGTCACTGGTTTGATTCCTGGCCAGGGCACAGGCCTGGGCTGTGGGCTCGGTGCCCAGTAGGCGGCGTGCAGGAGGCAGCAGATAGATGTTTCTATCTCTCAATCCCTCTGCCTTCCTCTCTCTCAGGTCAATAAAAACATATTTTTTTAAAAAGAGGAAGCTACTGTCCCCCTAAACAGGCCAACATTGTCAACCATGTCAATTTATAAATGTTATTATTATTTATTAGAAGTAATAATTTACTTAAGATTTAGATGTAATTCTTAAAAAGCATAATGTCTTGCTTTGAAGGAAAGTTCCACAAGAGTATCAACTATTTCATAAATTGAACTATAGTTTTTCCTTAAACAAATCTAACATATTTAGATTTAACAAATAACACTACACACCACACTGAACACATGGAATCAGCATTTCACACGGAGAAATCCATAGCATGTCACAGCACGTTACCACACGACTGTTGAACTAACCCAAGTACGGATGGATCTCTGTAGAGAAGTGAGTTCTGAAAAGAAAGATGAAAAAGAGAGAGAGGAAGAAATGCGAGGAACGAAACTCAGTCAAAGGCAAAAGCGACGTTCACGTTATCAGAACTCAGCACACCCCACGTCTGGGAGCAGGTGATGGCGGGAGCTGCCCACGGGCTGCACTCGCACCTGCTGCCCAGGAAAGTCACAGCTGACCTCGGTGTGGGGCGGACACAGGGCCTAGTCACTGCGCAGGAGGCTCAGGGAGGAGGCGGCTGCTTAAACAGGAACAAACACGAGGGGGTCCAGTGTGAGACGTCGCCCCTACGTGACGACTCAGCCCCCAAAGAAACAGCCATGGGTGTGTTCTCCCAGGCAGCCTGCTCTCCAGGGAAAGACAGCCCACCTTGCTTAAAGTGACAACAGATACTCGTGCAAAATCAATAACAACCGAGAAAGCGAACAACAAAGCCCTGGGAGGGTGAATCGAGTTCCTAGGAGAGTCCAGCGGAGACCCTCGCCACGTGTGTGTGGCCCAGTGTGCAGGCTCCGCGACAGAGCAGTCCCTTCCGCAGCCCTGGCAGCCACTGGTGTGCAGGGAATGCCGCATTCTGAGGCTTGTTCATGGCAGCGGCAACGGGAGTGCCCGTGCCATTATTCGTGCCTGTCGGCTAGATATCTCTTGGGAAATACTTAGACACCGGACTCTTTTCCTAACAATAAGTTCTTGTCAATATGACTTAAAAAGAACCTCAATCTCCTCCTTGGATCTTGGTGGACATCACAGCACGGTTTGTTCCATGTCTGACACCCTGACGGCCCTGCTTTCACTCGGAGGCCGGGGCCATGGAGCCAGGATGACAGCCTCCGCCGGCACCTCCCCGGAAGGGGGGCCTCCAGGGCACCGGGCAGTTCCGGGACTTGACCAGAAACTTCTTCTCAAAAGACAAATGTCTTCTGACCCCACAAACACTGATCGTCTCAGAGACACAGCCTGTCACTCGCCCGAGGCAGAGGAAGGAGCAGTGCCGAGTAGCCGGGCTCGGCTCCTGGCGCAGCCAGGCAGGCGCTGCGTCCGCTGAGGGCGTGAGCGTCGCTGGCAGCTCTCCACCCAGCGCTGGGCCAGTTACAGGGGAGAAAGGAGACTGCGTGCATGTCTTTATCTGGAATCTCTATGGAACCTCCTCGGAAGCCAAGACTCTTGCCTGCGTCACCAAGGAGAACGGGTCCTGCGGTAGGAAAGGGGACGCGGAGGGGGCAGACCGAGCCAGACACAGGACTCCCAGGAGAGGCTCCCTCACTGTGAGAAGCGGACATTCCCGTGTAGAACGGGGAGCCCCGTCCCCCTCTCCTCTGACGCAGGCTCCGCCTCCCTGACCCTCTGAACTCGAGCAGGCGGCCAGGTGGTTAGCCTCGTGGGCCAGGCCGGGGATGTGCGCCCCACACTCGGAGCCCGGAGAGGGAACGGAGGGTGCCAGCTGCTCTTCCTCGTCGGGAAGGTGCGCACGTCTAGGAACAAAGCTGCCTCTACCCCGACGTCCCATCTCGGAGCCACCGACGCTCAGAGCCGTCAGAGACCACGGGAGGCTGTGGGCACGGCCACTCACCCAGCCTCAGCTCCACTGCCACGTGACCCTGCGCCCCGGGCACCGAGGCTGGGCCGCGACCCTGCCTCCCCGACGTGGTAGTGTCAGCTGGGCCGGCTCTGCCTGGCTATGGAGCCCAGTCCAAGGGCAGCCTGGCTCAGGCTGTCCCAGTCCCAAGTGGAGCCTCAGGAGTGGGGACGGGGCAGCAAACCTGCTGTCCAACCAGCTCCTCAGGCAGGCACTCACCTCCAGGCCCGGCTGAGACCACCCACCACTGACCCGACGCAGCAAACAGGTACAATCAGAACTCGCCGCCTGAGGCACCGAGGGAACCACTGCAATTCAGTGGGCAACCTGTAGTGCCCAGAAACCAGGCACTGTTTCTGTCGTCTGGCTTTTGACAAAAGAATGCCACCTTCCCTTTAACGCACGGGGCTACTCCTCGATGCAGACTATTATGGGCTGTGCCCATGCCGGACGCACGTGGACTTCCTGGTGCGAACCAGTGCGGCCAGGAGCGGGTGTCCGCACCTGCTCAGGCTGCAGGTCAGGACCTGGCGAACAGGCTGCCCTGGACCCTGGGCAGCGAGCAGCGTCTGTCCACCCGCTGCGTCCCCACCGAACCACCCGACCCGGGCAGACGCGCCTGCAATTTTAGACCCTGAACGGTAAGGACGCCGCGAGGGACGTTTCACATTTTGCTCCGGTGCCTCTCAGCTATGCGGCTGTGCCATTTCCACCGACTCTTGGGTGTTTGTTCATTCGTAATTGATTAAACACCTGGCATGTGCCGGCCTGTAACCGACACTGGAATTAGAAAGTCACAGAGAAAAACGCTACCTGCCCGTGGGGGTGTCACGGGGAAACGGAGGTTCCGAGACGAACACTGATAGTTCATTACGGGATCTGCAGGTAATGGGAGGCGAGAGCGGACCGTAGCAGCCCGGGGGGCGTGGGGCCCCAGAGGGGGGGCCGGGAACGCTCAATGAGAACTCGCGGAGTAAAGGCGAGAAACAGGAGGAAGGGGGGCTGTGGGTGGAGCAGGGCACAGGGAGCGTCTGGACCAGGGAAGCTGTTGCACATGTCACGGTTCAGGCAGACAGAGAGAGAAGAGGTGGGTGAGGCAGGGAGTGGGCGGGGCCACCTCTGCTAAGGGCTTGGATCTCACCTGAGGCCACGGCAGCCACTGAAGGGTGCTAGTGGGAGAGCCGGTCACGTGGGCAGGTTAGAAGGGTCCCTGCAGCAGCCCAGGGGGATGAGCGGAGGGAGGCAATCTCATCTCGGAGGCAGGACAGAGGACAGTCAGGGCGGTCACAGTGAGGGGAGAGCCATGAAGGTACCGAGGACATGTGGGCTGGCCAAGCGCATGGCACCGTGGGACCCTGCAGCCAGCAGCGGGAGCATGGGCGGCGCCCACACACTGTCTGGGAAGAGTCTGCACTGGAGACAAGACTGGTTGCTCCCCAGCCACCTGCCAGCGCATCCCGAGCACACTCCCCAGCCCAGGCACGCGTGTGCACAGGCACATGTGTGCACAGACATGCGCGTGCACAGGCACATGTGTGCACAGACATGCGCATGCACAGGCACACGTGTGCACAGACATGCGCGTGCACAGGCACACGTGTGCACTTCCACACAGGGCTCGAAGGTCACTGGGTTTGGGGAGACGCGATGGATGAGGGTTCCTTCACCTACTGCCCCCCAGAACCTGGCGTATGAACTGAGTGGAGGAAGCGCGATGAGCCGAGCCCACACTTGCACGTGCTCCCCCTCTCAGCCTTTATTTTCACCATCACTGTGAGCCACAACCCAGCGGCTACACGCCACGCAAATGGCGCTGGCCGTGTGACACGCCATGGCTCACGCCGGGATTAACCGGCTTGTTGATGAATGACAGAGGGCTGACAAGGCGCTAAGGCACGTGAGGCACGGCAGGACTTGTGGGACTCCCTTCTTTACCAACCAGGGGTGGAGGCAAGAAAATACGAGTACAGATATTAACCAGCTTCCTGCCCAGCTAACTGCCCCATGTCCAAACGGAAACCATCCCCGTGTCTATAGCCGCTGCGGCGCACAAAGGGTTAACGAACTTACTTAAATCATCACATTCCAGAATAAGACAGACATCTCTGCATCAACCCAGTCTACTGTGTCCACAACCAGTGATGACTCACACACGGCTCTCTCTCCCCGTCAAGGCTGTGCAATGTGTGCAGGTGTGCGCCTGCCTTACACGCGTGGACGCTCCCACTGGAGGCCCACTTGCCTCTCCAACTTGGACCCGTGCATCCCCGGATGTTCCGCCCGCCCTGCCTGCGTCTCCGGGACACGCACTCGCTCCCTCCTCTGGGAGAGAGGGGTGTTCCCACCCCACGTGCAGCCGCCTCGCTCCAGGGAACGCTCGCCCTAGCTGCCGGGATGTGTCGGGCTGGGGTCAGTCGTGTGTGAAGAGCAGAGTTACAGTCCCCTCACTTGTGCACAACTGCAGCCAAGACATGACTCCTCTTGGCTGAGCTCCTGTGCCCTGCATCTCGTGTGAGCATGTTCCCGCATCTCATGTGAGCATGTTACCACATCTCGTGTGAGCATGTTACCGCATCTCGTGTGAACGTGTTACATCTCATGTGAACATGTTACATCTCATGTGAACATGTTACCGCATCTCGTGTGAGCATGTTACTGCATCTCGTGTGAGCATGTTACCGCATCTCGTGTGAGCATGTTACCACATCTCATGTGAACATGTTACCGCATCTCGTGTGAACATGTTACCGCATCTCATGTGAGCATGTTACATCTCATGTGAACATGTTACCGCATCTCGTGTGAACATGTTACCGCATCTCGTTTACTCGTCCTGAAAGTAGATGAGGAAATTGAAGACCTTGCGCAGTTCATTCAAGGTCACTAACTACTGAATTGCGAGGCCAGGATCCAATCGGGTCGGCCTGCCTGCAGAACCAAGACCTGGAGCACCACAGCGGGTATTGTAGCTCAAGTCGTGTGAGAGCAGTGCCACCCAGGGTAGCCAGTCCCTACGTGGCCACTGGGCCCTGAGGAGATAAAGACCTTCCCCGAACGTACGTTCACACTCCGCTTCCTTCATTGGGAAACGATGATACTAAAGCAGGTCTCCATTACTGTGTAGGTGGCCTCCTCTGGCCACGCCTCCGGTTCCCTGTGCAGCAGGAGGAGGGGCAGGGGCAGTGCCCTGGTCTGGGCCACACGACCAGCCATGCTGCAGCCACCGTGCGAGACCCGGGACCTGCAACAGAGCCCCGTGTGAGCCCACAAGTGGACACCAGGGAAGGAAGAATGTTCACAGACACATGTGAAAACGTAAGTGTGCCCGTTACACTGACGTGTGCAGGTGCGGGTCTCCAGGTGTAAGTCACGCATCAGTTAATAGGAAGCTGATACAAACATCTAACTGGAGTGACTGGCTCCGCTGTTTTCTGCTAAAACCTGGTCCACGCGGCTGGCACATTCCTCTGCTGTGTGACCGCCCGACCCTCTTGCCAAGTTAGGGTTTGAGAACGAAGCAACGAAAAAGGACCCCAACAAGAGGAGTGAGGAAAAGTCCCTTAAATGACACACACGCGGGAAAGGCTGTATGTCCACAGCCGGGTCCAGTCACTTGGAGCAGAAAGCGGACCTCAAGCTTGACCGCAGCTTTGAGGGAAGGCGGGTTTATCGGCCTCCTGTCCCGGAACAACCTCCACAGACCCCGTCCCCAGGCAGCTGCAGCCGTCGCTCAGCTCAGGGCCGTGGGAAACCACAGCTCCGCAGCCTGGGCAGAAGCCGACATGGCCACGTGCTCTCTCACCACCACCTCTGCTGTCACCCTTCAAACATGACGGACGCAAAGTCCTGTTAGTCAAGTAACTTAACCCCGTGTCACCACTACTAGACGGCAACACACAGATTTAACCAACATTTGGCTACAGGTTCACTTTATAGAAAATGAGCTGCAACTGTCCAAAACTAGGACACAGCAGAGCCCAGGCAAGAAACCAGGACCTCCGACCCTTCCGGACGATTCCTTCCCACAGTGGGTGCTTGCTGTTCCCGTGTGCTGTGGTCTGGGGACACAGAGTGTGAGTTCCACAGATGAGACACTGGTTTCCAAAGTTGTTTACAGAGTTCACTCAGACTCGGTGAGAAGCAGGGGGCCTGGGTCAGTTCTGTGATGACCACTGGCACTTCCCGGAGGGACAGGGACTGGCCACGTGATCACAGCCATGACCCCTCTCCAAGGCCGGCAGTGCCCGCCACGCAAGCACTGCCCACAGCCACCTGCTCACCGGACGTGTCCCCGGCATCTCCACTGGAAAGGGTACTGAGGGCGACTATAAGTCTCCTTTCTCTTATCTTTTTATTTTCCTGTGCTTGCAATTTTCCATAAGGAATTCTTTACACGAGCAAAACCTTACAAATCAAAGACACAGCCTCCCCAAGGGACTTCAAGCCGTGACACCAAGTCTCCTGCTGGACGCAGCGACAACAGAGCCGTGAGGCGCCTGTGAGATGGATGCCCTGTGACTCTTCCCCGGATCAAAGCAGCCTCACTGACTCTGCCCAGGCCCGCGGTCTCCCAAGCAGGGCCCTGTCCTTCTCGATATCTAAACCATGGTGCCTATTGTTCATATTTTTACTTAGATGTTTTCATTGATTTTAATGAGAGGGAGAGAGAAACAGTTGATGTGAGAGAGAAAGATCCATTGGCTGCCTCCTCTGTGTCTGGTCCGACAGGAGACGGAACCCACATCCGGGGCATGTGTCCTGACCAGGAATCAAACCCACGACCTTTTGGTGCCTGGGATGACGCTTGACGGAGACACACCAGCCAGGGCCCTGCTGCTTTTAGATACACACTGGTCGATTCTGTTTTGAAGGAAAATCCATTAACTGTTGGCTTCATTTGCCAGAGAAAATGTTCCAAGGGAATGAAACAATTTGTGATACATTTTCTTTTACAGAAGAGTAAACCGATGGAACTGCCTGGCCAGCAAACCCGGGGACAGTGCTGATCGGTTAACTGACCCGCAGGTTACAGGAAACACTCGAGAGTCACGGCAGCTTTATTTAGCCCAACAGGAAAAACACGCCTATGTGGACTTGTTGTCATATTCAGTTCTAGTTCCTAACACGGGGACAGCTCTGCGTTATTTCTCAACTCTCAGCAAAGACATGGGCGGTCACCTTGGTCAAAAGCTGTTTTTGTAGGAGGTTATTTCGATGGTCCTGGCGAGACCACTAGCAATAGTCTTGCTCTCAGACTGAAAGAGGAAGAGGCCTTGTCAATCCTAGGAGACAGGCATGGTGGTCGGAATTCCAGGACGTTAGGCCTTGGGAAGGCCTGGATACAAGTTACATTTGGGATAGAAAAGACAAATAGCAACAACTCAAAAGGGACACACACACATATCTCCTTTAAGTTAAGGAAGAAAAATATCAGCAAACCACGTTTTTATTAAGTTTTCCTACTGAAAATGTGCGTGAATTTGACATGGTTTTATATCATTGGTGTCTCTGCTGAAATCTCAGTAGTATGTGTACAGGCGTTTCTAACAGCTCCCTCCTCCAATCCCTGAGCAGGTGAGAGATAAGCAAGCTGGCACGTGGACTGCCCAGCGGTAAACAGGGACACGCAGTTGGTAGGTGCAGGCCCTGGGTGACCCTCAGCCCCTGAGCTGAGGGGAAAATGTCGCTCTCAAGAGGTGACATAACACGTGATTCCATTGACACAGCTTCTCAGAAAGTCCACACGATGCGATGGAGACAGACCAGGGCCTGGGGAGGAGGAGGCGCTTGTGTGGAGATGCCACGGTTCTCTCCCTGGATGTGGTGGTGGCTACACAGCTCCAGGCATGAATGAACGCTCCTAGAGCTGGACAACAAGGGAGAGTCCATTTGCTGTGATCATGGCTGAAACACAATTTATTGTGAAAATCATAAACGGGATTGTAAAACCAGGCCCACGCTTTCCCTTCCTCTGAAACCCCAGAGGAAGAGCCTCCTGCTGGCAGGTGATGGAGGTCTTTTCCTGCCACACGGGGCTTCCAGCTGAGCTGCTCATCCTTCCTGAGGTCAAACCCGTGAGAAGCCACCAGGAAGTATTCAGTCGGGCGGTACGGTCCCACACACGCGTGTTTCCATATTGCATGCTCGTGACAACCCTGAGCGAGGGTGTCACCAGGATCTCGGGGCGTCGTGGGAAACCGAAGCACAGACGTGCAGGTGACGCGTCCAGGATCACCAGCCGGCGCAGGGCTGCCAGCCGCTCACACTGTGGAGATCTGGCCGCAGGTCTGTGTCCCCAGCCCTTTCTGCAGGAGCCCTTGCTATAGGCCGCGGGCAAACCTTACCAGCAGGAGGCTGTTCAGGCCACACGCCAGGCCGTCTGCTATAAACTCCTGCAGAGGCAGTGTAGACACGGCCCACCGGTCCTCTCGCCTCCCGCTCAGCCCACCTTCCGTCCCTCCTGCCTCTGCAGGTGTGTTAGTCGACCTCAGACATTTTAACAGTTTGTGGTCAACTATGTGAGTCGAGTGTCTGGATCTAAAACATACCCCTGCCATCTCCCTGCAGCGAACATGGCTGAGACCTCAAAGACATGTTGCTCTGAGCGCCGGGTTGCTCTGTGGGCGTGACACGTCACTGTGAGCGGTTCCTGTAAGTGGGACGTGCTCTGGGCAGCCAGCAGTTACGGACATTTTCTCTGCACCCTTTCATGAACACAAGACAATTCCATTTTGGATCTTTGTCATTTCCATCAGCCCGTTATTAGCATGAATATTGCACTGACATGGGATTTTAACATCTAAAGAGAAAACATTGCAAAATGGAAAAAGTATTATTCATATTCAATATTGACATTTCCTCCCCCAATTTTTTGTTGACACAAACTATTTGCATCTGCCCGGCCAGCATGACTAAGCTGGTTGAGCATCGTCCCATGCACCAGGAGGTCTGGTTCCATTCCCAGTCAGGACACAAGCCTGGGTTTCGGGCACAGTCCCCAGTAGAGGGCATGCAGGAGGCAGCTGATCACGTTTCTCTCTCATCCATGTTTCTCTCTCTCTCCCTCTCCCTTCCTCTCTCTGAAATCAATAAAAACATATATTTTTTTTTAAAAAAATAAAAGTATTTCTTTAAAAAATTATTCACATCTGACCATTTTCCAACAGGTCAAACACAGCTATTTTCACCTGCTTACACTCCAAACTTAATAAATAGATGTACAAAGAGGGAAGCGACACCAAGAGTGGGTCTGTCTTTCTCTCCCACAGAGGAGTTTACGGCTGCACATTTCCCTCCTGAGACACAGCTCGGGCTTCCCTGCGGGCCTGGAACACAGAGCCACAGGGCTCAGCTGAAAGAATATGAAGGAACGTCAGTGTCAGGATGTGGCCGTCAGCCCCGGGCAGGAAGAAAGAACGGTGTCACAGACCTCAGCAACGGAAAACGCAGGGACAGTGGTGCAGCCGGAGGAGCGCCTGGCAGAGCCGGGCACTGACGCCCAGGCAGCCGCAGAGGTCGGAGGGCCCACGCGTGGGCACGAGGAGAGGTCCCTCCTGCTCTTTTGAATCAGGGCTGGGAACCTTTCTTCTGCCCAGAGCCATCTGGATATTTATAGCATCTCGGGTCACACAGACTATCAACTTAAAACTTGGCCGCTGTAGTGGGCCAAACACTTAATTAACTCACCCCATGCCCTGGCGGCCAGACCACGTGATTTCTGGGGCCTTCCACGGCCCACGGGCCTGCGTTCCCCACCCCCGCTCTAAAGGAAGCAACGGCGGGATGACTGTAACCCAACTGCTCGACCTGCGTCACTGGATACAATTTATTGGTGTCAACTAAGCTCCAAGGGAAACCCCAGGGCTGTCTGCCCGTGTGTCCTGAGCTGACAGGTGGACAGCACTCACTCCGTTCCCACCGGCCCAGAAGGGACCTAGAGAAACGTGAGAAACGTGCCACGTCACCCTGCCTGCGGCCCTCCAGTGACTTCCCATCACACTGAGTAGGACCCGACTCACACAGTTGAGTCCAGCAGCCCAGGAGCCCAGGAGACCCCTGCTGTCCGCAGGCGGGAAGCAGACATCGCCTTCGACCAGCCACTTCCAACGATGCCAGCAGCCGAGTGCTGCTGCCCCAGAGTTTACCTCCTGCCGCGGGCCCACTGCGTCCAAGCTGAAATACTGCAATGACTGCCCATGACAGGGCCTTGCTTTCATAGCACTGACTCACCAGGATTCTCCAAGAAGGATGAAAAACTCTCAAATAAAGGCTTCCACAAACAGCTCCAGGCTTTGTCCTTATCTCAGAACGGCATCCCTGCCCACACTGTAACACATTTCCATTCCTTTTTTAACAGCCTTGAGGGTTTATTTTTCTCCTAGAGCACTGACAAGAGTGCTGGCAGGATAGAGAATCTGCTTCCTGTTGATTTGCCCTGTTTTGTGCCATATGGGAAGAGCGCTTCTCGAACACTAAGGGCACGAGGCGGAAGAAGGGAAGGGGCTCAGTGCCCCCTGGCAGCACGGGACCCTCTGCAGGGCTGTCGTCTCGGCGAGTCCCAAAGGCAGCGAGGCTCCTGTACTTCCTCCTGCTCCGCATCGGCCGGTGGAGCCTTTTCCAGGTGCGGACCTGGCCACACGGCCTTAGCACGCAGGCACGGCTGGAACACGCCTGAAACACGCCTGCCCCCCACAAAGGCACAGGCAGGAAGGGCCGCACTCCACTTCTGTGAGATTCTCTTCCTCCTCCTCCACCCTAACTCCACAGAGTCTCTTCCCTCCTGCGCCCGCGGATGAGTGTGTGACGGGAGGAAGGCCGTGGGGGGTGGGGGGAGCCTCACACTCACTCGCTGCTGGTGGGAGGACGAGCGGACGTACCCTTTCCTGAGGGCAATTTCGTTACCTGCTTCGAAGCCCTTACAACGAGCACGTTGTCACCAGAGTCCCACTTCTAGGAATAGATCCAAAGGGGACAACCAGGCAGTTGAAAATAAGAACCTTTCAGACGTTCATCCCAATTTCATTATTCATGCTGTATAACAGCATCACACAGACAGTCCCTAACTGCCTGACGAGGAGGGGCTTCAGGAATGAGCACCGGCGTCTTCCTGCTGAGAAGGCCCTGTGGCAGGTCCACGCTGGCGGCCAACCTCTGTCCTGACAGGTAACGATGCCCCTAACACACCACCACATAACCTATTATTAAGTGGAAATAGTCTGTTGCCATTAAAGACTTTTATTAGATGAACATAATGTAACTGCGGAGGAAAAGTTTTGAAGGGTTGTACCGAAATGTTAAGTGTAGCAAAGCCTTAACCACTGCTAGACCCCAAAGGTTCCACAGAAGTAACTCAGTGACACACGCACTGTGAGTGTTCTGGTCCCACATCCGGGTTATCTCTGCATCCGCGGAACGACACCTGCTGTAGGGACACCTGCCCGCGCTCCACACCCACACAGGCCTTGACACCACGTGCCTCATTCCCATCTGTAAAGGGGAGATGCAGCCAGAGGGTCTCCATGATTTTGCTGGGACGCGTGGAATTCAATCCAACGTCTTTCTCGTTCGCACAGTTCCCATGTGGTGAGGACTGACTTCGTGATTATGGTCTAATATTCGTGACTATGGTCCCATTCTAGAAATTAGGCCAATGTGCACTGCTGACCGCAAGTAACCCCTAGGATTATTTCACTCGGTTGTAGGGTAGCTATAACAATCCTTTATCTTATGTCTCTAACTGTAACTTCCTGTCAATTATTCTAATTGTAACATGTGATCTGATCAGTGGTTCTCAGCCAAAGGCTAGTTAGCCCCCTGGGTGGTGGGTGACACCTAAGGACACTGGGCTGTCCGAGCGTGGAGGGCAGGGGCGCTAGGTCCAGTCACAGCGGCGAGGGAGCTGCTGACCACCCTGCCTGCGCAGGGCAACCCGACATGCACATGCCTGTGCCTTTGTGGGGGGCAGGCCCAGCTCAAGCGTCAGGCATGGCGGTGGAGACACGGGACTAAAGAGAGAAACCATGTCTGTGTTCCTGTCATTTGTGCTTTTCCTAAATGTAGAGCCAAATAAAGTGTCAGTTACCGAAGGGCTACATTTCAATGAAATGGAAAAATAATTGTTTAGAAACGGCGGTCAATAGTGACCAGAAAAGTAAGCAGGTAAACAAAGCAAAAACACAAAAAAACTGTGAAATCTGGATAGTCTTTCAAGTCCCTGACATTGTGCAGAGAAACAGGCACACGTCCTCACTCCCTCAGCGAGGGTGCTGCTGTCTTTAGAGTCCCCTCATCGAGTCTGTCTCACATCATGAAACCAGCCGTCTTCTCACGGTGCCCGTGGTCAGTGAACGCTCAGCAAGGAGCTGAGAGACCTGTGAGCACACCCCCACGAGACAGTGAGAGCTTCCGGGGCTGGTGTGCAGTGATCCTCGCCCTGCAGCCCTGTCCCAGGCCCGTCCCCCGGGCTCAGCCGGGCCCCCCGACTTGTAGGAGTGTTTCCTCCCGTGCTCACACCCTCCCTGGTCTGACGACACTGTCCGTCTGCGTCAGCCTCAGCTGAAGTGTGCAGCCTCTGCTGACGTCACTGGGGAAAGAGGGGGCCTGTGGCTGAATGTGTCCCGGGCTCCCCCACGCTCACTCCCCAGGTTTGGCTTCTTGCGCTTGTCGGTTTCAGTCTAAAAAGAGACTGTTTCCAGGACAACCACCCTGTCTCCTGAGGATCATGTGGTATTTTCTCCATTTTAATGAAGACTTGACTGTCTTTCACACATTTGAAAATTCACAAGTCACACAGTACAGAATCGGGCTCTATTTTGCTACTTTTCAGAGCTGCCTTTCCCCGTCCCTGTTTTAAGCAGAGAGAGAGAGAGAGATATTAGAGCAGGTGAGGACAGATAACAGCCCTTTTCTTCAGGGAAACTTGAATTCGTGGGAAAATACAGCTATAAGTGTCCGAGTCACAGCTACACGTACCTCCTGGACAGGAGGATGCCTTTCTGAAGCGCAGTTGCCGTCCCATCCCCGTGGGCTCCTACCTGAGCCTCCCTGAGTGCCCGAGTTCTTAAGCTGCCTCTCGCCTCAGGGCCCGGGCAGCAGAGGCTCCGCGGTCTCTGCAGACGTGTCTCTTCGGTGCCGTCTGGGTGAAGAGGCAGCGATGGCTCCCGCACCTGTCTGTGCGAGGAGTTGACACCCTAGAACCGTGGTTCTCAACTTTCTGGCCCTTTAAATACAGTTCCTCATGTGGTGACCCAACCATAAAATTATTTTCGTTGCTGCTTCATAACTGTCATGTTGCTACTGCTATGAATCGTCATGTAAATATCTGATATGCAGGATGGTCTTAGGCGACCCCTGTGAAAGGGTCATTCTACCGCCAAAGGGGTCGCGACCCACAGGTTGAGAACCGCTGCCCTAGAAGAACTGACCATCACAGCACTGAGATGTCTTCACAAGAGGCTGTTGAGACCACTTGACCTGCAAGTGTAAAATGAGCTGGAAGGAAAGGAAGCTGGGCTGTCGGGTCTGCTCCCCTGGAAGTGCTCTCTTAACCAAGGGCTCTCCTGGGCAGCCGTGACGGCTAAGCAGGTGCCAACCACCGGAGGCAGGAGGGAGCCGGCAGCGCCTGCCCTCTGAGGGCGCAGGTGCCCAAGACGGAGGCGGGAGACGAGCACACATTGGGTTTGAGGCCAGCAGATGGCGGCGGCTCTTCTCACAGACACTCAGCGGCTGAGAGGCGATAGGAGACATACAGGAAGCCACTTTATGCTAAAAAGCAGGCACCTCATCCATAAAAGTGGATAAAGGCATTTCAAGTAACATGTGCACATGAATCATAACCACGGGAAATACAAACTTATGAACAGATTCTGAAACGTATTCCACCTCTTTGCCTGGCCAGGTTGCCTGCATTGATAATGTTTTAATTGCCAATGAGAGAGAAGGCCACTGTGCTCTCTTCACTCCTGTCTCAGTCCTTAGATCACCCTCCTTTAGATGCACCCTGAATAGGGGGATGGGGGGTGGAACTTCCTGAGAGGCATTGTGCTCTGAGCTTCAGATGTTCGTCCACTTACGTATTCCTTCCTTCAGTCCTATGATTTAAGAAAGATCCTTAAAGAAACAAGGAAAGTGAGGCCCAGAGGGTTACACAGTACATGTGAGATGGAAGAGTCTGGTGGATTCGAAAGGCTACCTTTTCTCACCACACTCCTTTTTAGATTAGTAAACCCAACAAAATGAAGGAATTCTATCTCAGAGATGCAGTACAGGCCCCTGCACGGCGAATGGGCGGCTGCATGTCGCTGTGGCCTCCGGGTGTGTCTGGGAAGAGGCTGTCCGGCCCCGAGCAGGCCGGGGCAGCTGGCCTCGGTGGGTGGTGATGGTGTATTCCTCGGACCCGTCCAAAAGCAGCCTCTGAGGCCACTTCCATCCTATAAGCAACACACCTCAAGCCCCTGGAAAAGCCCGGCTCCAGGGCTGGGAGCTGGACTGAGGGCGCTTAAAGGCATTTAGAATACTTTCATTCCTGTCAGTATCCATGACATACTCCCTGGCCTTCTCTGACATCACACGTGAAAGCATCATAAACACGAGTAACAGGAAGGGCGCCGGCTGGTGCCTCGTTTCGCTTTCAGACCATGTGTTCGGCCATCGGACATTGGCTCATTTAAAATAAGAATTCATTTTTTAGAAGGAAACAGCATGTTCAAGGAGTCAGAAAGCCACCTTCTGTGAGGGTCGTGAGAACCATGTTTAGCTCAGCGGGCT
The DNA here is from genome assembly GCF_014108235.1 of Myotis myotis. Taxonomy (NCBI): domain Eukaryota; kingdom Metazoa; phylum Chordata; class Mammalia; order Chiroptera; family Vespertilionidae; genus Myotis; species Myotis myotis. Next base: position 238,017 of record NW_023416357.1, on the reverse strand, counting down.
CAGCGCACACCACGCACAGTCAGCGCGCACCACGCACATGCCCACAGGGCCGTCCGTACGCCCACCCACACTGCCTTAGTGACAATGGCTTGCACCTTTAACCTAAGTAAGCTTATTCTGGATAAATATGGATTGCTTGCCACAGCCATACGCTAAAGGTAGCAAGGAAACACACGGCTCTTTTCTTTAATGCCCGCCCATATCAAATCCCACCACCGGCGCATCCTTGTCACCTGCGCCTAGGATCCTGGCACACCCCCCCACACGGACTCACCGGATTCACTCCCAGAATCTCTCACCTTGTCCTCGCCAGCTGTGCACCCGACAGGTGTCTGTTGTAGACTATAAAGTCTGGGCTTACGCAGGACAAGGAACTGGGTATAAGTGTGAACATGTTTTGGGCACCTGATTTACGCGGGGTTCTGGCAGAGTAACAGAACGGTAACGAAGAGAGACGGTCACTAAGAACTGGCCTTCGGGAAGGCCTCTGAGAACCCCCACCAGGCACCCACTGTCAGAGCACTGACGACTTCAGCTCCCGGCGCACTTCCCTTCTGCATGGCCCCTGCTTTCCTGCCTCCGTGGCCCCTAACGCTTTTCATAACCTCAGAAAGGCATCTGGAACTCCTTCCCACGAAGCGGATCACAGTTAAAGGTTTGTCTCCCAGGGATGACTGCCCCAGGATGGGAGTCAATGGCATCGTCTGGGTGGCCTGGGCGTGAGCCTGCGCCCCGCGCTCACCCTGCGCCCCGACCCACCACTGGATGCTGACATGCCACTGAGCAGTGACTTCTCTAAGGCCCCCCCGCACTGGCTACGTGGGACAGTGCTGCGTCCTCCCTCACAGCTGTGCTCTGGGACCACTGAGATCCTGCGAGTGCTCAGCCACGGCTCCCGAGTGGGTGTGATTATGTGCAGTTTCCACCAAAGAAGCCCGACCCCTGAGGAAAATTCAAAACGTTCTGTAAACTACGGGTGGAACCTGATACCACTGTGCTTTTAGCAAACGTTTGTTTACAACAAGCTTTAATTGTCAAGATAATACTTCATTTCCTTAAAAATGTTATGATTAATGGCAATGGCTCAACAAGCTTGCCAGAGCACTGGTCAGAAGGAAACGCTTTGAAACTATTTTACTCTCAAGAAAAGTTATAAACATGAGTTTTATAAACAAAACGTCACTCTTCCCCCACCTCCAGCCTCCGTCCAGTGAGCGTCTTGACGTTTGGCTCCCAAAGGACACCAGGGCTCTCTGACCAGGATCCCGAGGACTGAGCTGCCCTCATCTCTGCAGGAGGCAGGGCTGCCAAGGTCACCTGACAGCCCTGACCCAGAGCTTCGCTTCTGCTGCACGGGGTCCTGGGAGGGGAGCCCCGAGACACTGGGAAACGGACAGAGGTGAGCTTTATGGCAACTTGGATGGGGCTGGCGCCAAAGGCCGTGATCAGCACGTGACGTGTGCTGTTTCCTGAACAGGAGGGTGTTTATTCCGATTCCTTGACTGAGTCCTGCTCCAGGATTGTCCACGGAGAAAATCCCCTCCAGCTGCCATCACTGTTATTCGCGCCCCCGCCCCCCGCCGCTAGCGCACCTGCTGGTGGCGAGGGAGGGAAGGTCATGAGAAGGTCAACAGCGTCTCTTGTCCTTGGCAATGACCACCTTCTCCAGAGAGTCTCCCACACGAACCGTGAGCTGGGCAGGACTGGAGGCTTGGCTGGAGCTGGGTCCTGTCTGGGTGTGAGGGTCCCTGTTCCCCCCACGCACCCATCCAGCCCTCCACCCACTGCTGCCCCCCATCCAGCCCTCCACACACTCATGCCCCCCACACACCCATCCAGCCCTCCACACACTCATGCCCCCCATGCACCCCATCCAGCCCTCCACACACTCATGCCCCTCACACACCCATCCAGCCCTCCATACACTCATGCCCCCCACGCACCCCATCCAGCCCTCCACACACTCATGCCCCCCACACACCCATCCAGCCCTCCACACACTCATGCCCCCCACGCACCCCATCCAGCCCTCCACACACTCATGCCCCCCACGCACCCATCCAGCCCTCCACACACTCATGCCCCCCACGCACCCATCCAGCCCTCCACACACTCATGCCCCCCACGCACCCATCCAGCCCTCCACACACTCATGCCCCCCACGCACCCATCCAGCCCTCCACACACTCATGCCCCTCACGCACCCATCCAGCCCTCCACACACTCATGCCCCTCACGCACCCATCCAGCCCTCCACACACTCATGCCCCCCACACACCCCATCCAGCCCTCCACACACTCATGCCCCCCACACACCCATCCAGCCCTCCACACACTCATGCCCCCCACGCACCCATCCAGCCCCCCACACACTCATGCCCCCCACGCACCCATCCAGCCCTCCACACACTCATGCCCCCTATCCAGCCCTTCACACACTGCTGCCCCCCACACCTGCCCAGCCCTCCTTTTCTCCTCCCAGCCACGAGGATCCTGTTAACACATTGTTTGCAGGTAGTTTTTATCGTGCGCTAACAGGTGGCGCGGCCCATTTTTGCTAATTTTTTGCGCAAATGGCAATGTTCAGTAAAATTACGATAACTTTAGTTTACGTATTTATACGTTACCCGCATTCTACCGCTAGTCTATAAAAAACGTATTAATACGTGTCCCGCGCTCTACTACCAGTCAACGTAAAACGTATAAGTAAAATGTATAAATACATTTCCCGCATACAATGTGTTAAGCTTGGCTTTCTGTCCTTTGTATCGCAGAACGAAATGTTAAATCAGCTTTACATTTTATTTAATACTAGAGGCCCGGTGCACGAAATTCATGCACTCGGGGGTGGGGGGTCCCCCCAGCCTGGCCTGTGCCCTCTCACAGTGTGGGAGTCCTGCGATCTCCCCAAAGAGGTAGGCCCCGCCCACCCATCCAGGGCTCCTCGATGGATTGCCCCAATGAGGTAGGTCGGAGCCGGGGTCCTGCCTCCGCACTGTGCACGCAGCATCAGGTTCCCGCCCACTCGCATGCGCCTTACTGCACATGCAGCCCCGCCCATCCACGCGCCCCATCCACGCAGCCTCCTGGTGATGGATTGTGATGGCATGAGGGCGTGACGACCATTTGCATATTAGCTCTTTATTATATAGGATAATTTTTCAAATGATATTCAACCTTATTGAGACCCACAGCTCAGAGGTTAGGCTGGCCTGCATTCCACAGGCGCCCAGGAGCCTGTGTCAGAGCCGCCTCCATCCGGCTCCCACAGGAAGGTCCGAGCATCGGATGGAGCGAACGCGATGCCAGAGTCACCAAGCTCGACGAGGCCCGGAGAACCAGTACAGGCCAGGCGTTCCCGTCAGAACCACCCACTGGCACCAGCTTCCAGGAAGCGCTGAAGGGCTGGTCGCCGTCGTGTGTGGGAGCGATACTGGACACTTGCATGGTTTTCCGTCAATGACTTGTGTCAGGGACATCTCTATGCTGAGCTCATGAAAGTCTTGGAATGTGCAGGGACACAGAGGGTGCGGCAAAGGCTCGCTGGTGAGCGTCCTGAGCGCCTGCCAAGGGCGCTGTGCTGTCGGGGGGGGGGGGGGGCCATGTGGCCCTCGGGGGAGTCGGTCTAGGGGACGTCTGGCTGAGAACACATCATGGGCATCGTGCAGGCTGAGCGATGCCATGTGGTTACTGGACGTCTGCCTGCCGGTCTGGAAAATGCATGTAGGTTGACTGGAATGAGCTCATTTATGTCACAACCTTAGGGGAGGCTCAGTCCTGGGAGCTCTGGGCCCTTGTTTCCTCGTCTGTAAAGTAAGGAATTCAGGGAGCTCAGGCCCTGCAGCCCCGAGTCTGGAGCCTCACTACCTTTTGCGAAGCTTCGCTGGCCGAAGCGCAGTGCTGGCCGAGGAGGTGCCTGCTCTGCTGTGAGTGAGGCGCACACCTTGGGGCATGTGGCAGGCAGGGATTACACCTCCTTCTCGTTCCTGCCACAAGGAGTGGGGGAGGGGGTGCAGCTGTCGACAATAAACACGCTGAGCACCGCGGGTGTGGCCTCAGGAGCTGCAGGGCGGAGGGCTCAGGAGGGTGGAGGGTCCCTGTGCTGCGACCTCCGACCCGCTGGGCTGAGGACAGGCAGGAAGCGGAGGGGCCCGGCTGCGCTCCAACCACAGCTGCCTTCGCCCCCCCCCCCTCCACCCACCAGCGGCCGCTCCAGCCCATTGTCCGGCTTCCTGCGCCTCCTCCCCTGACTCACCCACGTGAGGTCATAGCCAGCGAGCCCTGCAGGGGCCCGGACACCTCCATTTCCAGGAGAAAACGGTGCCCCCATAACAAGGCTATCATCCAAATCGAGATGGCTGTCCTGTGTGGTGAACTGCCCCCCAATAAAGCTGGGGCCCCGTGGGCTGCTCCCCAAGGCCCTGCTAACCCGGGCGCCCCACCCCCACCCGTGTCTTCTATGCTGCAGCAGCGTTCCTAAGTGCTCTGTGCGCCAGGCTTGTTCTGACTTTTCCCTTTGAACTTCGTGTCCCATCTTCCAACCCACCAGACCCCCGAGGAGCCCTCCCTCTGGGGAGACCAGCGAACCCCGGGCTCTGCGCCACCCCCCCCCCACCCCCCCACCCCCGGGAGCCTGAGTCCTGCCCTGTCTCCTGCAAGCTTGCAGTTCCACCAAACCTGACTCAGCTGACATCTCTCGGCCACACTTCAGTGACTGCAGGGAGTGGCCTGTTTGCCCCCTGAATCCCCGGAACTTTCTGGTCCTTGAAGCTCAATGTTTGTTTAATAAGGGACCAAGCTCTGGTTTCTGCTTCAAGCAGACGTTTTAAATACGCGTGTGCAGCTGGGAGGGGTGGGGCAAGGTAGTGAGCTGGGAGTCACCTGGAGCCAAACTAGAGGGGTTCAGGGAGCCCCCAAAGCGCACCCAGGTAGTGGGGGGAGCCAGGAAGCAAACCCCAATGTAGTGCCCTTTCCATCCCTCGTGCTCATGAAAACTGAGCGAGAGAAACGTGGTGCTGTGCACACGTGGTCGTCTCTGAGGAGCGTCGGCGGGAACTGGGAGGAGAATGGTCAGCGACGCTGAGGGCTCGCCCAGGCCCACATGATGGACCCTGGCTCTGAAGCTTCCAACAGCCACAACCGAAATTAAAAATTAAACCACAAAGCAAAGCAAAACCGGAGGCCTTCTTGGAACTCCTGGTCCAGTCCCCACGAGAAGAACGCGCAGGAGGAAAGCTAGAATCTCCTCCTCTACGTCCATGACCTCATCACACTTCTGCAGAGTCTCTGGGGGAAGGTGAGGAGGAGGTGGGTGCTGTTCAGAGGGCTGAGCCCAGTTGTGTGGCCAACACCCCAGTCTCGGGGCTGCCCGGTCTGGGGCGTCTCCACACACCAGCCGAGCACAGAGGCCGGGAGGGTTCAGCGCGCAGCCTGCAGACGGGGACCCCCTGCCCCCGTCCAGGAGTAGGGACAGGCCCCATCCGCATGGGGCTGGCTAAGGAGGGGGGGCTGTGTCTGAAACGAGAAGCCCACACTCTCTCACAGGAGAAAAGTGAAAGGCCAGGAAGCAAATGGGAAGGGAAACCAGAGGAGAAGCTCGGGCCGTGCTGGGGGTAAGCACACCCGCCGGCTCTCACGTGGCTCCCTCACCCCAGCATCACGGCTGAGCCACAGGGCACACACAACTCAGTGCCACTCCTCAGCTCTGTATGTGTGACTGTGTGTGTCTGTGTAAGCGTGTAAGAGCATGAGTATGTGTGTGGCTGTGGGTGTGTGTGTATGTGTGAATGATTGTGTATGTGTAACTGTGTAAGTGTATGTGTGCATGTGAGTGTATGTGTGTATGAGTGTATGTGGGTATCTGTATGAACAAGTGTGTGGCTGTGTGAGTGTGTGTGTGTGAGTGGGTGTGGGTGTGTGAGTGTGGTGTGTGTGTGTGTCTGTGTGAGCGTGTAAGAGCATGAGTATGTGTGTGGCTGTGGGTGTGTGTGGGTGTCTCTGGGTGACTGTGTGACTGCATGTGTGTGTAGGTGTATGTAAGTGTGAATGATTGTGTATGTGTAATGTAAGTGTGAGTATGTGTGCATGTGAGTGTATGTGTGTATGAGTGTATGTGGGTATCTGTATGAAAAAGTGTGTGGCTGTGTGTGTGTGTGAGTGGGTGTGGGTGTGTGTAAGTGGGTGGGGGTGTCTCCTGGTGATTGTGTGACTGCATGTGACTGCATATGTATAACTGTGTGTGAGTGTGTGTGTCTGTGTGAGTGTAAGAGTATGTGTGGGTGTGTGTGAGTGTGGTGTGTGTGAGTGTGTGTCTGGGTGTTTGTGTAAGAGTGAGTGGGTGTGTGTGAGTGGGTGCGTGTGTGTCTGTGTGTGTCTGTGTGTGTCTGTGTGAGTGTGTGAGTGTGTGAGTGTGTGTGTCTGTGTGAGTGTAAGAGTATGTGTGGGTGTGTGTGAGTGTGGTGTGTGTGAGTGTGTGTCTGGGTGTTTGTGTAAGAGTGAGTAGGTGTGTGTGAGTGGGTGCGTGTGTGTCTGTGTGTGTCTGTGTGAGTGTGTGAGTGTGTGAGTGTGGGCGGGGTGTGAGTGTTTGTGTGGCAAACGCGGGGTGAGTGGTAAAAGGACGGCAGATAGTTAAAAGCACCTTTGCGGCTATGTTCACACGGGTGATGGGCTCTTCTTTTTGGAAAACTCTGGTTTCTGGTCACATTCAGAGGCTCTGTCTCCCCTGCCAACACCTGCCCTGACAGGCCCTTCCCTGTCCTGCCTCGAGTGTGGGCACGGCTGTTTCCCTTGTCTTTGCCGTGAGAAAAGGGAACCTTCGCTGCTCATCTGTGCTTGTGTGAAAGGCGGCGTCCTCATGACCATGTGAGACGCACCGAGCGGGTGTGCAGTTAGGACTTGGATGAGGACAGAGAGCCAGCACGTGGCCGTGACACACGCTCTGAGACCCGCCCCCTCCCCCGTTTCCTGCACTTCCCCACCGTGTCCCCTGCAGCTCTGCTGGCTCCGCGGCCGCCGACCCAGCACTGAGTCCACAGGACACGGTGCTTCCTTCCAGGGACGCAGACACAGCCCACGGTGCTGATGTGGAAACTGACCTGCTACAGACACCACTGGACTCAGGGGTTCGTTGGTGAGGCAGGCGGGCATCCTCACGCCAGGCTGGAGTCCCCAGCTTGATCAAGAGTCTTCTCTGAGCCGCCTGGCATGTGTGCCCTCCAATGTGGGCAGAGGGCAGTGGCGGGAGCAGGGCGGGCAGGAGGGCTGTCAGGGTCCCATTGGGATGGTCGCCCAGCAGCTGCTGCGGGAGCGGCATGAGGAGCTGAGGGTTCGAGGCCATCGCAGTCGAAAAAGAAGCGACAGCTGGTGCAGTGAGGGCAAGGGAGTTGAATTCCAGGGAGTCACCACCAGAATCACAATGTCAGGAGGGAGACTGAGTGGGGGACCAGGTGAGGGTGAGCTCCCTGGGGTCCTCTGGACGCATCACGGAGGGTCAGGGAAGCGGGGCTCTGGTGGCAGGAGGACCATTTCTGAGGTCAAGGCCAAGTGTGACCCAGACGGCCGCCAGGCTGCTGGCCCAGCAGGAAGCCCCCTCTTGGGGCGGGCTGTGCCTCGAAGCCGCTCTCCAGCCCTCATCAGGCTCCTGGCCCGCAGGGTGGCTCCCACCCTCGCGTTTCCTCTCTGTGTGTTTGGCAGAAGGGCCACAGGCTCAGTTCCTCTTCAGTTTCTTGGACGAATGTCAGCAAATTACTTGGTTCAGAGTCTAAACTCAATGAGCTCGCTGCACGGCCTTTGTGTGCACCAGCCGCCGCGAGGCTCTGCTCTGCCTGTTGACACAGCCTTCCCGGCCCACGTCTCACTTCCTCCCCGGAAAGTGGGACGTGCTGGAGGAGCTCCAGCCGCCATGTGGAGGAAGCCTACAGGCTCGCTCCCGCCCGCCCACCTGCCCGCCCCCCAGCTGCTGGGCCACCTGCACGGGCGCTGCCCTTCTCCTTGTGCCTTTGCAGCTTCCAAACAAAGTCACGTCCTTTTCAGAGCAGCCTCCCTGCCCGAGGTGCCGCTGGCACACGCTGCCCATCCTGGGCGGGCGCAGTCCTTCCCCGCCCCCCTGACTCCCTGCGAAGCCACACGTCTGGCCTCGGGGCACTGAAGGTCCAGAGGAGCAGATTCACTTCACGACCAAGACAATGTATTGTGACCTTTCTGCCATTATTTAGATTCACTGGAGCAAGTGCCCTCAAACAGATGAGAGAGAGAGATTGTATGTGTATAGAAATGCTGGGACCAGAACGGTAATGAGACTCGCTCAGATGCCAGCTTGTTGGATCGGCCGCCCCTTCCACGTGCTTCTCGCACGTGTGTGGGACCCAGAGGCCTTGCTGGACAGAGTTGAGCTCAGACTGGGAGAAGCCGAGTCTGTGGGGCCTGTTGCATTCAGAGCAGCGAGGCTCCCAGGGCCCAGCCCGTCAGCCCACCTGTCAGCTCAGGTCAGTGACGCGGATGCCACGATGGTAGAGGCGGGTGAGAGGTTTGTGGAAAGGCCCGCCGGTTGGCGGCCGCTGCTGTAGAGGACAGTGTGGGGGGGAGGGGGAGAAGTGGGCGAGGCCTCGGACTGACAGCAGGAAAAGTCTGACCTGGACAGGAGACGGGGAGGAGGGAGGGTAGTGGGGAGCATCAGTCTAGGACCCCACAGCTCACAGGAGCAGGGTGTCGGGGGGGTGCAGCCACGCTCGTTCGGGCGTCGCTGAGCAGCTGTGGGTCCAGGGCGGCAGTGGGACCATCAGCAGTCACACCCCCACAGCTGTCCGGAGGGCTGCCTGCTAACAGCCGCCACAACCCACCTGAGAATTGTCACAAACACGAATCTCCCAACACGGACTCACGTGCACTGCCTACGGCGTCCAGTAAATGTCTGTTACTGAGAAACAGAACTGAAGGTGAAGAACGCACAGCAACAAAGAACGAGCTTACTCTAGGGCCCAAGACCCACCGTGGGATTTGCATGGGCAGCAGGGACACCTTATTTCTGACCTGTAGTACTAGTGTTTGCTTCTTTCTCACAAAAGCTGAGGGCGGCAGTTGTCATCCAGTTTTAGGTCCCAGTCAGCTGAGGTTTGATTGCAATTGGTGTAACAATTGGAAGTCATTTCCTCTGAAGAGACCATGGAAAAATAACTTAATGGAAACAAACTAACATTGTGGAATTTCTATAGCCCACCCACATGCAATTTGAACACCGAATGCAAGCCTATCTAATAAAGAGGGATATGCTAATTGACCCTCACACCATCACAAGATGGCAGTGCCCACAGCCAATAAGGGGGGAATATGCTAATTGACCCTCATGCCATTACAAAGATGGCAGTGCCCAGTCCCCTCAGCCCCACCACACACCTTCCTCTGGAGACCCCCAGTCCCCTCAGCCCCGCAGCCGCCCAGGGCCGCCCGAGGCTTGCACTGACAGCAGTGGCAGCAGCAGAGGTGTGATGGGGGCGTTGCCTTCCCGCCCTATACCCAGGTCGCTCCCGCCCCTGAGGGCTCCCAGACTGTGAGAGGGGGAAGCCTGGGCTAAGGGACCCCCCTCCAGTGCATGAATTTTCATGCACCGGGCCTCTAGTTACATAATAATTTTGATTTGAAATTAAATCATTTGATACACTTTTCTAGAATTAGCAAAGTCCAATTTAATTTGTGTAAGTCACCAATATTATCCACTTTTGGAAACAAAAGGCCTTGGCAATAAAGATTCATTTGAAAGTAATGCATTTTTACTCAGATTCATTTTCAATTTGTTACAGTTCATAAAATTACAAGTCAAAATCCTCATTTCTGAATTTATAAAATGTATAAAACTTGACAGAAAAGTACATTATGGCTTTTTTATTAGTTTGGTGTGCAAATTTTCTCCAGTTTTTTCTTTCTTATCAGAATTATAAGTCAAAGGACTTATGTCTATATTACTATATAAATAGCAATAAAACTTGGTACTTTTTATACACAAGCAATTGGCAGAATTTATAGAAAAATGCACCAGGTATTACAGAAAAAAATGTTATACTGTAAAATTTGGGGTTTCCTCAGAATCAACAATCTATTGATCATGCCCCTATATCTGAAAGCATCATTCATTCAGTCATTCATTCAATAAGTATTGAGTAGGCTAAGGGCAAGCCACTGTGGTGAACTATATCAGAAACTCAAGAAGGCATTAGGCCTACAATAGACCCTCAAAATATTCCGTGGAAGTGCTGGGACCCATGTCCCTTCTCGGGGACCCTGTGGAGCGAGCTCCTTATCCCAGGGCCATGGAACCGAGGGCACCGAGTTCTGTGGGATAAGGTCTGTGTTTCACTCATTATGTTCTGCGTTCAGAAGAGACAGGGCTGGTTTTCTTTGGGGAGAATCAAGCTTCCCAAGGAGATGCCCCTTGGTGTTGGAGCGGATGACAGTCAGCCATTCAGGGATGCAGGGACAAGACCGAAGACCCAAAGAAGAAAAACCACCCTGCGTTCCAGAAACAAAGAGTGTCTGGGTGGTTTCGAAGGTGGGAAGGAGGAGGAGGACTAGGAAGGTCCGGGTCAAACGCAGGCCTTGCACAGCGAGCTGAAGAGGAAGGGGGTCTCACAGATAAGGGGGGGACTCCAGGCTTCCAGACGGGCTGCCCACGTCATCCCCTGACAAAGCTGACCCGGTGACACATAGTGTGTGGTGAGGACACAGCAAACGTATTGCTTTTGGAAAGAAAAGTTTTTCAATGGGTCCTCATGTTTTACTTGTTTCTCAATAAGACACAAGAAAGTTGGGGGGGTACAAGACTGGAGACGGCGGAGTTGGGGAGCTGGGTCTGCGGTGTCAGTGAGGCCACGTGGAAGGGGCCACCCTGGAGCCACCCTTGTCTTTGTGACCTTTTCACTCTCTTTCCTTCATATGCAGACACCAGGGCGGTTTGCAGTTAGTGGACCATGTATTTTGGAGTAAGTCCTTCTCGGGCCTGACGTCCCACCAGAGAGCTGTCACTAGCTGTGTTATCTTGTGCGGGTTGTTTACCTCCTTGGTCCTCCGCTGCTTAACAAACTGTCTTCCTCATAGAATCATGAGCCTTAATGAGTAAACATACATAAAACACTTATAAGAATGTCTGCTATGTTCTAAGTGCCCAATTGTTTATTATTATTCTTGGGAAAACCAGGCTTCCATATTTCCTAACCCACCCCTTCCCACTGTCAAAATCTTAAGAGCAGTCTTATTTTATTCCTCGAGCTGTTGGCACTTAGACACCACACCAAATATCTTAAAACCTACTTGTTTCCACGGTAACCAGGGAGCACAGAGGGACCACAGGCAGTGACCTATGCCCTCAGCCTCGTTGATCCCCATCTTCCTCCTGTGGTTGCCCCACAAGATGCTCTGCCCCATGACACCCGCTCTGGTCCTGCTCCGACGCCCTGGCTGCCTCTCGCTGACCTTGGTCCTGGCTGCTCTTTCAGGTCAGTGCAGGCAGGTGCTCCCCGCACTCCACCTTGGCTCCTCGTCTTCTCCATGGTCCCACTTTCTCCCGGAGCTTAAGCCAAACCTTCCAGCTGACGGTCGCAGACCTGCCCTCCACTCGGGTCTGCTGCGTTTCAACACCCCACGTAGACATCCTGTTCACCGCAGCTCAGCAGCTCAAATCCAACCCACTTTGTACCTGAACACAAGCTTCACCCTCCACATCCACGTGTGACACCCTCTTTAACTGGCAGCCAGGAAAAGCCTCAAAAGCACCTCACAAACTCCATCAGCTCTGCCCCTCACCCTAACTCAGGCGGCTGCCGCGGCGTCCGAGTGACCCTCCCGGGAAGCCCACGCCTCCTGCCAGCCTGGGACCAGCTAGGCTACTTAGCCTCTCGGACATCATTTCCCAGACAACAGGGATTCTGGAGAATGCTTGGGGCTGAGAATCCATGACAGTGTCTGTGACGCCGTCTGCACTGGGTGGTCAGCAAATGCTAAGCCTCGTGGCCATCACGGTCACAGAAGGGCCTTCTCTTTCCAGTCACCCCTTTCCTAACCCATTCTCCTACCACGACACTATTCACCCCGAACAGCGCCAGGGCCTGGAATCCCTCCTCGGCCCCCAGGGACAGACCCCTCAGCACGCACCGGGTCCCCCAAGTGGGCACCCCTTCCCGAGTGCTCCCTCCCTCAGGCTCTGCCACGTTGTCTGTGACTGTGGACAGGCACTCCTCTTTGGAGAACACGAGCCCAGGAGTGCACGCACCTGGGGTAACACGGGCACAGGTGGCTCTCACTTGCTCCCAGGTGAGCCGCTCCATGGGCCCCTGTGCGTCATCTCCCCATGGGGTCCAGTGCCTGCCAGATGCACCTGCACCAGGCTCACCAAGGCCCCACCTGCTGTCCTGCCCCCGCCCCCGCCCTCCTGATGCTTCCCCACCCTAAGCACAGGGCCTCCTCTAACTTGTCCCCACACTGTCTTCCTCACCGTATCTCCATGGTCCCTGAATCAACCCAAATCTGGTCCCTAAAACCCAAATGCTCCTTCAGCACCGTTAGCTCATCTTCCACGAAATGAACCCGAACGCCCCCTCCTTTCAGCTCTGCCGGGGCAGCCACAGGGACCTTCCCCGCCTGGGACTGCTGTAGGTGTAATGTGTGTGTCATTTATTTGGCAGCAATTCAAATACTTTCATTCCTCCATCAGATGAAGGAGAAACTCTCTATTCTGAGGGTTTGGGGGGAGGATGGAAACGAGATCCCTATAAGACGATGGCAGTGCCTGTCCCGAGCTGCTCAGAACAACCTCCTGTCAGGAGACTGACCCTTGGAGGCATCTATGTTCCTTCCCAACCTCAGGCCGAGGCTGGAGCACTCACTGGGCCGCTTTGCCTGTGGAGGCTTCTCCCTCCTCTCGGTCCCACAGGCCGCAGTGCTTCCCCAGCACAGAGGCCGGGCTGGGAGGGGACACAGGGAGGGGCGCCCGGACGCCCCGGGCTGAGGTGGACGGCTGTCTCAGCTATTCCACAGGGCGCCCTGTTTCCCATTCGTCACCATGCCTGGCACCCAGTACAGGAAGTGAATGCAGAGGAAAAATGCTAATGGTCTAAAATACCCCATTAGATTTCCACTGCAAGGCACCTCGTTCTAGAGATGAAGGGAAATGCATTCTGGCCGAATGCCCAGTCGCAATTTTATAAAAGAGAATGAAGTGTCTGAACAAGCCCTGAGGAAGCACGCACCAACCTTCTCCATCTGGTTCAGGGGAAAGCTCCACAATTCTTTTTTGTTGGTCATCTTTTAAAACTCACCCTTAAACTGTAGTTTACTTCTTTTTGAAGAAAAAGTTTAGGTCACCTCAACAAGCTGAGCTCCATGAAAAGGAGGTAAAGGTGGTGGGATCATGCTATTTAGATCATTTTGTTTTGTTTTGTGTTGTTAGTGAGCCAGTTCAAAGAGCTGCCTGTTCAACGGGCTAGAATTTTTTCAAAGACCTGATGTAATAATTTTGCATGAAGGCGAGTGATCTGTTATTTAAGCACAGAAATGAGGAAGGTGTAAAAACTCAACATCCTCCTGAGCAGGCCAACCAGCACACACGGCTGGATACTTGTGTAGCACCCTTCGCGTTTCTTCTCAGAGTGAGCTAAAAGGCGTGCCTGTAGTTTACTTGTAGGCCCACCTGTACTCAGGATGTTTGCCAACGTCTCTACCGCTGCGCTGCCCGGCGATCCCGGCTGAGAGTCTACCCGTCCTTGGTCCCCACCCCCACGGGGCCTCCGTCCTGAAACTTCCCGAGTCTCCCAGCCGTAACCTGGGGTTCCTCTGAGCATCCACCAGGGCTGGAGCATCCCATCCACGGATCTTCCCAGGTCTCCCCCATGCGTGCCTGGATGGCTCTCAGCACCCTTGCCTTTGCCTCGCGAGCCCCGTTCTCCATGATAACGAATAAAAGTTACATTTCACAACTGCATTTGGTAGAAAGGAAAATGCAGCCCAGGCTGGCCTCATTATGATATACCCATTGTTGTTATGTTCATTCTTTCATTAAAAAAATTAAGATTAGACACTTCCCAGGCCCCTGAACGTAGCATGGAGCCACGCGTCCGGCTCTGGTCAGCTGCCCCGCTCGGAGCTGCGCTGAGATGCTCTCCCACCACTGCTTCCTTCCCAGGCGGCACCTGTGAGCCCCTCCCGGCAGGTCCAGACACCAGCCTGGCCCCGGAGAGAGCTCGCAGGGACTACGAGCCTGCAGGCACTGGGCAGGGTGGCCCCTCGACCGTGCGACTGTGAGTCCTGCTTTTTTCCAGTGATAACACTACACTATCATGGTCAGACCCACTGTTCCTATTTTTAGTGAAGTATTAAGGGAACAAAGTCAGAACTAACTGGTAATCGAGAGCCCAGAGACCTGTTTCCATTTTCAAAGTTTCCTTTGTCGATTAGCACTGTGTTTAGGAAAGGGTGTGTGTATGTGTGCGCACGTGTGCGCGTGTGTATGCGTGTGCATGTGTGTGCGTGTGTGTGTGTGCGCGCGCTCACACACATACAAAAACAAGCTGAAAGGGATCTGGAAAATAAGACTGACCTTGCTTCAGTCAACACATCAGATCGCCCAGCTCCAACCACTCCCCCTGCAGCTCACAAACCCACGGCCACACTGCTCCTGAGCCAGCCGTGCGCGCATCCCCGTGAAATCTGTCTCCAGAGACCAAGCTGCACTTCCCTGGCCTGAAGTCAAGTCGGAGGGACTTGCCAGTGGACGTTGCAGGAGCTGAGGCCATCAGCACGGACCCTGACCTGCCCTGTTTCCAGGTGAGCTGCTTACAGACGAGGTTGCTCCCTCCTTAACCTGTCTCAGCCGAGGGGCAGCCAGCACAAGCCACTCAGACCCCAGCCGAGGTGCAGCCACACCCACAGCCCCTGGTCACTTTACAGATGGGTCTTCCTACCTCGGCCAAAGTCTGGAAGAAAAACTTCACTCTGTTTACAAGGCTCAACAAACAAGGCTCCCTCAGCACATACTGTCTCCCCAAGCTTCCAGGGTTTTAAACCAGTGACTTCTATGGCAGTGGCAGTGTCAGATGAAGTTTCTTGCAAATAGTGTCTCAATTTGTAGCCGTTCAGTGGTGTCTGGGAACAGGGGGAGCAGTCGTGTTGAGGGGAATAATAGCATTGAGGAGAGCAGTGGGTTTGAGAGGAGCAGTGGGTTTGAGGGGAGCAGTGGGTTTGAGGGGAGCGGTGGGTTTGAGGGGAGCAGTGTGAGGGGAGCAGTGGGTTTGAGGGGAGCAGTGGGTTTGAGGGGAGCAGTGGGTGTGAGGGGAGCAGTGGGTGTGAGGGGAGCAGTGGGTTTAAGGGGAGCAGTGGGTTTGAGGGGAGCAGTGGGTGTGAGGGGAGCAGTGGGTTTAAGGGGAGCAGTGGGTTTGAGGGGAGCGGTGGGTTTGAGGGGAGCAGTGGGTTTGAGGGGAGCAGGGTTGGGAAGCTGTGGGAAGAGCCACTGAGGCATCTCCTTCCCTATCTCTCCCTGCAGGCTCCCGGGCCCCTACCATTTGCTCCGAGAGCCCCCTCGATGCTGCCGCGAGTTAAGGAACACAGGTTACGTTGGAGATCCGTTCCTATGGTGCGGTGACATATGCGATTTTCGCCGTGAGCACCTCCATAAGCACCTACGTCACTCACATGGAGCACAGACACAGCAGTAATGAAGTGAAACAGTAAAAAAAAATTAAAGATAATGATTCCTGACCTTCACTGTGGTAAATAAACAATAAAAAACATAAAGCACATAAGTACATACATCGAAATGACGGAACATTTTTTATAAATAAATGGGAGATGGTGACGTAGCCACATAACGACGTTCGTCGAGCCTGACGTAACCCGGGGGCTGTCTGTACAGCTCTTCACGGGGACCACTGCCATTTCTCACGTTATGGAGACATGCGCGAAGCCACGTTAGTCACTGCCGTTACTGCTCTGTGACAGCCGAGCTAAACAGCAACATCCTCCCAATGGGGACACAGGAAGCTCCCAATCTGCCCCACAGGCGGCCAGGACACAGCCCTTCGCCCAGAGCGTAGACAGTGCCTCTCCACTGGTCCTCCCCCCAACAAGGGTAACAGACGGCACTGCCATCCTATATAATAAAGAGCTAATACGCTAATTAGACCGAACAGCAGAACGACCATCCAGACATCCTTCCGAATGACCTTCTGGACAAAGCCAGGGCTGCGAGGGGCTGCGAGGGCCAAGCCCCTTGCACGAATTTCGTGCATCAGGCCTCTAATTGGATAATAAAATCACACACAACTGAACACACACAGAACAAGCCAAAGCTTCTGATGTGCTGGGTTTTCACTCAGGAAACACACAGAAACTAAAACACAGTCGCACCCTTCAGCGAGGAGAGGCGTGCTCGCAGACAATTCAGGGAAGGTGCCAGCTAATGCCGGGCCTTCAGATGAGGTGTCAGATGCCCAGGGACTGCCCAGCTGCCTCATGGCCCTGGAATGCAGCAGCTGGTGGCTGGGGCACAGTGTGGCCCCTTTCCAGGGACATTCCCAGCTCCCCCTCCCTCTCTCCACAGTGACACAGCACATTCTTGCTACCCACTGGCCATGATCTGCAGGGGCATGGAGGCCCTCCCAGCATGAGTCAGCAATACCAGCAGTTAAAAAGCAACTGGCCTGCTGCTGGTGTGAAGAATGAAAAAGGGGCGGTAGAAACAAGACCCCAGGGCACCAGCGAGCTCACACCTGTGCTGGGTGACACGCCCACTGTGAGGTCCCCAGCAGTTCTAGGTGGGGTTGCCAGGCAGACAGCAGAACACCCAGGTGTGTTTTGAATCTCAGATACACAGCAGACCATAATCTGGGGGATGTTAGGACATCGGCCTTTCCAAGATCCCATCATCTCCAAAGCCTTCGTGGATCAATACTAATGGCACCAGCAGCGTTTATGGAGACCTGCCCCCTCCCAGGGCACCTTCCCTCTCCTTGGCTTACCTCCCAGTTCAGCTCTGCTGCCCCTGCAGGTGATGTTGCCATGGCCATTGTGGGTGAATGTGGCACTCGCCTGAGAGGAAGTCATTTCCTCATTCAAATGCGGGGCCAGAATTTAAAGCTCTGATACCAACTCCTCTCCCGCAGAGCACTCTGACTCTCCATTGTCCATGACAGGATTTATCGAATTCTCTCAGCTTGTCCCCTATTTACTTTGCTTTTCCCTCACTCCGGCGTTTTGTGACACATTAAACTAGATGAGTTCTGGTTTAATTTTATCCTTCATTTTCTTTATGTGATGTGACACACTTACTGTCACGAAGGCTTTGGTTAACATACAGGTTTCATTAATGAAATATTCCAGCCTTGCATCCCCAGAATAAACCCCACTTGGTCATGCTATATGATCTTTTAATAATTGCTGGGTCCGGTTTGCTAATATTTTGTTGAGAATTTTAGCTTCTGTGTTCATCAGGGAATTGGCCTGTAATTCTCTTTCTTTGTAGTGTTTTTTATCTGGTTTTGGAATGAGGATAATGCTGGCCTCAAAAAGAGCTTGGAAATCTTCCCTCCTCTTAAATTTTTTGGAAAAGTTTGAAGAGGATAGGTGTTAGTTCTTCTTTGAATGTTTGGTAAAACTCCCCTGTGAAGCCATCTGGTCCAGGGCTTTTGTTTATTGGGAGGGTTTTTTAAATTTTATTTTATTACTGTTTCTGTTTCACTGGTTGTACTCTGTCTATTGAGATTCTCTGATTCTTCCTGATTTAATTTTGTAACATTGTATGTTTCTAAGAATTTACCCATTTTGTCCAGATTTTCCAATTTGTTGGCATATAGTTGTTCATAATATTGTCTTACAATCCTCTGTATTTCTTTGGTGCCAGTTGTTACTTCTCCTCTTTAACTTCTGATTTTATTTATTTGGGTCCTCTCACTTTTTTTTCTTGATGAATCTGGTCAGTGGTTTGTCGATCTTGTTTGTCTCTTCAAAGAACCAGCTCTTGGTTTCATTAAATCTTTTGCATTTTTTTACACTCTGTTTTATTTATTTCTGCTCTGATCTCCCCGCAGGAGCTTGGAAAAGTTAGTTGACTCCTCAAACCTACAATCTTATCTTTTAAAAACAGATCTAATGATCCCGACCTCATCGTTTTGCGGTAAAGATTAAATAAAATGCCACTGACTCGAATCATACAGCACAATGCCTATATGCAGAGTATCCTTGGTAAGTATAGGTGTGGCTCTTAGTCTTGAAGACTCGAAGCATTAGAACGTATTTCTAACCTCTCTGCCGCCATCTCTGCATGTGAGGAAGCTGTACTCCAGCAGCTGGAGCTGGGACGCAGGCATCCGTCATTTCCAGAAGACCCTCTGGTTCCACTACAGTTTGGAGGGGAGGATGTTAAGGGTAATGAGGTCCTGGACGGGCACCTGCAGTCAGAAAGAAGACTTGACCGAGCAGGAGCCCTGGCAGTGGGCACCCACATGGCCATACCTCTACTTGTCAAAGAACAACGGTCTCAGGAAGAGAGAGAGAGAGGGCTGGGGGCCTGGGACGGTGTCTTTAACGATGGCCGTCGTGTTTCGAGCAGACATGGGTTTAGACGGCTGATGGGCTGGGTGTCAACCTGAGAGGGAAGCCGAATCCTGGTGGTCTCGGATCTGGGGCCGAGTGTCAGTGCAGGCTCCCGACACTCACTCACTGGAGCTGGGAGGAGGCGGTGGGGGGATGTGCGAGTGCATCCACAGGGCACTCAGACTTGCCTACGACCAGGAAGAGGCCTTGTGCTGGGCTGGGCCCTGTCTCCACTGAAGAAGCAGGTGCTGAACGGGGTCGCGGATGAGATCCCTCCAGTTCTAATACTCTGTGCTCCTCTGAACTAGAAATCAAAGCAAAGAAAAGGACTTATACACGAAAGAAGGAAATAACAGGAAAGAAAACCAAATCAAGTTTCTAAGTAAATGAACAAAAATGTTCATTCAGAAAGGAGGCAAAGGTGACTGGCCAAGAAGGGAGGAGAAACTAATAAAATGGAATAAGAACAAGAGCTTTTAGCTGACACCTACACTTGTTTCTATGAAAAATAAAATTCCTCAAAGTGACTGCTTGGTAACAAATTTCTAACTATCTGGTGACATTCAAGATAATGACTCCTGCAGGTGGAAGGTTCTTCAAAGGCTCTGGTTAGCAC
Organism: Myotis myotis; assembly: GCF_014108235.1. Taxonomy (NCBI): domain Eukaryota; kingdom Metazoa; phylum Chordata; class Mammalia; order Chiroptera; family Vespertilionidae; genus Myotis; species Myotis myotis. The sequence continues at coordinate 218,834 of NW_023416357.1, read as the reverse complement.
GCAGGTTTATTAATGAAATATTCCCAAGGCAGCGCCGTATCCCAGGAGTGAGCTGCTAACACAGACACACCGGTTAGATCTGTGTTGTCCAGTTCTTCAACATCCTCATGGAAATCACAACCCGAATTTATCTCTGAATAGGACACCTTCTCCTTGGTAACCCCCAGACAGCGTGGGGCATTCATAACTCATAAAGTGTTACCAGTTTCCATGTTTAAAATGAAGCAGAAAGTTGATAAAAATTTAAAATAAAAACAATGGTTTTTGTTTTACATTTTAAATACAGTACACTTTAGTGTCCAAGGGGCCACACACCTGACAGGAATGGTGAAGGGACAGATGCCCTCAGTCAACAGAACGACATTTCTGCCCTCTGGTTTCCATGGCGACCAGCCCATATGAATTGCATTAGTCACACATCCCACCAGGAAAGAACAAAAGGAAATGGAATAAATGGCATCAGAATGTCACAGAAATGGAAAAGTGGTGACAGACACGGTTTTAAAGGAACAGCATTTGTCACATCAAGAACTCCCTGCGCCGGGTCCCAGCCTCACCAGCGACATCAGGGCTGGGAATCTTGGGAGCAGAACCAGTATCTTGGTGGCTCTGTGGCAGTGAGGGCAGTCAGGACCTTCGGACACTCACAGAGACGCAGTCCCCAGCCACTCCCTCACCTCGTTCAGATGCCCAGGCGGCTAACGCGCCACCTCCATCTCTGACAGCTTCACGCCAAGTTGTTCTTGACCCAGATTTTCTGAATGAACTCGACTGTCCAAAGGGGGAAAGTCGTGCCTCATCATGAACCAATTTTGTGGCTTAATTCAAGTTGCCTCGTCACACCACAGTTATTAATATAGGTGGGTGCTGGCTTTTGTTAACATACTTAAATGATACTGTTCTAAATATCAGGTTAAGTTCTTCTGCCTGTTCACAAATAAGTACTTGCCTGAAAAACAAAATGAAAGTGAAATAACGTCGCGGATGGCTCCTAAGCAAAACTCACCATCTTCTGATGAAGTGCAGACACAGAAACGTAAGAAGCAACCTGATCCTCAAATCGAGGCCAGGAATCCCTGCCAGCTACAGGTCAGCTCGTACTTATCGGGTTAAATGCAGTCTCTCTACTAACTGTGAGCATCTGCCTAGACCTGCCCCCATGACCTCTCACCGTGGCACCGTGACAGGGCACTCGGTGAGGGACTGAAGGAGTGGGTGGAGGAGTCAGTGTGAGCCTGGCTGCCGCTTCCTTTCTCTCGCCTTCATTTTACTTATTGCAGCCACCAAAATAAAAGGGAGCAGAAATAAAAAACACACCACACTTTGAGATGCTCAAGTAAAGTAAATCTGTACGCATCGACGTCAATTAGTGCTATGTTTTTTAGATGCAAAAACCAAAGCCTGGGGTTTGTAGCAATGGCCCTGTCGAGGTGGGCGCGGGTGTGTGTCATCTGGGCTAACCCAGGCGCATCACAATGACTGCGGCTGGGTATCCTGGCGGACACAATGTCATGGAAACCTTACTTCCTTGGTGCATCTCTAGCCTTTGTGAGAGTGTAATTCCCACATGAATCTCTGCCATTTGGTTAGTGATGCTGCCAGGATTTTTAACAAATCTTGATGTTCTCAGTCCTGCAGGTATCTTCCTTCCACCTCTTACAGATGTCCCGGCAGATTAAAGTGTCACCCCCATCTCTGATAGCTTCACACTAAGTTGTTCTGGAGCCAGATTTTCTCCATGAACTCGGACACTCTGCACTTGTCTCCATCCTTTCTCCAGGTGCCCTCTGTCCACACTGCACTCAGACCCCTCCCTCCTCCTTTCTCTCTGGGTCCTCACAATCGTAGGTCCTCCAAGACGCAGAGAAACCCAATCTGGTCCCTCAGGCACACCTGGTATTTCCATTTAAAATTAGCCTCTGAGTGATGGGCTTGGGAAATGCAGGTGCCCACAGCCTGGTAGGAAAATGTCCTCATTTACAAAGGGTTCAGGCGGCTCTGGGCCTTCCCTGCCCATCTGGCATCTGGACCAGTCACTAGTCGGCTTCACTCGTTTCCCCTGGACACACTCCGCCTCGGCCATTAGGACGCAGGCACTCTGTTCGTGAGGGGCTGTCCACCAGAGTGGGGTCCCTCTATAAGGGCCCCTCGAGGGCACTGGACTGTTTGCTGGTATGGCCGTTAATGCTGCGTTTCCTGTCAAGCCCCCCCAGGCTCCCTGCCTCTCCCAGCCTGTTCCCTGCTCAGCTCACCCTGCGGGCGGGCACCCAGGAAAGCATGTGGGACGTCCCATCCTCCCGGAGGCGATGTCTCATAGCTTCTCCCATCCTCCCCACCCACCACTCAGCAGCCAGGTGCAAAGATGACCCCTGGCTGCCCCACAGGGAGGAAGGTCCCTAGACACTGAGCCTGTCCAGCCTTTAGCTGCTTTGCATGAATGCCGCAGAGCTAAGATGGGCACTACAGGACCCTATTCTGACCATGGTTTAACAGTCGCATGCACTGGAAACAATACAAATAATCAGCTATGTCCCTTGATCGAGGACTCTGCACAGTTTCCGAAATGTAGAAGCCACTTTGTAGATAACTACTGAGTGAATGAACCTCAACGCCTGGGACTAAGTGATGAGAAGAGGACAGGGGACAGGAAAGAGAGGGAAAGGGATGACAGATACTGGAATACCAACCAAGTGAGGTAACTAATTTCTTCTCTAATAGTAGATCTTCTGAACTCCACCAAGTATTTAAGGGTTAACCTGTTTATAAAAATTGTTGAGCGAAACTCTCTTGTGGAAAACCCAACACTGAGTTGTACAGAAACATATGACATGGGCTTTTCTTACAGGGAACTTATAATCCCAGTGAAGGGAGAAAATGAGCCAAATGAAACAACCGGAGATAAACAACTTTCCAAAATGTATGGAACAGAAGAGCCAGAGGAGTTGGGAGATGAGGAGGAAAGGTGTTGATGGGAAACACACACCTGTGCACAGCCCTGCGGCACACACTGACGGACACATGCGAGGAGAAACTGTTGAAATAGACACATCATTTAGACACCGTGGGCAGCCAGGTGCAAACACGAACGGAACCCCCTCCTCAGCCCCGCTCCCTCCGGCTTCGGCTTCGCAGGCAGCCCTCTCCTCCTTTAAGGCAATTCCAGTGCCGACAGCGCTTCTGTGGTTGAAGGGAATTCCCAAGGGTGGTTTGAATATATGTAAATATTACCTTAAAGTCATATTGAATCCATTCCCCAGCTTTACTTCATATTGAGGCTATTTTAGTAGTAAATACTGGGTTTTCTCTTTCAAACCAACTGCCCGAAGAAATAGAAAGGAAGTGATTGGCATAGCAATTCCCTGTTATTTGACTGGTTGTCATTCATTCATTTCAAGTGAAGAACAAACACCCACAAGTCTCTGCTTCTGCGAAGCACACTGCCTGGGCCTTGGTAGGTGTTTTGGACGAGGATTTTCTGTGGGCGTCTGTGCTTAAAGGGCAGCCAATGTGCATTTCATATAAAACGTAACGGAGGAACTTTTCTTCAACGTCTCTGACACGAGCCTCCTGCAGTCTCGCAGGGACCCTGGCAGGTGATGTGCAGTATCTCGGTGCTGCAAGTCGTACTCTGCTTCCAGCTGAGCCTGGGAACGTGTCTTTTGCATCCCAGTGACGGGCGCACACAGTTCAAAGGCAGAAAAGGAGGTGGGCTTTGCCCTGGGCACACGTGTGCGGTGCTGATGGTTGGGTTCCCGTGAGAGGCACGCCCGCCTTGCACAGCTCTGCGTGCGCCCCCCACTGCTCCCGTGGGAACCACAGACCCTGCGGGCTCAGGGGGATGGAGCACGTGGAGCCTGAGGGAGGGGCGTCCCTTCCGTTTCCGACGACACCAGCCTCCCGTGTCCCCTGGGCCCTCTGAGAGCAGCCTCTGTGCTGCAGCCCTGCTCGGGTGCGACCTCACACCAGGCCGAGGCGCGGCCACGCGGGCTGTGGGCTTTGGGGGGAAGGAACCCTCCACACAGACTGTCATAGAGACGACGCGGAGTCCTGAGCTTCACTGCCTCCCTCCAGGCGGACAGAACAGCAGGAGCACGCGTGCCTGGGGGAGTGCACGTCTGCTCAGGAGTCAGTGAGAGGAGTCGCACCAGCGAACCCTGAAGAAGCTGGTGACTAGGAGGATTCTGTGCGGAGGTTTCCGGAAGCCTCGCTGTCACTCTACTGAGAACAGCAGCTTTTTTCTCGACTAAAGTGGGAAGCAAACATCTTCTTTCAGTCTTTTATATGAGGATGTGAAATGACAGTTTAAATGTTTGAACATGAGATGGTTCTACAATAGGAGAAAAATAAAATGAAAAGTTGTTTTAGTCAAATGCAGCATAGTTTCGAGAGGCCTGCTCCTCTCCTGTGCAGAAGGGAGGTATGTGCTTGCTGGAGCTGTGAATATTTGGATTAAATCCTTCTGCAAATCAAAAATAGATGCTTTAGAAAATGAACTTTAATGACTTTTACACAAAGTCATAAAAGTCACACTATGCATGAACATATATATCTATTCTTACAGCAAAGTATCTTCGTTTCCAGCAGGAAAAAATGTAATAAAAAAAAATTTTTTTAATGAGAAGAACTTACAAAAAAATGAAACGCATACCCACACCAGCATATTGTTCATTTCCCAACATAATACAGAAGTAACTGAGAGCGGGAAGATGGCCCCGTAGGGTTTTATAAGGAACTGCTTCCCGCCAGCAGAACGAAGCAGCACAAGCTCACGGTGCGTCCCCTCGACGGCGCCGACACCCTCCTCGTGGTTTTGGGTCGGGCTCCAGGTTCCCTGGCCGCGGTGACATCTTAGCCCTTAAAGACGGCCCTTCACCGAGGCACAGGCTCAGCCCAGCGAGAACAGGGGAGCTGGTTCCTCCTTCACCAAAGGGGGGGGGGGGGGAGGGGAGGTGGGAGTGGCTGGGAGGCGGTATTGTTCCTTTTCCTCCTAATAGGACCAGCACTTTTTGAAATTAAGGCCAAAAAAAAAAAAAAAAAAAAAAAAGTGAGCCTAATTCCTGGCAACGAGACAGCATCTATAATCTACTTCAGCAGATTTCTGCTGAGAACATCTGCCCTAAAGGAATGTTAGACTAAGATTGATGGTCACTTTCTGAAAGGAATTCCTGTTTCCCTTACACACACACACACACACACACACACACACACACACACACACGCTTATCTGGCAATCCTGAGAGAGCCCAGAGAAACCTGGGAGACCAGAGTGAGATCCCCGCCCACCCCGTCACTCACCCTCTCCCAGGCAGAAAGGAAATGGGCTTGAAGTTATAAACAACCCCATGCTTGCAGCTGCGTCCAGTCTGAAGCCAGTCACACTGACTACTGTTCTCATCTGGGGCAAACGTGCCATAGACACGGCCCAGAGGAGAGGGCTCTGCTGAGGGCAGCCCTCAGCCGGGGCCGAGCCATAGGTCCCCTCGGCCGCTGTGTCGCGCGTGGTTACCATCGTGCTGACAACGTAGTTATTAGTAACTGTGGGCCTGTCACGTCAGATAAGATCTCAGGGCCAGAACGCTGAGTTTGGACAGCTGTATATTTGCAGTGGCTCCTCAGCCGCTGCTTCCTGGGGCGTTTACCTAGCTAATCCACCATTTCATCCTTGACTGAGCTCTTTACAGGAATCCCGTGGCTGAGGGGAGAGAGCTGTGAGTCCCTAAGTGCACGGAATAGACATACTTCCAGTCAGGGCTCCGTGGACCCCGGGTGGCTCTCCATACGACGTGAGAGTCAACACACAAGTCCTCTTCCCAGGTGAACAGGCACAAACTCAATTCCAAGGACACACAAAGCACAAAACGGAGGAAAAGCAGGAGACGTGGCAGAACCCAACTCACGACTGCATTCCAGGGAAGCGGCCCGAGGGGTTGCTGTTTCAAGGGACCTGGCATATATGGCATACTGTTCTTAATATGTTTGCTCACCTTCTTGGCACTATGTGTTTTAACCAAGGTCTCTGAGAAAGGTTGTTTCCCCAGGTAGGGATTTTCCCCTGAAGTTAGGGAGGGAATAAAACCTCTTAACTAAGTGCCAGGTGGGTAATTAATCACTTTAACTATGAACAATCATACTTAAGCTACATAATCTTTACTCCCTGGAATGGAGATAAGAAACGCCCTAACCTTTGTAATAGAGATTGATAGGATTGAATCAACTGGTATAAATACAGATGTAACAAGACAGCGACACACAGAACTTAGAGACAGAACTTACAAGACACAGAACTTAGAACACAGAACTTAGAATACAGAACCAAGAGAGACAGAACCTAGGCACAGAACTTACACAGAACGTTCTCTAGAGACAGAAGAGCTTCGCTGGAGAGAACATGGCAAAAGTTCCTGGACAGACACTGGCCTCAGAACCTAGAGACAGAACCTAGCGAGAGAACATGGCAAAAGATCCTGGACTGAACCTGACTACAGAAATTGGCAAGAGAACCTGACTAGAACCTGGTGACTGGACCTGGCTGGAGAACCTGGACAGAACCTGGCTGAAGAACCTAGTGAGGGAACATGGCTACAGAACCTGGCTGGAGAACCTAGCAAGAGAACATGGACACAGAACCTGGCTGGAGATCCTGGATGGGCTGCTGATCAGCTGAACGCTGCCTCCGTGTCATTCCTTCTTCGCCGACTCCGTCCACACCTTTGGGGACCCCTGGACCTGCTGGGGTTGGACCCCAGCAGTCTACATCCAAAGTTCTCCCCTCAGTATCGGAGCTGCTGCTTGTAAGATAGGTGAGAGGAGCAGCCTCTTCCCAGCTCCCAGGAGGCTGCCTGGCCCCCTGAGAATGGGCACCGCCCGCCTGGGCCCCTGAGAACGGGCACAGCCACCCCTCAGCCCGAGGGGGTTCCTGCATAAGGGAGACTCGGCTGGAAGCTGTGCTCGGACTCCCGCTATCTGACCTGCACTATCAGGTGGTGAAAGGAAAGCTTCCTGGAGACCTGGTGTGAGTGGGTAGCCGCCTTTCTGTTTCACCGTCGTGTGCATTCGGTTCGCACTGATGCTTAGTTAAAAGAAAACCTTCCTCCAGGCTCTGGGAAGAGCAGCTGAGCACGGCTCATTCCGCCTCTACTGGCGCGAGGTCACCCAGCAACAAGCACAAGTGAAGATGACATCAATTCGCAGGAACTCACAGAGGACAGACTCGTCACAGCCGCCCACTCCACCACAGAAAATGATCACAAAGACAACAATTTGCTTCCAATTACGACCTCCAGAGTCAGAGGATAGAGCCGCAATAACAAGAGAAGAGTACAAATTAGGAGCCCGGAGGCGAGGCGAGGGAATGACGGAGAAGCTCCCCTCTTCTCAGCCTCCTGATGTGTCCCTGCAGCCCCCCAGGAGCTGGACGCCGCCTGTACCTTGATGTTGGATTCAAAGTGACCCTGGATGACCTATTATTTACCTTTTTATGAGCTAGAATAATGAGTGGAACATACATAGAACGGTGCCCGAGACTGGAGGGGTGAACGTGGACTAGGTAGGAACTCTCCCCCTCACTCTTCCCATCCCCTCGGGAAACCTGTGTCACCCTGGAAGGTGTTCTGTGTCGGCTCCACGCTCCGCCTAACAGTCACCTCCGTGCCTGGCTCCCTGCGGGTCACCTTCCTCTCAGCTGCCAGCAGTGGTAACCGACGCAGGGAGTCCACTGCTGCCTCACACTGCACTGCTGACTCCCCTCCCACGGGGGAGCAGCTCTTTTCCTTCAACGTGGAATTCATTCCCTCTCCCTCCCGTCTCTGCTGGTGAACATGCTCTTCCCCAGGTGTGTGACCTCCGGAGCTGAGCCGTGTTTCCACCAGATGAGTTCTGCTCTTACTGTTTCCTCTCATGTGGAATCGCAGGGGGAAGAATGCAAGGCCCCAGCGTGGCTTTCTGAGACCATGTGGCCCCGGAGACAAGTCTGCCCTTATAAGGAAGTCTGGATGACTCTACCTAATAGACTGACTCCCTTAGACTCTCGGTTCCAAGCCGTGTTTCTCCCAAATCAGTTTTCCTCAGCAACACAGCAGTGGGCGAGGAGGGTGCCGCTGTGCAATGAGACAGGTGCTCCACCGAAGAGGAGAGGACGAATGACTCACAGCGGATCCTCCCCGGGGTCGTTAGGAGAACACAGCAGAGAACATTCTGCCTGACTGCTGTCTGCCTGTGCTGCCGATACCCCCATGGGTGTTGCAACGTGGCCCACACCCCCCAGGCCGGCCGTGCTTCCTGAGCCAAAGCTCCTGAGGACACACCGCAGGGCACTGCCCATGAGCACGGCCGCGGAGAAGTTCACGGAAACGTACTTCCAAGTCAAAATGTATTTTGTTTGAAACTCACAGTTAGTTATTTTCAGAGAAGCAAAATGGAAGGATAATGCAAAAGAAGGATGAGCTGAAAATGAGTTTTTAAGGATGGGATGCATTTCTCGGAGGGATCTGACTCAGCTGTTTAATTGTGAAAGAAAAACAATATTAGCATTTAAGTTAATTTGCCCAAATCTGACATAAATCTTTAAGAGGTATTTTGAAATAAACTTTAAGTTGAGCAATCTCAAATGAACCGTCAGAAACAATCTCATTAAACATACTCTAGGGCGTGTGCAACGAGGCTCACTTCTTTTCGTTAAAACAGCACTTTGCCGATGGAAGAGTGGTGCCTTCTTGCCCTGTCAGCACATGCACCTGGTCCCTGGGCAGCTCCTGCTTGGACTGTGATGGGCGTGCCTGGGGGCACTGAGAGCAGACCTGCCACTGGGACTCAAGGTCGCAAGAGACCAAAACTCTGCCTTTTGTTCTCTCAGACAGTGGACATGTGAATGGGAGAAAAGAGTTTAAACTCACGTTTAATCATCTTACCTAATAATAGGCAAACATGCAAATTGACCATACCTTTGCTACACCCACCAGCCAATCGGATGAGTATGCAAACTAACCACAGATGGCAGTTAATTTGCATACGTAGGCACCCAGGGGCAATCGGAGCCTGCAATCAGAGTTGAGGGGTCCCCTGCCCAGGCCTAACGCCTCGTCCATATGCACTAGGCCTGGGCAGGGGCGGAGTCAGTGATCATGGGGAGCAGGGGCGGAGCTGGCAATGGTGGGGAGCTGGGGGTCCCTGCTCAGGCCTAACACCTTGGTCAGAGGCATTAGGCCTGAGCAAGGGCGGAGCCAGTGATGGCGGGGAGCAGGGAGGGAGCCAGCGATGGCGGGGAGCAGGGAGGAGGCCAGCGATGGCGGGGAGCAGGGGCGGAGCTGGCGATTGCAGGAGCTGGGGGTCCCCTGCCCAGGCCTAATGCCTCGGCCACCAGCGTCAGACCTAGGCAGGGGCAGAGCCCGCGATGGCGGGGAGCAGGGGCAGAGCCGGTGATTGCGGGGAGCTGGGGGTCCCCTGCCCAGGCCTAATGCCTTGGCCAGAGCCGTTATGCCTGGGCAGGGGCAGAGCCAGTGATCGCGGGGTGCAGGGGCAGAGTCGGTGATTGCGGGGAGCTGGGGGTCCCCTGCCCAGGCCTAAGGACTTGGCCAGAGGTGTTAGGCCTGGGCAGGGGCCGAGCCAGCAACTGGTGTGAACTACAGAGGAAACACCTTTTCTGACTGCTCATTGGCTAAGCTCCCTGTATGCCACTGGTAATATTCTTAGTAATTTGGGTAATAAGAATCCAATAAGGTGATCTAGGGTTTTTCCACCTCAATCCTGGCAAAAAAAAACAAAGGTCCACTGCTGGAGGGCTAAGAAATGTCACATCCTGCCCTAGCTGGTTTGGCTCAGTGGATAATGCTTCGGCCTGCCCACCACAGGGTCTGGGTTCAATTCTGACTAAGGGCATGTACCTAGGTTGCAGGCTCCTCCCTGGCCCAGGCCCAGGTCAGGGCTCATGCAGGAGGCAACCAATCAAAGTGTTCCTCTCACCTTGATGTATCTCTCTGTCTTTCCCTTTCTCTTACACATTCTCTAAAAATCAATGGAAACATATCCTCAGGTGAGAAGAAAGAAAGAAGAAAAGAAAGAGAGAGAGAGAGAGAGAAAGAGAGAGAGAGAGAGAGAGAGAGAAAGGAAGGAAGGAAGGAAGGAAGGAAGGAAGGAAGGAAGGAAGGAAAGAAGGAAGGAAGGAGGGAAGAAGGAAGGGAAAGAAAAGAAAGAAAGAAAGGTCGGTCATATCCTATGAAAGACACATCTTGAAAATGCCTAAAGAAAGTTGTCATTTTTTCATGGTGAAGGGACTGGAGTCCGTGTTGATGAAAACACCTTGGTGGCTGTGGTGACTGGCAGTGGCTGCAGCAGCGGGGTGATGGGGCTGGTGCCTTCCCCTGATCAGCCCGGTCACCTCCCACAAAGGGAGGCCAGACTATAGCTTAGGCCCGCTCTCCAAGGGGAGCAGGGAGTGGGCCTAAGCCATCAGTAGGACATCCCTGAGGGCTCCCAATATGTGATAGGGGGCAGGCTGGGCTGAGGGACCCCCCCCCTTCCAATGCACAAATTTTTGTGCACCGGGCCTCTAGTTTAAACTATAAAATCCTGACAGCGAAGATCTCGGCTGAATTATTAAATGAGACACACAAACCATCTAAATAACTAGCAAAATAAACAAGACTCCACTTGACTTTGATGTTAAATACATTTAGCACGTTGCTTCTCAGCTGTGATTTCTGTAATCTGGCTCAACCTCTCTTGTTAAATGCCTTTAAATCTGTTCTCAAATTTTGGCTCAAACGTTTTTCTTCCTCCATGTGTCATATGCAGTAAATGCAGGTGGAGAGAGCCAGGGTTTATGTAGAAGAATCAGTAAAAATTTGGAAACATAGTACTGGGAGTCTGAGCAAACAATCAGACAAGGAAAATATATAAAAGGTATTCAAATTGGAAAGAAAGAAGTAAACTTTTATTATTTTCAAATGACATGATACTGTATATGGAGAACCCTAAAGATTCCACCAATAAATGAATTCAGTAAAGTAGTGATACAAAATAAATATTCAGATATTGGTTGCATTTTTATACATCAATAATGAACTATCAGAAAGGAAAACTTATAAAATAATCCCATTTACAATAGCATAAAAAAGATTAAAATTCCTAGGACCAAATTTAATCAAGGATGTAAACACCTATACTCAGAAAATTGTAAGACACTGAAAAAAGAAACTGAAGAAGATACAAATAAATAAAAGTATGCATCATACATGTACAAGAACTAACATCATTAGTATGTCCATACTACTCAAAGCAAACTATAGATTAAGTGCAATTCCTCTCAAAATACCGATGGCTCATTTCACAGAACTAGAACAAATAATCCAAACATTTATATGAAACCACAAAAGACCCTGAATGGTCAAAGCAATCTTGAGAAAGAACAAAGTTGGAGGAATCATGCTACCTGACATCAAATTATACTACAAGGCCACAGTAATCAAACAGTATGGTATTGGCATAAAAACAGACTAAATCAATGGAACAGAATAAAGAACCCAGAAATAAACCCACAACTATATGGTTAATTAATATTTGAAAAAGAAGGCAACAACATATAATGGGTAAAGATAGTCTATTTAATAAGTGGTGTTGAGAAAATTGAAAAAATATATACCAAGAAAGGGAACTAGACCATCTTCTTATATCATACACAAGAATAAACTCAAAAATTGACTAAAGACTTAAATGTTAGACTCAATACCATAAAACTACTAAAAGAAAACATAGGCAGCAAATCTATCACTTATATGTGGAATCACACATTTCTCATAGCAATATTTTTTCTGGTATATCTCCTCAGGCAAGGGAAATAAGAGAAAACATAAACAAATGAGACTACATCAAACTAAAATGTTTTTGGACAGCAAGGGAAACCATCATCAAAATGAAAAGATATCCTATTAAATAGAAGAAAATATTTTCCAATGATACATCTGATAAGGGGTTAATAACCAAAATTTAGTAAAAAAAAAAACTCATACAACTCAACACCAAAAAAGCAAACAATACAATCAAAAAAGGGCAGAGAACTGAATAGACACTTCTCCAAAAAGGACATACAGATGGCCAATAGACATGTGAAAAGATGCTCAACGTCACTAATCATCAGAGAGATGCAAATGAAAACCACAATGAGATGTCACCTCACACCTGTCAGAATGGCTGTCATCAATAATCAACAAACAGCAAGAATTGGTGAGGCTGTGGAGAAAAGGGAATACTCGTGCACTGACACAGCCTCTGAGGAAAGCAGGATGGAGGTTCCTCAAAAAATAAAAAATGGAGCTGCCTATTTATTCAAAGAAACCCAAAACATTAATTCAAAAGAATATATGCACCCCTGTGTTCATTGCAGCATTATTTACAGTAGCCAACATCTGGAAGCAACCTGAGTTCCCGTCAACAGACGACTGCATAAAGACATGGTACATATATACAATGAATATTACGTGGCTATAAATAAGAAATCTTACCATTTGCAACAGCATGAATGGACCTAGAGAGCATTATGCTAAGTGAAATAAGTCAATCAGAGAAAGACAAATACCGTAAGGTATCACTTATATGTGGAATCTAAAGAACAAAAAACCAAAACAGAAACAGACTCATAGATACAGAGAGCAGATGATGGTTTCAGATGTGAGGGCAGTTGGGGGAACGGTAAAAAAGGCGAAGGTACTGAGAAGCACAGATTGGCAGTTACAACAGTCACAGGGGTGTAAAGTACGGCGGAGGGAATACAGTCAGTAATGTTGTAGTAACTGTGTGTGGTGCCAGGTGGGCTCTGGAAGTACTGGGGGAACACTTTGTAAAGTAGAGGATTGTCTAACCACAATGCTGTACACCGGAAACGAATACAAACTAATACTGAATGTAAACTGTAATTTAAAAATACTTGGAAAGCCCTTCGTAATAGTATGTTTGTTCAAACTACTGTCTTTATGGGCCTGGCTCAGGACCCAGTGCTGCAGTCGGGCCACAGCAGGAAGACAAACAATCCCACGGATCAGGAAGGGTCCACAGCGCATTGGGGTGGCTGAGATGTATTTAGCTGGATCAACAGAAACAAGGAAAAAGCAGACAAACCTATTGTAATAAGTTAATAAAATTAAAACATATTACATTCCTAAGATCCAGTTATTTCTTTATGCCCAAACTGAAACCCTAGACGGATGATGAGTTTCACAGAGAAGTTAAGCTTTTCTATGTAAGCCACTGTAAAAAGTAACTGTTATGTTACTAACACAGGAAGCTGCTGGCACTAGGTGTGGTGGGTGATCTTCCTCCTTTATTCCCGCAGCACATGAACAAAGGAGAGTCTTATCAGAGACGAATCAGCTTTAGAGAACCATTCCAATGAGGCGGAGACAGCCAGGAATGGAAACTGTGCCACATCCACCACCACGGTCACTGACAGAGGGTCCCCTTAGCAGACTGCAACCGCTGCACACTTCCCCGCTGATTCCACAGCATCTCTTGGTGCACAGTCGGCAGACATCTCACTCATACCGCCCAGCTGCCCATGTTCTACGGCCTCGTATCTCACAGCTCCCGAACTATAAGCAATACTTCTTCTTTAGATCCCAGTGTGCGCGAGCGCGCGCACACACACACACACACACACACACACACACACACATCCAGGCCACATTCCAGACCCACTGAGTCAGTCTCTGAGCCCGGGCTCTGCCCTCTATTTTAAATATTCCACACATGACGACAATGTGCAATCAGAGTTGAAAATCACAGGTCTATGCATTTCAAAGGAGAAAAGCTGAGCACCAGAGAGCTTAGAAGATTTGGTTGTAGGAACTGGGAGCCAAGCTTAGCATCCAGACCCCTTGACCCCAACAACTGTAATTTTCATTCAGAATTTGCCAGTTTATGTTCTGTGGTAATCATATTGGCAACAACTAATATTTCCATAGCTTTTATAGCTTGTATAGAACTTTCATATTAAGTAATTTTGGCTGATCATTTGAAACACTACATAAAACCATCAGTTTTGTTTGTTTCCAACACAAAGTGGATGAGCTGTTGCCAAGTGTGTCCTCCCAGAGACAGCGCGCGTCTTAGAAGAACTTATCAGTGGAGCAATCACTCCACGATTGCATAACAGCAAGGAGTCATCTGTGACTAAATTCTCATGTTGATCAAAGCACATAATGTCAGAGCTTAAGACTGCTGCTTATTAAGTAAAAAGAAAATCTATAAAGACCAATTTTATTGAAAAAACTACTCATAAGTGTGTCTGAGCACACAAAGCTAGACAATTCGTGCAGTAGGTGCATGGTGCCTTGCATGGCAGACCCTCTTGGCGCCACGGGAAATTCAGATCTGGGAAATGGTCCCATAGTGCCTGGAGTGGGCGGGTTCTCAACAGGATGTGTGGGGTCAATGTCTACAGGGACAGTGCTTTTCAGTGAACATTCTTTCTAGGAGGAAAAGAAAGTAAGTAGATATGACGTAAGAAAAAGTAAATAAATGCTGAGAAAGTGCCCCTGTGGCAGAGAAGGGGACACTAGGAGAGCTCACAGCTAGCACTGCAGGGCTGTGTGTCCTTGTTCCGAGACCCAGAGGGCGCTGAGCGGATCTCGTCACGTCCCCCTCAGCGGCGGGTCTGCTGAGCACCGACTGCAGTCTGGAAGGAGGCACCCCGCACGTGTGAAACGCCCACCAGCTTTCAGACTTAGCATCAACAGGTAACCTATTTCATTAGTTGATTTCAATATGCATTTCTTTGTTGTTAGATATTAAATTGATAAAGTCTTAGGAACACTGAATGGAAGAAAATATTGGAATTGTTTTCTTGTACTTCATAAACTGGACTTCAGGAAACTTTAAATGTACATGCATGGCTCACACCGGAGACCAGCGTTGTACTTTTACAGGCAGCACTATGACCCTAAGAGCTTCAGCAATGGGCTGTCTCCCTGAGTCTTCCACCATCCTAAGGGGCGAGTACTGTACTGTACACGAAGCACATCTTAAGTGAGCTGTCTGGAATCACCCCCCGATGAACAAAGGACCTACCACACGGCCAGTGCTGCGGGTAAACTGAGGAAAGCCGCATGGCAGGTAACGGTGACTCAGTGACTAAGCAGCAACTGTTGAGTGGCTTTCCTTGGCCTGAACTGTGAAAAACTTGAAGGTGTCAATTCTAAGTTTGCTAATCTTTGCAAATTGCGATGGTGAGGATTCCTGAGAGAAAGAGTGAAGGAATGTTACTGGGTGTGATTGAGAAGCTAACTTGTATCTTCTCGGCTGTCACTATGGGGGCTTTCCCTCATGCGCCCTAGGAAGACGGCACCACCTGCCCATGTCCCCGAGACCTCGCAGGCCAGACCACATGGCCAGCCTGCACATGGCTCTTTCATGTGGGGGAGGACAAGCAGGTGTCCCAGGCTCCCACCTCCTGGAAGTCACCACACTGAAGCAAATTTGGGTTTCCGAGGAAGAGGAAATCTCCGTGTAGTTTCATCACACTTCTACCTCCGGGCGATATGCAAATATTGGCATCAAAAGCCCAAGACGGGGGCTGATAGATCTTTGATGTGAAGACGGTCGCACTGGGCCTGACGTTGCTCAATCAGCTGATACATGGGAAGGAACCAGAAGGAACACACCCCAACAGGAAGCAGGGAATCGAGTAGAGAACAGGCTTAACCACGGAGAACAAAGACAGGCCCGCCCCACTCCCTGGGCACGGAGAAAGAGAAATGATATTGTGGCTGGGTTAATGCAATGTCAGTTATACAGAATCATTCACGTAAAGCGTTTCTAGGCCTGCTTCTGTGCAAAGTCAGCTCAGGGCCGATGGTCTGAGCTTACCTGGGGTCTGGCGTCCTCGGAAACGAGGCAGAGACAGTTCCCTGCAGGGCTGAGGGAGGACTCCATGCACCCAGAAGCTGTTCTCATCCTGGGCAGAGAGAGAGAGAAAGGGAGAATGAGGAGTCTTCCTTGTAGGGCTCAGGAGACAAGAGGCACTTCAGGGAACGCAGAGGCTGACGGAGCGGCTGCGCGGGGCTGGAGCTGATCTGCACAAGCGGCTGTGGCTCTGAGGCTCCACAGGCCAGGCTAAAGCATCTCCCCGCTGGTCAGTGCAGGGCCCACGGGAAGGCACATCGTTCACAAAGACGTCCATTAAAGGCCAACCCTTTCCATAAAATTCCCAGGTCTTAACTTCCAGTAAATCAAAAATAAAAAAGAAACTATTACCTGTCACTCCTTACATTTTCATACAGATTCACCTTAGGGTTCCTGAATGGTAAGCTTTCTCACAACAGGTAAAATCTGTTTAATTCTACAGGTATTTGGAATGTAAGTAAGAGCCAAAGTGAGTGTGTGCCTGGTGGGAAGAAAACGACATAGACCCTCGACGCCAATAATTTGAGACAAAAACAACAACACAAACTTATTTAAAAACATTTTTTCACAATAATAACTAACGCAGTCTAGTTAACATTTTTACTTTGACCCGATTTAACATCTGGGGAACTTATTCTGTAGATATTCGGCATATGTGAAATACCACGTGTTTAAGGATACTGACTATGGCATTATGTAGGATAGCAAAAGTCAGGAAAAACTGCGAGTGCCTATTAAAAGTTGCCTGGTAAAATAAAGCACGAGATAGCCACTAAAAAGGATATTATGGAGTCATTTTGAAAAAGAAAAGGCTTGAAAGCACTAAATACTTTTTAAAATACTAAAATGGAATTATAGTCCTGATAAATATTATTTTAAAATCAAATGACATTACAGTGTTTAAAGCAAACTACCCTTTTCATTATAAACATGTAGGCACATGTGTAGGTCTGGCTTATCCAGGGAAGGGTCTTGTTGCAGTGTCTGCCGCTCAGGTGAGCTCACTGCTCAGGTGAGCTGCACTTGGCTGGGCTGGAGAGCAGATCTCACGGCCTCTCCAAATCACCTGCAGCACCTTTTCAATTTTATATCATGAATTTGTATTCGTCATTATATATATCTACACTAGTAAAAGAGAAACATGGTAATTTGCATACGACCGCTACCCTTCCCATTGGCTAATCCGGGCAATATGCAAATTAACTGTCAGCCAAGATGGCAGCCGGCAGCCAGGCAGCTTGAAACTAACATGAGGCTTGCTTGCTTCAGTGACGGAGGACTCCAACGTTCCCCGCCTGCCTTGCCGGCCTCTGAGCCTGCAGTTTCAAACATTGTAACAAATACAGACGCTAAACAAAACCTCAGCCAGCTGGGATCTCAGAGCTGGAGTTGATACAGAGTTTCGAGAACTGAAACAAACCAGATACCTGCTTTCAGGAGTGGAGGCCTAGGAGCTGGAGCCTCAGAGCTAAAGCTGGCCCAGAATAAAAAAAAAAAGAAAAAAAGGAGCAGTTGGGAGCTTTAGTCCCAGCCTGAAAACAGCCCTCAGCCCCTCACTCAGACTGGCCAGGCACCCCAGTGGGGACCCCCACCCTGAAGGGTGTGTGACCAGCTGCAAACAGCCATCATCCCCTCATCCAGGCTGGCCAGGCACCCCAGTGGGGACCCCCACCCTGATCCAGGACACCCTTCAGGACAAACCAGCTGGCCCCCACCCGTGCACCAGGCCTCTATCCTATATAGTAAAAGGGTAATATGCCTCCCAGCACTGGGATCAGCGGAGCTGAGAGGCCTCCCGGCACAGGGATCAGTGTGACAGGGGGCAGTGCCCAAACCCCGATTGCCCTGTGGCTCTGTGTGTGACAGGGGGCGGGGCCACAACCTCCCTATCGGCCTTCCTCTGTTCGTGACAGGTGAAGGCGCCCCAACCCCCTGATCAGCCCTGCTCTGTGGGTGATAGAGGGCGGCGCCCCAACCCCCCTACCCCACAGGCCCTGCTCTGTGTGTGATGGGGTAGAGCCATAACCTCCCCATCAGCCCTGCCCTGAGTGTGACAGTGGTGGCGCCCCAACCCCCTGATCGGCCCTGCTCTGTGGGTGACAGGGGGTGGTGTGCCAACTCCCCTATCGGCCCTACTCTGTGAGTGACAGGGGGGAGCTCCTCAACCCCCTGATGGTCCCTGCTCTGTGCGTGATGGGGAGCTCCCCAACCCCCTGATGGGCCCTGCTCTGTGTGTGACGGGGGGGGGGGAGCTCCCCAACCCCTTGATTGGCCCTGCTCTGTGCATGACAGGGGGCGGTACCCCAACTCCCCAATCGGCTCTGCTCTGAGCCCAACCAGGGGCTGCACCTAGGGATTGTGCCTGCCCTCTGCCGCCTGGGAGCAGGCCTAAGCCAGCAGGTCGTTATCTCCCAAGGGGTCCCAGACTGCAAGAGGGCACAGGCCAGGCTGAGGGACCCCCCTCCCCCCCGAGTGCACAAATTTTTGTGCACTGGGCCTCTAGTATATATATACACACACACACACACACACATATATATACATACTAATGGCCCAGTGCATGGATTCCTGCACATTGAGAGGAAATTAATTAGAAGAAATCTACACTAATAAAAGAGAAAAATGGTAATTGGCGTACGACGCTACCCTTTTCATTGGCTAATCAGGGCTATATGCAAATTAACTGCCAACTAAGATTGGCAGTTAACTGCCAACAAGATGGCGGTTAATTTGCATATGTAGGCACAATGCAGGGAGGCGAAAGGGAAAGCAGGAAGAAGCCCCCTGCCACTGACAGTGATCGGAAACCCAGGGGGGAGCTAAGAGCTGGGGGGCAGGGCAAAGGCGGCCCCAGGGCCGCCTTTGCCCTGCCCCCCAGCCATGATCGGAGAATCAGGTGCCTTTTCCGCCCTGGCCAGTGATAGCAGGAAGTAGGGGTGGAGCCAGCGATGGGAGCTGGGCACGGTCGAAGCTGGCAGTCCCATGAGCTAGGGGTCCCTTGCCTGGGCCTAAAGCAAAGCCCACGATCGCGGGGCCGCTGCAGCTGCGGGTCCCCGCTGCCCAGGCTGGACGCCTAGGCCAGAGGCGTTAGGCCTGGGCAGGGGCGGAGCCTGCAACCCCGGGGAGCTGGGGGTCCCCTGCCCAGGCCTGACACCTCTGCCGGAGGCCTCAGGCCTGGTCAAGGGGCCGATCTGGTGATTGGTGATCGGAGGGTGATGAGGGTCAACTCCTCTGGCCGAGGCATCAGGCCTGGGCGGGGGGCTGGGGGTCCCCTGCCCAGGCCTGATGCCTGGGCCAGAGTCATCAGGCCTGGGTGGGGGGCGGAGCCTGCAACCGCAGGGAGCTGGGGGGGTGGAGCCGGGGATTGGGGGGATATGATGGTCCCCTTGCCCAGGCCTGAAGCCTGGGTCAGAGGCGTCAGGCTTGGGCAGGGGGTGGAGCAAGCGATCAGAGGGAGATGGGGGTCCCCTGCCCAGGCATGATTCCTGGGCCAAAGGCCTCAGGCCTGGGCGGGGGCCAGAGCCAGTGATCGGGGGGAGATGGGGGTCCCCTGTCCAAGCCTGACACCTCTGGCGGAGGCGTCAGGCCTGGGCAAGGGGCCGATCAGGCGATCGGAGGGTGATGGGGGTCTACGCCTCTGGCCAAGGCATCAGGCCTGGGCAAGGGGCAGAGCCAGCAATTGGAGGGGTCTGGGGGTCCCCTGCCCAGGCCTGATGCCTGGGCCAGAGGCATCAGGCCTGGGCTGGGGGCAGAACCAGTGATGGGGGGAAATGAGGGTCCCCTGCCCAGGCCTGACACCTCTGTCAGAGGCGTCAGGCCTGGGCAAGGGGCCGATCCTGCGATTGGAGGGTGATGGGGGTCAACGCCTGAGGGCTCCCAGCATGTGAGAGGGGGCAGGCTGGGCTGAGGGACACTCCCCTCCCCCCCCCCACCCAGTGCACGAATTTCGTGCACCAGGCCCCTAGTATTTTAATATTGCTATTCACCCTTTCTCTATAATAGAAGTGTCAATCAAATTCATGATCGACAATGACAGACTGAAACACACATGTGTAATTGGTGCCAGCGAGAGCTTTATATGTATTGTGCACGCGCGAGTCAACATTTATTTTTAAACAAAAACTCATGCACTTGGGGGGATCCCTCAGCCCGGCCTGCACCCTCTCCTAGTCCAGGACCCCTCAGGGGATGTCCACCTGCCGGCTTAGGCCCCCTCCCCAGGGGATCTGGCCTAAGCTGGCTGTCAGACATCCCTCTGATAGGCCGGGAGCCCTCGGGGGATGTCTGACTAACTAAGCCGTTAGTCGGACATCCTTAGCGCTGCCGTGGAGGCAGTTTCTGGCTGAGCAGTGCTCCCCCTGTGGAAGCGCACTGACGACTAGGGGAGCAGCTCATGCGTTCAGCGTCTGCCTCCTGGTGGTCAGTGTGCGTAATATTGACCGGTAGTTCCTGGTTGTTCCACTGTTACGGTCAATTTACATATTATCCTTTTATTATATAAGATTCCCAATGTGCGTCATATGTACTGGCTGATTGGTCACTTAGCCTTTTATAAATAAATAAATATATATGATACACACACATAGGCTTATTGTAGGGAAATCTAGAACACTGTCGTCATTTTTAAAGTTGATAAATAAAAACTGTTAAATAAACTGAATACATAAATATAACCCACTTTACCAAGATCATAGTATAGCTCTCCAAATAATCACATGGGGGAATATTAAACACAGATTTGTCCCAAAATTTAGTAAACAATTGGTTATGCTCAAATATTGGTTCTGAAATATTTATAAATTCAGGAAACAATCATCAATCAAACAAATACTAACTTTGGATCACAGTGTAACTTCCAGAAAAATAAATTTAGGAACTAATATTTAAAATGGGGGGGGGGAGAGATTTAATAAAACACAAAGGACATGAGTACTATAAATCTATCATTGCCAAATAAAAAAGCATCAAAATTTGCTAAGCTAAATTAAATAGAAGGAAATGTAAGTGAAATTCCGTATAAAGTCAATAACAGGAAAATATAACTGACTGCCACATATCTGATAATAAAGAGACACTGCTTCCAAATAACATATTGTTCTAGTGAAAATACAGATCCCTCTTTCAACCCTGGAACAAAGATTAGCTTTAGGTGCCACAAAATATTTATAAAAAATATAAATATTTATGACTGGAAGCAAACCTCAATAAACCTCTTAATGTAGAAATCTCCTGTTCTTATCATCATGCTGATCAGCACACACAGCTGGCCCCTCCCCAGGGCCCGCCGGAGGAAGGAAAGACCAGACGCTGAGTGAGGAGAAGCCCTGGAAAGTGCTGTCTTTTGAACACAGGTCTCCCCGTGGTGCTGGCTTCAGCTGTGGCCAGAGGTGCGTGGGCAGGCACCAGCCTCACAAGGGAAAAGGAGTCTGTGGCCTCACTGCTCATGTCTGACCTTACATCCCTGTGGAACTACCTGTGGCAGAAATATAAATAAACTTTTATTTTTAGTTTCCGGGAGGGTTAAGGATGTGTGCTTTAGGAGTCAGGGGGTGGGGAAAAGACACAAAGGAAATGTCACTTAAAAAATCAGCTGCCAAAGTGGTCTGCTGTGAGCAACGCAAGATCCAGGGACTCTGCCCTCCGACAGAGCTCGGCGTGCGGGAGCAGCACTACTGTGGGTGGGCGCCAGGAGAGGAGACGTGTGTCCAGTGGAGCAGATTCCTCCCACCGTCCAAACTGCACCACATTCTGGGCAGCGCCGTCCACAAGGAACCCCCCTCCCCCCAGTCACCCTGGGAACACATGCAGGAAACAGAGATAAATCAGAGGCCGAGGGAAGCGGCTGGAGGAAGGTGGAGGACATCAAAGTGCTCCAAGAAGAACCAGAAGGACAAGACGGTTGAGGTGACGTCAGTGAGAAGGAAGTAGCCCGGACACACCAACAAAGAAGCTGGGTGAACTGACAGCGGTCGGCAAAGGATGGGGACTGACCGCTGGAGAGCTGCTGTCACGGCCGCATGGGACACTGCTCAGGGCCAACACTTCCTTCCACGCAGACTCTGAGCTCAACAGGGAACACGGATCACCTGCTCCACAGGCACCGGGCAGTTTGGACCCAGAAGAGAAAGGTCTGCCCTCCTGGAGCTGTCAGCTTCCACATGGAAAACTGTCGGATAAACTAAATCCAAAGATTCTTACACATGAAGCCTTCCCTCCCTTAGGGTCCACATGTACAAACAGATTTCTCCTGAAACCTGCTTCAGTCCTTTCAACTCTTCCTTCCTCCGAGACAGTGTATTTGTACGTGTACCGTTTGGGGCCACCCAGAGACCTCTGTCTAGAATGTATGAGATGGACTGTGCAAAAAATTTTAATGTGGACACCTGGTAGTGACATGAACTATGAATTGTAATACCAGAGAACGTAGAATATGGAGAGGAGTGAATAAAACCCATAAAAACACATGCAAGAGGAAATCAAACTGAGGGGAGAGTGATACAAACAGTGAGAAAATAACTATGAAAATCTGTAAGGGGTTGCATGTGATCAGACGCTAGAAGTGAGCACATCTCACAATAAAGCTCAGGCCAACAAGCCTGCTGAGCGCTGTCTGTGCAGGGAGGCCGGCAGGTTTGAAAAGACAGGAGTAGACTTGCCACCACCCACTCATTCCCTCAGCAGGCACAGTATTAACTGAGCATCTACAAGTGCCACACACTCCTCCAGGCCTTGGAATACAGTGGGGAATAAGATCTATTCAGGCCCTGATCCATGAGAGTCAGAGTACGTTTGGAAAACTTAAAAACACAGACATTAAAAAGAATGAGGGTTTTCTAGTCCAGATGTGGGAGTCATCACTCCATTCTAACAAACCCAAGAACCATCAGCTCTCCTTAGATCCATTAAGAAGTAAGGTTCCAGGGCAAACTGCTGCCCAAAAAACCGGGAAGTCAGTGAGTACAGAGCATCACACTCACTGCAGGGAGCCCTGAGCAGAGACCTCCAGGGGACCCCAGCCACTGGGGAAGGGGTGGACACCAGCTGTGGCGATGGACAGCTGAGACTCGGTGTGGGCAATCCTGAGAGTCCAACTCCAGAACCAGTCACCTCGCCAAAGGAGCAAAACCATGACATCTAACTCCTCGGAAACCGGGCAGGCAGGCAGGGAGGAGAGTGAAACTCTGAAAGTACTGAGAGGAAGAGCCACCCAGGCAGAACGCAGTGCCTGTGAAATTATCACTCAAAAGTGAAGGAGAAATAAAGACTTTCTCAGACAGAAGATGGGCTAATTTGTTGCGGGTAGACCTGCTTTATAAGAAATATTAAAAGAAACTCTTCCGGGAGAAGGTAAATGATACTGGTTAGAAACTCAGAACTCCATGACGAAGGAGGAGCATCAGAGAAAGAACATGTGCAGGTAAAATAAAAACTTCTGTTCCTTATTCTTAACTGAACCATCAGATAATAATTGGCTCAAAATAATAGTAGCAGCCATTACTGAACTGGTGTGCTCACGTGTACACATGTGCATGTGTGTAAGTGAGATGAGGAGCAGCAAGTGCTGCCGGAGAGGGCGGGTGAGTCGTGGCTAGTTGCTGTGGCTACAAAGCACTCGCACCACCAGGAAGGTGCAGTGATATTTTGAAAGTGGACGTGGATTAGCTGCAAGTACATGTTGTGAAATGCAGGGTACGAGATGGAATAGCAAATCGAAGTTTCTCTCTTACACGTTTTCTCTCTCTCTCTCTCTCTCTCTCTCCCCTCTCTGAAATCAATCAATCAATAAAATTTTAAAGGCCTGAATTGGAACTATGCATATTATCCTGCAACTAACTTTTTTCCTTATTAACTAATATTTATATTCAATAACCACCTTTTTCTGCATGCAGATACAGCTCATTCCTCTACAGGCTACAGAGCAAGGAGACAAAATTTAGATTAGAGGCCAATGTTTTGGAGCTTAGATCGTTTTTTACTTTTTCTCTTCTTTGATTTTTGGAAAAACAATGACCCATTTTGTCATGTATTCTAGGGTATCATTTCACTTCAATCCAGGGGAGCCCGGTGTCAGTCCCTGTCCCTGTGCTCACTCAGCAGCTCTGCATTTACTCAGAGCATGGCCAGCTGTGCGGCTTCTGCTTCTGGTGTGCCGCGTTCTATTCTGTTCCTGAGGGAAAGCAGCCTGGTTATTTCAGGTCAGGGGACGTGGCTAGGACCACCCTGTGGAGTTAAACGGGTAACTTCAGAGCTCTGTCACCAGCTAACATCCTAGCCAGCCTGTCTCCTCAGGTGTTTGTTGGCCTGTTCTCCGCACCAGCGGGTTCTTCTCTGCCTCTGAATATGGACTGAAAAGGAGGGAGGGAGGGAAGTCAGTACCCTTGGCTGAACTACAGTGGCTGGATTCCCTGTGAGCTCAGCTGTCTGTCTGGATGGACATGCAGCCTCGCCCCTGCTCCCACCGAGAGGTCAGGCCACGTCCCCTCGGGAGCCCTGGGCACTGAGTTAGTAAAGCTTCCCTGAGCACCTCCTCCTGACAAAGCCCCTCCCAGGGACCCAGACCTGTTCCCAGGAGGACACATAAAACAGCCCTCGGCTGCTCTCCACGAGGGAGTTTCAGCAAACAACAGTGGGAAGGGAAGCAAAGGGAAGAGAGGCTTTGCAGGCAGATAACAACATTGCCAAGATACCCCCTCCTCTGGCCTCTCCCCAGAGAACAGGATCCCACCAGGCAGTTAGCAGGGACACAGACGTGTGCAACTTTCACTCTGTGTACGTCCCTAAGCAGAGAAACAGATCATGAATCTCTGCACATCATTTTCCCCTTTATCCTCCCCGTAAGAAAGAATTATTCTTCTCACGAAAGCGTTAAATCCAGCCCTCAGTGAGACTGTGATGTCACGGGATGGGGGAGCACATCGGTCATTCTGCAAGGAGATGGGTGATCGCACTGCATGCCAAGGCTACATTGCAGAGCAAGGAGCTTAAGCAAAAGGTGAGAGAGACCGAGATCAAAGTGACGAGACAGCGAAAGGAGCTACATTTCCTTAACTAGAGACATTTAGGGGTGAGGGAGTGGTTATCTATACTTTTGCCTTTTAGTCCTTTTATATGATAAAAGTTCATTCCATTTCACAGATAAACTTCGAGAAACAAAGTGTCCCTTATTCTCTTCTGGCCTGTGTTCGTATCTGGAACTGGGATTGGCCTGTGGTTGATCCCTTAGGCCCGTGGTCGGCAAACTGCGGCTCGCGAGCCACATGGGGCTCTTTGGCCCCTTGAGTGTGGCTCTTCCTAAGCCATAGGAGTACCCTAATTAAGTAAATAACAATGTACCTACCTATATAGTTTAAGTTTAAAAAATTTGGCTCTCAAAAGAAATTTCAATTGTTGTACTGTTGATATTTGGCTCTGTTGACTAATGAGTTTGCTGACCACTCCCTTAGGCAATAAATGTGTCTCAGATGCCAGGTACACGCAGTGTGGAAAAGATGAAGCACAAGTCTGCTTGTATTGTTCTGACTTGTAGAAAGATGATCAATTGAACCAGAGTAACTTCATTGAGGGCTGAATTGTTATAAAAATGCCAAAAAGGAAACTATTTTATTATTCAAAAATACTTTTAAATGTATTTGATGTCTATAGACTAGATATGACAAAGGGTACCTTGGAATTTTGGTTGTAAAATATTAAGATAAAAAGCAGAAAATTTTTCTTTTTCTGACTCTAAAAAAGTCCTTATCACTCAGAAATGAAATTTTAAAAACTATGCCCTAATGAGAGGTATGAAAATAGAAGTTTCAAGTTTGTCAATCATATAAGGAAACATTCAGTTTGTCTGATTATTTAGGTTTCTTTAGGTTGCTTGTGTGTCCTACCACTGAATACATGTGTGTGTGTGTGTGTGTGTGTGTGTGTGTGTGTGTGCGTGTGCGTGTGTGATAAAGGCAGACACTGGCTTGAATTCCAGCTAACCTACTTATGACTTCTGTACCTATATTCCAGGCACCTCTCTCTGAGTTTCCTTACCTGTAGAATGGTAAACACAGCCTTTCAGAGGCTGCTGTAAGGATTATGTAGATAACATGGAGTGAAATGGCAAAAAGGCTGCTCCCTGAAGTCATATTTTTGAGGCCAGATTTCACTTCTTTACTTACTTCTATTCAACTTGGACGAGTTACTTAACTGTTCCCTGCCTCAACTTCCTCTTCGGTAGAGTGGGGCTGTAACAGTCCCATCATAAAGCTGTGGGAGATCTAGCTTATTCGAAACCCATGCATGTGAAGTGAAGGCCTAGGTGACAGAACTCAGTCACTGTGAGTTACCTCCACCGTCACCCCCCTAACTGCCACCACCATCATCATATGAACACATGTGCCTGGTAGGAAGTCTGAACACCAGGCAACCTTACACTTGGGTTTTTTTGTTGTTGTTGTTTTATTTTGTTTATTGATTAAGGTATTATATATGTGTCCTTATACCTCTACTGCCCCCCTACACTTGGGTTTTTATTATTTTTATTTTTAAAATATATTTTTACTGATTTTAGAGAGGAAGGAAGAGGGAGAGTTAGAAACATCAATGATGAGAATCACTGATCGGCTGCCTCTTGCACGCCCCCCCACTGGGGATCGAGCCCGCAACCTGGGCATGTGCCCTTGACCAGAATCAAACCTGGGACCCTTCAGTCCGCAGGCCAATGCTCTATCCATCGAGCCAAACCAGCTAGGGCATTGCATTTTTATTTTAATGAGATGTGCCTTTCTTATTCTTTGTCATGAATTAATTATACACTCTGGGGAGCAGCAGGCTTCCACTTTCCTCTCCAATAAAATGGTCCCTTGACCTTGTGCTGGCTCTCAGCCCCCTAGTCTCAGGCGACTGCCAACCAAGACACCACTTGAAACTGATGTAAATGCAGGAAACCGGAAGCCACAGCATCCAAATCTGTGAAGATTAGTGAAATGTTCCACATTTTCTTACCCTAATGCCGAGTACTCATCGATTTCTAATTTCCTTAATGAATGTATTGCCTTAATATTCTAGATCAGGGGTCCTCAAACTATGGCCCGCGGGCCACAAGCAAATACAAATATTGTATTTGTTCCCGTTTTGTTTTTTACTTCAAAATAAGGTATGTGCAGTGTGCACAGGAATTTGTTCATAGTTTTTTTTTAAACTATAGTCCGGCCCTCCAATGGTCTGAGGGACAGTGAACTGGCCCCCTGTTGAAAAAGTTTGAGGGCCCCTGTTCTGGATTTTCCTTCTTTATTGAGTCTGTTAGAAATTCCGTGAAGGAAGAGCGTCGCTCTGGGAAAGGGGCAGCTGGCCGTGGAGCCCAACCCGCCACCCCTCGCCCAGAGCCCAGGCTGCCGCGCCCGCTGCCGAGCTCAGCAGGTAACTGTTGCCGTCCCTTTACACGACAGAGCCTCCTGCACATGAACAAGCGAGCCTGCAGCTATAACAGGAGTGTGCCTCCGTGGTCACTCCTGTCCTTCTCCGACCCGCTGGGCACTCCTCTGTAAACAGCACCAGAGATATCTGCCCTCGGAGGCCGTGGGGTGGTTGCCACAATCCTATATAATAAAAGCCTAATATGCAAATTGTCCCCTCAGGTGGTCGTTGGACCAAGAGACCGGGAGTTCACCGCTCGCTATGATGTGTGCTGACCACCAGGGGGCGGTGCAGAACATGGTGGGTGTTGGCAACGTGGCGCTGGCAGCGGGTGGCAGTAGAGGCGCTGCCAGCCCTGATGGGCCCCAATGGGCCCCGATGAAAGCGGGACTGCGGCGGATGATAGAGTAGGTGAGCGGGCAGCGCCAGGCCACAGTGGGGTACCAGGCAGGACTGCGGGGCTGCGAGGCTGGGGGCAAGAGCTGGGGCCCGATCCCCGCAGGCCACCCCAAGGGACCCCACACATTCACGAATTCGTGCACCGGGCCTCTAGTATTATCATTATCAATTGATAACAGTAATCAACACAATAAAAACAAAAAGATGTTATAGACTAAAAAGCACTACAAACAAAAATAATAACAACATTACAGTGAACTCCAAAAATCTGTAAAACCTTTTCTCTTTATCGAAACTCTGTTATAATAATTGTTGAAAATAAATCAGTAACTGAAGTTGGGAAACAACTTTAATACGGGTAGTTATTAAATCATCTACTTATATCTTTTAACTACAAAATATCTGAACGCAGCCCGTGGTGGGAAGTGTTTTATTCCCCAGAATACTGAGCATACATGGAGTCTTTCAGGTGGTAGGTTTCCCCGGCTTTTAAAGAGTCCGCATGTTTTCATAATTTGACCACAACTGTGCTGGAAGAGACACAGGAGAGGGAAAATAATTCATGGTAATAGCTCTCTGCAGAAAGTGAGCCATCTATCTTCCAAGTCTAATGAGCCCGGCTGAGAAAGGCCTTTGAACTCGCTCCTGGCAAGTGGAAACATTACAAGCCATTTGGAGAAGAGCTTTGAACTCCTGGCAAGTGGAAACTTCAGTCCCAGAACCACTGGAGAGGAGAGCCGGGTCAAAAGTGCAGCCGCAGGCGAGTGTTTCCATTCCTGTCTCAGGGAGACCGCAGGTCCTGAGCCGTCATGTGCAGGCAGAGCTCAGCCACTTTCCCGAGGCTCCGGGCCGAGAATGCATCTGCAAGCCATCAGGGTCAGGTAAGCAGCTGAGTGGGTCTCAGCCGGCATCTTAAAAATACTGGCACATATTTGTAATTCCTTAATTAATAAAGAATTTAAAGGTTTAAAAAACAATACTGGCACAATAAAATAAATAGGAAATGTCAGAGGACACCCAGCATAAATGCGGGGACACCTCTGCTCTGGTGTGTGGTCTGCTTGATCCCTGGTGAGGTGTTTCTACGGCAGCTGCGTGGGAGCCGGTGGCCGTGGCTGCCGTCTGAGGGGTTTGGATGGAGATGCACTGAGACCAGGGGCTTTGCATCACAGGCTGACCAGAGACACGAAACTCTCCCCGCCAGGCTTCTCCAAATCAGGAGGACACCCCCGGGGAAGGGTGGCGCCGGGTCAGTGGCCCTGAGCGTGTGCCATAGGGAGAGAAAGGCTAACGGCTGTAAAACCATCTCTTTAGTCTCTGACTTTAGCACCAAACTCCACAGCCCGTCGTGGTGTGGAAGTCACAGTGAGTCTGCATGTGTGGACCCACCACATTTCCCCTTGCTTTCAGGAACTGCTGCAAGAGAGTCAATATTCTGACAGACATACAAGTTCGCTTTGTCTTGCAGCCGATACATGACTTCAGATTCCAGGCAAATTCCATAGAAGTTATGGCAATGAACACTTGTCTTTGCCCTGAGTACTTCTCATCCATTCATAAAATGAAAATTGCGATATTAATGCGAGTTAATCATTTCAAACACAGGCACTAAGTCTGAGGGAAGTTTGAAATAAATGTCAGCTGAAAGAAAACCAATTTAAGATAAATCCACACCCAACCCCCTGATTCACATTAGTTTACTTTTAAACTTCTCTAAAGGAAATGAAGGCTGGCTGGCTGACCACAACTACCCCTTACTGGATTTTATAAAGGCTGTAAAGTATGTCTGGATTAATTTGTATACTTTTGGCATGTGGCAATTTTGAAAGGTTAAAGTTGGTGGTGCCTGAGCAGGTTCAATAGCCATCTCAGACGGTGATTTTAAAAAAATTGAGTTTATTTAAGGAAAGGGGATGGGGGATGGGGATATCCAAAGAGAAAGGCTACACAGCATTGAGCCAAAGGGTAGTGGGTCCATGATGGCAGCAAAAATGTACTCAGGACAGTGCAACAAGGAAGGGCCTAGAACAGTGGTTCTCAACCTTCTGACCCTTTAAATACAGTTCCTCATGTTGTGACCCAACCATAAAATTATTTTCGTTGCTACTTCATAACTGTAATGTTGCTACTGTTATGAATCGTCATGTAAATATCTGATATGCAGGATGGTCTTAGGCGACCCCTGTGAAAGGGTCGTTCGACCGCCAAAGGGGTCGCGACCCACAGGTTGAGAACCACTGGCCTAGAAGCACCAACAGGAGAGCCCAGGCTGGACCGCCTTGGCTCACTGGGAACTCAGAGAAAAGGGGGCCTTGGAGACAGGTTCAGGGGGTGAGCCTGGGATGAGCTGCCGCTGCCCATTGCTCCCCTGTTGCCAGTCTCATGGGGTCCCTGAGAGGTTAGGGGATACATGCCTGTCGGGGAGGGAGAGGGGGAGGGAACTGCACGGAGTGCTCCCTGGAGGGAGAGCACGCAACTGAGCCCTTTGTCCTGAGAGTATTTCTCTCTCGTCTGGTTTTGCTGCTTTTCTGGCCTGGAGCTGAAATACAGCCGAGACCTAGATGCTACCTTTAGGGAGGAAAAGTCAGATTGTCTAAACCTCACGACCAGCAATATGAAAGGTCAGGGGTTCGAGCCGCTGGACCAGTGATATGAAAGGGGAGGACAGGCTAGCCAGGGGGTGAGGTTCGTCTTCTCAGTTTTGCCCCTTGTAGGCATCCGGGGCTTTCTGCCCAGGTGACCTTTTGTACTTGGCCCATTGTCCCTGCTCTGCGCATGTCTGTCTAACAAATTTTAATGTTTTCCAAACGTGATCTAAATGCCTCACAAGATGCTGCCATTGTAGAGTAGTGGTGCCGGAAGAACTTCCTGTGATCAGGGGACGCCGACACCTGTACTGCCCAGGTGGGAGCCTCTGCCCAGGTGACTTGCGAGCATCTGAAATGTGGCCAGTGGGGCAGAGAAAGTAAGTTTTTAATTTCATTTACTTTTGATCAATTTAAACAGAAATGTAAATGGCTGTGAATAACTAGTGGCTAAGATATTGAACAGCACAGAGTGATAAATTTCCATTCTAATTCAAGACAAATGAAAATCCCTCTTTTCTACTAATGTCCTGAAAATTAAATCACCCATTTATGAGGGTGACTTTTTACCCATTTTGATATTCACTCTTTTCAAGTCTTCCCCGCATGTGCATCTATAATGTGTTTTACACATGGTAGGTACTCAGCAGTGTTAGCTGTTACTGTTGTTGTACTATTATTCATGTATCGCCTACTTTTAAAAAAATAATTCTTTATTGTTGTAAGTATTACACATGTCCCCCTTCCCCCCACTGACCCCCGCCAGCCCTCCTGCCCCCCTACCCCAGGCCTTCAGCACCCTATTGTCTGTGTCCATGGGTTATGCATATCTGCACACAAGGTCTTTGGTCGATTACCTCCCACCCACCCTCCCCTACCTTCCCTCTGAGAGTCCGCCCTCTGTTCCGTGCTTCCATGTCTCTGGATCCACTCCGTTCATCAGTTTGTTATTTACATTCCACATATGAGTGTGATCATGTGATACTCTTTTCTGATGTACTACCTACTTTTGACACTACGTCTCCTACCAGGAAATTTATATGCTTATTGCAGAGCCCATGGGCATAGACAATAGTGTGGTGAAGGCCTTGGAGGGGCAGGTGCCGGTGGAAGCAGTCAATGGAGGGGAAACACAAAGGGGACATCTGTAATACTATCAACAATAAAGATAAATTTAAAAAGAATTATAATAAAATGTCTCACTAAATATTTTTGAAGTAAAATATGTAGGTTCCAGGTGGATAAATTGTCTTTAATTACTTGGGCAATTCCTTGCACTTCCTGGGCCCAAGTGTATTGACTGATTGAATGGGGATGGGACTGACCCACGAATCACAGATGCCTACATAACCTCCACAGTCTTCACAATTCAGCAGGTGAGTATAAGACAATAGATATGGAAGAGACTGTCAAAATGGACAACTCACGTCCCATCTAAGAAAATTAATGCCACTCAACTCCAGCCAGTTTTGTCCATGTGTAAATTCAGACCCTGTGTTCCTAAATGCTTTAATTTTTCAAGATAAACCAAGCATTTACATTAGTGTCGACACCAACCCTATTTGCTTCCTATCATGCACTGACTTTGCATTCTGTCATGCACATTTCACTTGTTGAATAAGGTGTGTCAGACACCTTTCCAGATGAAAGCCTGTGCCACACTTTGCATTACCCATAACATGATAACCTCAAGACTATCAGGAGAAATATTTAAATTTCCATTTTATGAAGAACCAAATTATTAGATATGCTTTTTTAAAAAAATTACCAGTTTACATAATTAATCAGGGTGCATTTTAATTTCTAACTTTTCTTATTTATTTTATAATGCATCATTGGAAAATGCCAAGGAAATACCCGTTTCTTTTTAATGATGCACGAGTGGAAGGAATTTAAGAAATCAATAAAGTAATTTTGCTTTATAAACTAATGTGAATAAGTGAATTTTAAGGTATGCAAATTATATTTCTATAAAGCTATTAAATAAAATCATATGTGGGCCTGAGGGTCCCCAGTTTGCAGCTGCTGGACGATTTGATCTTCACGACTCTGATTGGGAAGGTCTGGGTGGAAGTCCCATTGCTACCAACACACAGGGCAGGGGTGATGGTGCTGCCGTCAGGGGCCATGGGAGGACAGGGCGATCGACGCAGTGGGTGACAGCTTTGCAAGAACAGAATCACTAGAATTAGGTTTACTCCCCTGCTCTCCATAAATAACTTTTTTTGTCTCAGTTATGATCACGGTGCCCAGGTCAACAATAACGATAGGACATCACTGATCGCAGGACGGACATGTTAGTGATGCAAATGTACATATTAGAACTGTGGGAACCGAGTATTCAATAAAGTGATCACTAAATGGTCGTGAGTGCCAGCACATGCTGGGCGGGTTATCAGACCATCACAGCACAGATGAAGGAGCCGCCTCGGACCCACACGGGTGCTGTGATGCGCATGGAAGGGACACCTGACGGGGAGAAAAAAGACTTTGCTGCACGAAAAACACAACAGGCTAACGTTGTGAGCTGCAGGTCATGTGTGAACTTAAACCCTGGGGGATATTTTTCTCCTCTCTGTAGTCACCAGCTGACCCAAATCAAGAACCGAAGAATAACCGAACATTCAAAGAAGAACTAAAACCAATCCTTCTCAGTCGATTCCAAAAAATTCAAGAGGAGGGCACACTTCCAAGCTCTTTCTATGAAGCCAGGATTACCCTAATCCCCAAACCAGATAAAGATACCACAAAGAAAGAGAGACGCCCTAGCCGGTTTGGGCTCAGTGAGTAGAGTGTCGGCCTGCGGACTGAAGGGTCCCGGGTTCGATTCCGGCCAAGGGCACATGCTCGGGTTGTGGGCTCGATCCCCAGCGTGGGGCGTGCGGGAGGCAGCCAATCAATGATTCTCATCACTGATGTTTCTATCTCTCTCTCCCTCTTCCTTCCTCTCTGAAATCAATAAAAATATATATAAAAAAAAGAAAGAAAGAGAACTACAGGCCAATATCCCTGATGAACATAGATGCTAAAATCCTCAACAAATTCTAGCAAACTGGATCCAGCATTACATTAGAAAGATAAGACACCATGACCAAGTGGGATTTAATCTGGGAATGCAAGGATGGTACAATATCCACAAATCAATAAACGTGATACATCACATAAACAAACTGAGAGACAAAAATTACATAATCATACAATTGATGCAGAAAAAGCATTTGACAAAATCCAACACCCTTTTCTGATAAAAAAAAAAAAAAAAAAAAAAAACTCAGCAAAGTGGGAATAGAGGGATCATACCTCAACATAATAAAAGCCTTATATGACAAACCTACAGCCAACATCATATTCAATGGGCAAAAACTAAAACCATTTCCCCTAAGAAAGGAACAAGACAGGGATGCCCACTTTCACCACTCCTGTTCAACATAGTACTGGAAGTGCTAGCCACAGCAATCAGACAAGGAGAAGAAATAAAATGGCATCCAAATTGGAAAATAAGTAAAATTGTCATTATTCACAGATGACATGATACTGTACATAGAAAACCCTAAAGACTCCATCAAAAAATTATTAGACTTAATAAATGAATTCAGCAATATAGCAGGATACAAAATTAATGCCAAGAAATCTATGGCATTTTTATACACCAATAGTGAACTTACAGAGAGATTTTTTAAAAAATCCCATTTACCATTGCACCAAAAAAATTAAGATACCTAGGAATAAACTTAACTAAGGAGGTAAAAGACCTCTACTCAAAAAACTACAGGACGTTGAAAAAAGAGATAGAGGAAGACATAAACAGATGGAAGAACATACCGTGTTCATGGATTGGTAGAATCAACATCATTAAAATGTCTATACTACCCAAAGTAATCTATAGATTCAATGCAATCCCCATTAAAATACCAACGGCATGTTTCACAGACCTAGAACGAACTCTCCAAAAATTCATCTGGAATAAAAAAAAAGACCCTGAATAGCTGCAGCAATCCTGAGAAAGAAGAACAAAGTAGGTGGGATCTCAATACCAGATATCAAGCTGTATTACAAAGCCACTGTTCTCAAAACTGCCTGGTACTGGCACAAGAACAGACATATAGATCAATGGAATAGAATAGAGAGCCCAGAAATCGACCCAAACCACTATGCTGAATTAATATTTGACAAAGGAGGCATGAACATACAATGGAATCAAGACAGTCTCTTCAATAAATGGTGTTGGGAAAATTGGACAGATACATACCAAAAAATGAAACCAGACCACCAACTTACACCACACACAAAAATAAACTCAAAATGGCTAAAGGACTTAAACGCAAGATGGGAAACCATGAAAATATTAGAGGAATCCACAGGCAGCAAAATATCAGACATATTATCTTCACCAATACAGCTCCTAGGGCAATGGAAACTAAAGAGAAAATAGACAGAACCTGGCTGGAGATCCTGGCTAGAACCTGGCAGACGGAACCTGGCTATGATGATCAACTGAACGCTGCCTCCTTGTCATTCCTTCTTCACCGACTCTGTCCACACCTATGGGAGCCCCTGGACCTGCTGGGGCTGGACCCCAACAGTTACCATTAGGTTTATGTAAAAGAAAGTTTCATATATACAGCAGTCCTTTTATCTCTGAATGAATCTAATTTCCATGTCCCTTTGCCAATTTAGACATTTACCTCTCCCGTGTTAAGTTTTTGTTCTGTACACAGGCAAATAATTTTTTATATAGGAGCCAAAAAGATACAATGGAGAAAAGAAAGCCTCTTCGACAAGGACAGATCCAGAGATGGAGAGGCATCGATTGGACTGTCGGGCCTCAGAGGGAAGGTAGGGGAGGGTGGGGATAATAGGGAGAGATCAATCAAAGGACTTACATGCAAGCATATAGGCCTAACCAATGGACATGGACAACAGGGGGGTGAGGGTATGAGTGGGGTGGAAAGGAGGTAACATGGGGATAAGGACACATATGTAACAATTTAATCAATAAAAAAAATAAAAAAACAACAACAAATGGAACTACATCAAAATAAAAAGCTTCTGAACAGCAAAAGAAACCATCACCAAAACAACAAGAAAACCCACTGCATGGGAGAACATATTTGCCAATTTATCTCCAATAAGGGTTTACTCTCCAAAATTTATAGGGAACTCATACAACTTAACAAAAGGAAGATGAACAACCCAATCAAAAAATGGGCAACGGACCTAAATAGAAACTTTTCAAAAGAGGACATACAGAAGACCAAGAGACATATGAAAACATGCTCAAATCCACTAATTATCTGAGAGATGCAAATCAAAACGACAATGCGGTACCATCTCACATACTGTCAGAATGGCTACCATGAACAAATCAACAAATGACAAGTGCTGGCGAGGATGCGGAGAAAAAGGAACCCTCGTGCACTGATGGTGGGAATGCAGACTGGTACAGCCACTATGGAAGACAGTATGGAGTTTCCTCAAAAAACTAAAAATGGAGCTCCCATTTGACCCAGTGATCCCACTTCTAGGAATATGCCAAGAATCTAGAAACACCAATCAGAAAGGATATATGCACCCCTATGTTCATAACAGCACAATTTACAATAGCTAAGATTTGGAAACAGCATACGTGCCCATCAGCAGATGAGTGGATTAAAAACCTGTGGCACATCTACATAATGGAATACTACGCTGCTGGAAAAAGGAAGGAACTCCTACCATTTGCAACAGCATGGATGGAGCTGGAGAGCATTATGCTAAGCGAAATAAGTCAGAGAAAGATAAATATCACACGATCTCACTCATTTGTGGATTATAATCAACAACATAAACTGATGAACAAAAACAGATCTGGAGACAGAGAGGCATTGATCAGATGCTCAAACCTCAGAGGGAAGGTAGGGGGGGGTGGGGGTAAGGGGGAGAGATCAACCAAAGAACTTATATGCAAGCATATAAGCATAACCAATAAACACAGATACCAGGAGGGTGAGGGCATGAACGGGAGTGGGGGGGGGGGCAATGGGGGGATAAGGCCACATATGTAATACCTTAATCAATAAAGAAAAAAAATTAAAAACAAAAAATATCCAAAGAATATTTTTTCAACAGCTGATCTTGTTTTCGGTGAAGGCAGTGGTGGGTGACGTAATGGAGGGAGCTACAAATACCTCTGGTTGCAACAGATCATCATAGCCCGGGAAACTCGGAGACACTAGGACTTCGTTTCTTAGTGAGTACACACAGGTTTAAATGTTTCTCCCCAGGACAAAAGTTTGACACCACAAAATATGCCCCTAGTGACCAGAGCCCCTGATATCTGCTTTGTGTTATGGAAACAACTGTTCAGTGGGCCCCAGTCCAACGTCCTCACAGAAGCCAAGTCTGATTCCTATTTGAGATCTACCTGTGAGCCGTGAACTTCTAATCCTAGAACTGAAGTAGAACTGCAGTCAAGGTGAGAAGCAAAAAGATGTATCACTGGTTTTGAACATACGAATTTCAGAAATCATATTCACATAAATGAAGGCAAACTACTTTTAATACAAATTTTCTTTTTTAAGTCCGTAAGTAAATAAATGTAAGTTATGCATATTAAATGACTGTTTTTTAAGACTGTTACGAGAACATTTTAAATGTTACCTTATACACATTTAAGTGAAAGTCACTGCTTACAATTTTATGAAATTATTCTAATTCATCTTCTCTTTCCAACAAAAATAGTTTGCATAATTATGTCTATCTATTAAAATACAGACACATTGAAACTGTAGCATATGCACTGGCAGTCCAACAAGTTTTTAAAAGATAAATCACTAGAGATAAAAAAAAGAAAAAAATTAGTTGCCATTTTTTAAAATAAGAATGTTTGGATTTGAGCTTAATGTAGCTTTAAAAGAGACCACAGGAATGCCTGCAATGATTCTCACGGGTTGCCTGGTGTGTGCTCATTAATAGCAAATGCTGTGAAGATGTGTGCTTGTTGATGAGAGACAGGAGAACGAGTAATGTGAGCACCTCTGTCACTTTCTTTAAGAGGTGTGGGCTGCCTGCTTTATGTCTGCAGGTAAGGATTACTCATTTCCTCTGACATCCTCAAGTGTTCTCCCACCCGCAGGTGACAACATCTGTTGCTACAGCAACTTATCCAAATGCCGAAAGACTGAATCAGAGCGCAGCACCGACACTGTTTGCCACAACCCGGGGCCCCAGTTCTCCTCAGGTGTGACGCTGCAGATCTGAAAGCACCCCAGTGGGGTGCCAACCACCACCCTCCAAAATGCACTGAGTCCTCATCGTCACCCTAAGGGCCAGCGCACGAGTCTGCTTCCTGCAGAAACCAGAGATGCCTCCTCAGAAACAGCGAGTTATTTCAGGAGCAATGTGCTCCGAGTGCCTCATCTTTATTTATATATTTATATACATATATATATATATTGATTTCAGAGAGGAAGGGAGAGGGAGAGAGAGAGAAACACCAATGATGAGAGAGAACCACTGATCAGCTGCCTCCTGCAGGCACGCTGGGGATCAAGCCCACAACCCGGGCGCATGCCCTGACCAGGAACTGAACCATGACCTCCTGGTTCATAGGTCAATGCTCAAGCCCTGAGCCACGCCGGCCAGGCTCTTTCTTAGCAAGTTAAATGAGGCGGCAAGGAGATACGTCTAGAAAAGAGGACACAAAGAAGTCAAATTTGAATTTTGAAAAGAGTGTCAATATGAGCTTTCCTTCAAATGCAGGATTAAGTTACACTCAGGAAGACGTAGTTTCGGAGTTACTTTCCATTTGCAGCAAAAAGCCAAAGAAAGGCTGCAGGCTTAGACTTGAGGGGTGTTTTCTACTATTTTACTTAATTTTCTTTCTGTTCTTTCATATCAGTAAATGAATTTGAGTTGGTGGTAGGTCTGACTTCAAAGAATAATTTCAGAATCAAAATGACACCTCCATGAGGTTAAAGACAATGACGTCATCAGGATCAAGTGTGAAAATAATAAAAATGCATCATCCCAAATAAGTGTGTTTTTCCCATTGGCCTCGGTCCTTTCCTTGGATCTGACTTCTGTTTGACTTGAACTTTGTCCATGAGTAATATCTGAAATCAACACCTGGGCCATCCCTGCCGACAGCCCATCTTATCGTATGTCCATGTCATCCTGGCTCCTCGAGGCCCAGCCTTGTGCTCCATTGGGGACACAAAGATGCGAAGTGCTCTTCCCCCAAGAGGTCAAGTACGACATCAAGCCAACATGACACCATGGCAAAAACAAATGCATGGGCTTCACAGAAGTGGCACCGCACTAAGGGCTGCACGCGGCACAGGGGTTCCCAGGAGACGGACCTCAGTGGGGATGGGACGGAGGAGGAGGTGAAGATGGCATTTCAGGAGGGACAACATGTGCAAAGCCATGGGGCTGAGATTAGATCTCTTCAGAAACCCAGGCTGGGTACTCCCTGAATGGCTCACGGGGACTGAGAGGCTGGGACAGAGCAGCTGAGACAGGAGCCTGGAGGGAGCAAGAGGAGCAGGAGCAAGAGAAGGAGGAGGAGAAGCAGGAGGAGGAGGAGGAGGA
>NW_023416357.1:0-177500 GCF_014108235.1 Myotis myotis | reverse complement strand
AGCAGGAGTAGGAGGAGCAGGAGGAGGAGGAGCAGGAGGAGGAGGAGGAAGAACAGGAGGAGGAGGAGCAGGAGGAGGAGGAGCAGGAGGAGGAGGAGGAGCAGGAGGAGGAGGAGCAGGAGGAGGAGGAGGAGGAGGAGGAGCAGGAGGAGGAGGAAGAACAGGAGGAGGAGCAGGAGCAGGAAGTGAGGTGGGTGCCTTCCAGGATCATCATAATCAAGAATTGAACTTGGGCCTCTTTCGTGTAAGTTCTAACAGTCCTAACAAAAATGACATGTTGCACAGATATTTCTCACCTGGATTTGGCACTTTGAATCTATATTTATGCCAGGTAATTCCTACGTCCCCATGAATGTGAAGGAGGTAAATTTCAGCCTGCAAGGCCCAGAGGACACCCCCACAGCAGCCATGCCGTTCCAGGGCTCGGCCAGCGTGGCATCAGGACACATTACAGTGTCTCCCACAGGGAAGATGTGGTGGTGATTAGAGGACAGATAAACCATTACCACTTACTAAACCATGAAGCCTAAAAGTAAAACCTCCAAATTCTGTGGTAGCTGAGAGAGAGGTTCCCCAACGACTTAGTGGACAGCAGGTGATGCAGTGAGCAACATTGTATAGTACAGTGATGGTGAACCTTTTGAGCTCGGCGTGTCAGCATTTTGAAAAACCCTAACTTAACTCTGGTGCCGTGTCACATATAGAAATATTTTGATATTTGCAACCATAGTAAAACAAAGACTTATATTTTTGATATTTATCTTATATATTTAAATGCCATTTAACAAAGAAAAATCAACCAAAAAAATGAGTTCACATGTTACCTCTGACACGCGTGTCATAGGTTCACCATCACTGGTATAGTACATACATCACAGTGGCTGAGAGAGTCGATCTCAAAGCTCTCATCACAATTGTGAGGATGTTAAGTAGAATTATTATGGTGGTCATTTCATAATATATGCAAATATAAGTTATTATGTTGTGCCTCTGAAACTAAGATGTTAGGTCAATGATATTTCAAAAAACAACTAATTAAGTATCTATAATAATAAAAGTGTAATATGCTAATTAGACTGGATGTCCTTCCGGACAAAGCTGGGGATGCGAGGGAAGCCTGGGTCCCGGGCGCCAGAGGGAAGCCGGTGCCGACAGCTGGGGGAAGGAAGGTCTACTCTTGCACGAATTTCATGCATCAGGCCTCTAGTCTATAAATAGATTCGCTGAGGCTGGGAGATCTCCAGGTTGAAGGATGATGAAGGAAAGAGGGAATGGGCTAGAGGAACTTTGTTGAGATCAAGAATTAATTGAAAAGGAAAGAGCAATGTTTTTGTAAGGTAAAACCTTTGGTGATAAATAATTATGAACAGGGTGGGGGGGTCAAAGAACCCTGGGGAGGATTTAAATCGCAGGGTAGCGAGCTGTGCTTCTGTGCTTCGTCTGCACTAACTCCCTGGGGCAGCTCTCCCCATCTCCCTCTATGGCTTTGAGTAGGTAGCATCTCATTCCAACTCCTTCTTGGTTTGTCTTTCTCTAAGCCCTTGGGATGTTTCTGTTTCATGACAAACACTATAAAAGTGGGAATTGCAGTGGGAACTTCTATCTCTACCTCCATCACTGGATCCTCTCTGCGCCTCTGGCTCCTGTCGCCTGTGCCAGGACCAGCACTGGGAGGCAGTCGCTCCTCTTGGCATTTTCCTGGGAAAATATCTAACTGCCCCATGCCTCTATTTTCCAATGTATGAAAAAACATGATCAGACTGGCCTTATGAGCCTAGCCCAGTCCCCGGGGCCTGTCCCTGTGGAAGAGATGGGGCTACCAGGGCATCAAGAGCGTCCTGCAGCGTGGCCCTGACATCCTGGCACTGGGAGGCCTGGTGGCCATCTCCAGCATGCGCCACGTAGGAAAGGGACAATAAACTCCCATCCTGCTCAGCTACTTTATTTAGATTTCCTATTGCATGCAGCT
Organism: Myotis myotis; assembly: GCF_014108235.1. Classification (NCBI taxonomy): domain Eukaryota; kingdom Metazoa; phylum Chordata; class Mammalia; order Chiroptera; family Vespertilionidae; genus Myotis; species Myotis myotis. The sequence goes on along the minus strand of NW_023416357.1, from coordinate 175,531 downwards.
ACATTTAGTGCCTAACTAATAAAATAGTCTATCCAAAGTCAAAGTCCCCTCAAATCCCACCTCCTTCACATGTTCTCCCCACAACTCTGTGTCAGGGGGCCCTTGTATGCCTCTCCTTCATTTGGGTTCTTCATCACTCCTTTTGTATTCACCTCGAATTTGCAACGTAAACATTGCTAACTTTTCCTTTATGATTCATACTGACTTCTGTAGAGAACTGAAACCTGGAGGTCCTTTGCCCATGGGGTCAATAAAGAGCCTGCTGCACTAGAGATCATGGTTTCCTGCACAATGATGTAAAACAGAAATTGTTTAAGGCATTATTTTCTCTAACAAAAGTTGCCATGTCTGAAAAACAGGCAAATTAAATGAACTAAATGGTTCTGAGGTAGTAGGCGTCTCAGACCGCATACCTAGGCACGTAGCCATTTGCTAAACTAAACAGTGGCTGCACCTGCCCCGTCTCCGAGCAGAGGCCTGCTGTCTTTCTCCACAGGGAAGCAGAGAAGGTTCCTTTGGGAACAGCGGACTAAATGCATCTTGACTGGTGTCTAGGTGGGCTCCTGTGTCCTCGGCCACAGGAGTTTCTATCAGAGCCAGCTTTGAAGACGCATTTGGGGAGTTTTTCCCTGTCGTCTTTTACTTCAATGAGGTCAGCCTCCGGACTCTGTGGGCAAGGAGTCCAGAGCCTCATGCACTAGGATGACAGAGACTCAGTGACTCAGAGAGTGGACACCATGCTCTCGACACTGCGACAGTTACCCCTTGTAAACAAGAACCCACTGTTTCCCTGTCGGGAGCAGTGGAGGGAGAATCACAGAGCTGTAAGGGAGCTCAAGAGCTCAGCAGACCCCGCCCCACCCCCCACACCTGCACTCTGCCAGGTGATGCTCACAGCCCCTGGACACTGGAGAAGCTGTAACACACTTTCCGAGTGTTGCCGGAAACCTGGCACCTCTAATATCTGATTCCAAACATTTCCTAACACAAGGGCATTCCTGCCCTCCATGTCCAAGGCATTCTCCACCCTCCCCTCTCCCTAATACCTTCCGACATGTGGATTTGACCAGGACAGGCGAGGCTACCATAATGGATAGACCACAATGGATATTGGCTCAAACCCAGTAAAAAACGTTTGTTTCTTGTTTATGTAATTATCTACAGCAGGTGTTTCTCACCGCTGGTAGCTCCACTCCATGTGGTGACCCAGACACAAGGCTCCTTTGATGTCGTGGCTCCTCATTTTCACCAGTGGCTCCCGAGTCTTCCCTCGGGGAGGGGGTCGGAGGTCACTGTCCACATCACTCGGAAGGAGAAAACACCTGGAAGACAGTGCGAGTGGGAGACTTAACAGGCCATGCCTGGGAAGGACCTGTCTCCTTTGCACTCGTTCACACGGCCACATCCACGTGCAAAGGAGCTTGAGACATATAGCTGGCTGCCTCCAGGATAAAATGGAAATGGATTTTGGCGAAAAACCAACAATTTCTGTCACGTTCTGTTTTCCCATGGCATTGAAACATCCATTCATTAATTCAAGAAATGTTTACAGAGTGACTTCCTTTTATTGCTTATAATCTAGTTGGGGAGAGACATAGTAATTACACAGTCACAACAAGATGCAATTATAACCTGAGACGACTGCCTGAAGGAAAAGCACAGAGTCCTGTGAGGGTGTGGCTGGTGCCTGACTCAGAGCAGGACCAGGCGAGGGTTCTCCAAGGAAAGGACACAGCAGCTGTCATCTGAGCAATGAGCGCACCTTGAGGATCAGACCCTGTCATGTGTCTTCAAACAGCTGGCTCTTTCTTTCTTCTTTTGGTAGAATTTATCTGTGGTTTGCAATAAAGGAGGACTGACCTGGACAACTTAAAGAGATGGGCACATATTTATACCTCCTGTTGCATGGACCCCACGACCCCACAAGAGGGTTTGATAACAAGTACCAGTATACGCATAGCTGGTGCCTCATACTTCAACCACCAGCACCCAGCACCTGAGTTTCAGGTTCTTCTGGAGGCAGAGTTGGAAAGATCTGGAAGGAAGGAAGGAAGGAAGGAAGGAAGGAAGGAAGGAAGGAAGGAAGGAAGGGAGGAAGGGAGGAAGGATCGAAAACTGTCATAAGCAGTAGGACCACATTTTATGGAAAATTGGAGTCATTTGGAACACAAAATATCTCTAGTCTTCCTCCCCATGCCTCCTCTCTCAATTTCCATTTCTGCTCCATATCTTGCTAATATTTGATAGTCTCCCCTCTCTGAAACAAAACCTAATTTCAAATTCCTGGCTTCAACAAAATTGCTATGTTTCAGAAAATCTGCAAATGATGTACCATGCATGCCTTGTCAAAAAAAGCTTTTTAAAACGTGTTTAAAATCAAGCCAGGCAAGCAGAGTACGGTGACTGTAACTGGAAGGCCTTCCCTGGAATGCCGTGCGCGGTGAAGAGAAGCTCAGGTGGGCACAGGTGAAGCAGACGAGGGGCCTTGGAGCAGTGACTCCATCCTGCCTGTCCCCAGGCCCCATTCTGCTCACAGGAAACAAAGAGGCCTCGTGGGAACATCCCCAGGACAAACCGCTTCATGCACAGCTGGGGGGCACTAGGAGCTGGGATACAGTGTGAGCTATAAAGGAAATAATTTCAATTGTAGACTCTCCAGTCCTGTAATTAGAAAGGAAAAAGCACAGCAATGTCCCGGCCCCAAGAACTCAAGCTGACGGGAGTGATTGCTGGTCCCAGAGCCAGTGCAAGCACCAGGGCCCGGTGCCGACACAGCCAACAGCACGGCTCGACCTTCTCGCGTTCCACAGCGTCCAAAACCCTGCGCAGGGACCACGCTTCACCCGCAGGAAAGGGGCTCCTTGTCACCTCCCCCTTGTCCAGAGGGCAGGATGGAGGCCACTGCTCAGCTGAGCTCTTAGCCACTGCACTGTGCTCATCAAATACACTGCACTGTGTATTACCAAATAACATGAGAAAAAAAGAAACAGTCATCTTATGAAATAAAATATATTACAAGGTCGCAAATATCATAACAATATAGCAGTACTACCAGAATTGATCTGCAAGACAACAGAGAAAATCCAGAAATATTCTTGGTCCTATGGAATGAATATATCACAACTTCCCATTAAATGAAGCAAGCTCCTCCAAACAATAGGAGAGGCTCATGCTGATCTGACGGGTAGGCGGGACCTTTATAGATATTAGCAACGTTTGGGTAGAGGACAAATAGACACAAAACTTAAATGTTGTCTCAGAATCAACAGGCTATTTACTCAAACTCATTTCATAGCTGAACGATACTGTGTGAATCATGTCTTTTATAGGTCGGCAGGGATGGGCATACCGAGGTTAAGAGGCTGAATCCGGCTTACCAGAGTGTCGGCCTAGATTCTAGAATGTTCAGTGCGTACGCGTATCGCCTGTGAGGGCTGCCTGAACACAGAACCACAGACTGGGGCCTAGACAACAGGAAGGTCTTGTCTCCAGGTTCCCAGGTCAAGGGGTCGGCAGGGCTGTCTCCTCCCGAGCTCCGAGGAGTGTCTGCACCGGCCTGGTCCTTGGCATGAAGACGGCCCACATCGGCTCCCTGTGTGTCTGCTCACATTTCTCTTTTATCAGGACGCCAGTCATATTGGTTGGGTCCTCCCTAATGACCTTATTTTAGCTTAATTACTTCTGTGACGATTTATCTCAAACAAGGTCACATTCTGAGGTACTGAGGGCTGGGAGTCCACGTATCTTTGCTTTGGAGAGACACGGTCAGCCCACAGCCCTGAATGCTGAGTTTCTCTATCATCATGCACAGTAGCCAGACCCTTCAGAGTGTCCTGCTGGCCTCACGGACGTTTCCTCCAGCCGGTTCCAGTCCGCTGACCAGGGTGTCTCATTTGCTGAGAATTAGTGGAGGTGCATTTGAAGCCCAAGCACACTGCTCTTTGAATGGCGTTAAGACACTCACCTGACCTGGCCGGGTGGCTCAGTTGGTTGGGATTGTCCTGTACACCACAAGGTTGCCGGTTCAATTCCAGGTCAGGGCACATGCCCAGTTGCAGGCTTGATCCCCAGTGTGGCGCGTGCAGGAGGCAGCCAATCAGTGATTCTCTCTCATCATTGATGTTTCTGTCCCTTCTCTTTCTTGTTCTCTGAAACCAATAAAAATATATTTGCACAAAGGCAAACCTATCAAGATGATCAAAACACTGCTCTTGGGCCTTTTCCAATATTTCTGCAGTTGTTTCAAAACTTCCAGCTGTCAAACCTACAGCACACTCCTCCCCAGCATGGGAGCCACAAGGGGCCACACATTTTAATTGCAAGGCGGAAGGGGTGGGCTGGGGAAGCAGAGGCTGGGCGTGGTGAGAATCGGTGGAATGTGGAGGAGGAAAATCTGTCTGCCATCCCAGTCACACCCCCAACCCAACAGCACAGCCCTCACACTATTCGGCGGGTCATCAATGGGGCCTTGCAGAGGTTCCGTGCAAACGCATTGCTGGATCATCGCTTTTAGAGAAAACCCCTTGGAAATGGCTGATCTCACGAAGATGCACAAAGTGGGTTCCTCCCCACTCAGGTGAGACCCTCACTAACTGATGTGGGCTCCTAAGGCTCATCTGTCACCATCACGTCCAATCAGGAAGCACAGAGGGATCCTCCAAATCGCTCAGAATGTCTTCCCCTTCCCTCACATCTGACATCTTTCCTCTCTTCTGCTCAGTAGCGGCTATAAGCCCTCAGCCTCCTCGTGCATGTGGGAGGTCAGGGTCAATGCCTGCTGTGGGCCTCCCCAAAGGCTGAGTGAGGTTGTGTGGCGTTTGTGGATGGAGTGGATCCCACGCATGCACAAGCGCATGCACACACGTGCACACACAGGCATTCTGAGTCTCCAGTGGAAAGGCCCTTAGATTTGTGGTCTTGGTGGCCTTTGCATCACTCTTACTTGCTAGGATAATATAAGGAGGTAATTAGTATGTCTTAGAAGAGCTCTATATATTAGGGCAACCTGACAATTTTAGAAAATGACAAAATGATTCCTGCCCCCAGCATAAGTTGAAGACATGATGACGCCTGGCAAGGACCTGGTGTGCTTGAGCGACTTACTATTCTGCACTATCTGACACAAGCCATCAGGCAGTGGTGTCCACACAAAATTCTTCCTACCGTCTTAATTTTGGCCACTCACCCTTCTTGATCTGTTTACTCTGCTGCGAGAATATAAAATGTTACAATACACTACAGACAAGGTTAGAAGAATATGCATTTACTGTGAAACAGAGTTACCTGCCCAAGACAAAACTATGAAGCAAAGGATTTGAAGTAGAGGCCTCCTTTCCAAATAAGGTCTATTTCTGCACTTTTGGTTGCTTTGTCTTCCCCTCAGGAACCAAAGATTCCTTGCTCTTTCCCATCCAGATAGAACTCAAATCCTGTCTAATCCTGCCCATAGTCAAAGTTCCCTTCTCTGAATTCCTATAACTCAATGGGCTCCTATTCTGCCAACTTGTCCTGCTATTTCTCATCATAGACTCATTTCCTTGCTCCCAAACTAAATTATGAATTCCTGGAGGGCATGGCACTATTTTCTATGTCCTTGCTTCTTTACCCCCATCACACAGATATTTTGCCAAAATCAAGAGACCTGATAGTGAGCTTGTGGCAGAGATACGTGGCTTTTCATCAAAATGTGCTTTCTTCCCTCAGACCCACCGGGAAGCTGCACTCCCATCCCCGCTGCAGGGAGCCAGGGCTGGGATGGACGGGCAGCTCCCAGGCTGGTTCCGTTTGACTTCTGGGGTTTCCTTCCATGCCCCTTCCTCCTTCCTCTGGTGAGAAGGGTCCTTAGCGATTGGTGAAAACCAAAATGGAAGGAGCTTAGGTCCTGACATGCTCTTGATGAGGAAGCTGCCCAGGGACCAGGAGCGTCACTTGGAGCAGCCGCGTCGCGTACTTGTGGGTCTACTTGTTACAGCAGCTAGTCCTCCATTGCCTTTGGTAACTCCAGCAGAGAGCGCTGGAGCTGGGTTTAACCAGTTAACTGCCACAATATTTTGAATTTAACTTAAAAAGGCCCTCCACTTGCGTCTATAGATGCATATGGCGTGCAAATGGTTAGTACTTCGCTCTGCACAATGACTACGCTATGTGATTTCAGGCCAGTTACTTAACTTCTGAGCCTCAACTTTCTCATCTGTAAAATGTAGGTGGTTACAGCAACTACCTTAGTCAGTGTGTTGTGAGAACTAAGTGATTCAAGCATCATTAACACAGCGCCTGGCATCTGCCAGCACTCAGTGAGCATCAGCTCAGAACTGCTTGGGTGGGTGCTTAGGATTTGTTCTTGACGAGCAAAAGCTGTATTCCAACAAAGTCCAGAAAAACGGCGTTGAGATCATTTATTTTTATGTCTAACTACAACAATTGTAGCAGAAACCCCTTGAAGATGAGAAATATGCGTGTGGGTGGGTAGCGGTCAGCAGGAGATGGAGAGGGGGAGACAGGCTGCAGGGCACTGAAGAATGGCATTTGACAGAGTCCCTTGAACTCTTAGCACTTTGCCCCTGGCAGGATCTCGGATCTGGTTGGAGCAGCAGGACTCCCACTGGGTCAGGCTGTATGTAAACAGATGATTAAGGACAGGCAATTAGGCTGCTATTTAGGTCAAAGGTCCTCTCCTTCCCAGGCGGGGCTGGTCAGGCTGAGGAGTTAGTCTGACCTCCCCTTGGGCACCCATGACTGAAGGACAAATTGGTCACTAATCACTGGCTGCAAACAGAGTGGGACTGGGTAAAGCTGACATCTGCTTGGTTTGGTAAAGTCAGATTTAGGTGAAGGAATAAAACAGTCATTTACGCTACTGCGGGCCCGTGCCCTCCTCAGAGTTCTCCACACACAGCCAGTTCTCACGCAGCTACAATAAGCAAGACTAATACAGCAAAACTGATCAGGCATACATTTTGCCATCTCCTTTCGGGCAATTTTAGGTTTCTTGCGTTAATATATTTATTCTTATTTAGATACCATTCTGTCTTTATGTTCAAAGTTTGAACTTATAAGTTATTATCATCTCCTTAATCTATTCACTTTCAGAAGATTTATCATTTTTTTAAGATGGGGGTTGAGGGAATGGAAATCTGCAGTAATTTTACCTAAGATGAAGGTTATGTATCTAAATAAAATTTAAACTAATTGAAAGTCATGATATCCTCTGCTACAGTTTTCTGTCAAGAAGCTCACAGAGATTTGGCATTGTGGGGTTTGTTTTTTATGTGAGAAAAAAAAAAACATCGATTTTTTTTAAAGGTCAACCTTTTAAGTTTATCACCCAAATCTGGAAGCCAGGCAGGAGTAGATATTTAAAGCTGACCAAATAAATTTGGGTGTTTATAGCAGCATTGCTTGTACTTACAAAAGCAAATAAAACCAAAACATATAAACAACAAAATGCAAACAAAAATCCACACCTAAAGTCCATGAATATGAAAATGGTTGGATAAGTGACACATACACAAATAGTATAATTCTATATTTGTGAAAAAAATAGAGCCAAGTGTGGAGAAAGAAACACAGACCCTCACGCTGACTGCCCTGGGCATGGGTCACTGGGGCTGTGAGTGCAGTGGGACAGCTTTTCTGTGGGTCCCTGGATTGTTTGACAGGAATAATAGGAAGGTATTACTGTTGCAATTTTAAATAATTTATAAGTTTTAGTAAATCTTTAAATAAATATGGAAGGCATTCTTGAGATATGGGAGGATAGGAGTATCCACAAAAGCAGGTAATTGCACACTTCCAGGATTTTACAAAGCTTTTGTACTATAACTTGTGTCTTACATCTCTGAATCTACAAATAAACCCTGTGTAACTGACATCCTATCAGATATATGCAACACTATAGTGTCACGAAAGCAATACAGACGTTCATTTGAAAAGAAATGTGAAACAGTAAGTTTGAAAATAAAGAAAGAAGGAAAGAAAGGAAAAGAGAAAGGAAGAAAGAGAGGAAGGCAAAGGCAAGGTGGAAGGGAGGGAGGGAAAGACGGATGTGATGGAGGAGGATACTAGTAGCTTGACTGCCATTTTCCCTGCTGGGACCTTCCCACATCAGGGTCCAAAGTAGAGGAGAAGTGGGTGAGGTGGTGCCCATTTCCCAGCATCCACAGAGGCAGAGTGTGGAGGAGGGTGATGATGGGAGAGGAAATGGAGGATGGAACTAGAATGGCCTTGGCCCTGCACTTGGGCTGTTCCTTCTTCCACCTCCATCAGACGTGGCCACACCATCAGCTACATGGAAAGGTCCACCAGGGCCCAGGCGCCCCCTGAGCTTGTGCAGTGACTACAGATGTCTCACTGATGACAATCCTCATTGCTCCAAATTATGAGCAACAAGCAATTGGAACTGGGCACTGAAACCCGATTCCCGCCCACCCTGCAGTGAGAGGCAGCTTCCAGGGACCAAGGATGGCGAGGGATGGCGAGGACCGGAGGGAGCACGCAGGGAGCACGAGAGGAGGGAGGCCGGCCTGCTCTTCCACACGGTCTGAGATGCAGACAAGAACAGAAAGTATGAGTGGTTTAAATTGGGGGCTGGTCTTCAGGAAGCCAGGCACTTCAGAAAGAAAACGACATGGCTAAAGTCAGAGAGTACAAGTTCACTCCTGGACTTCAGGTTGTCTGAGGGGGAAGCGCATCTTAAGAGCAGTCCAGGGGGACACAGGACGGGAGAATGCGGGTGAACTTCCACCTCAGCAGAGGAGAGGTGCTGTGTGAGCTGAGGACAGGAGGGCTTTCAGAACCGGCTGGCAAGAGACCATGCCCCATGGACTTTTAGATTTCCTCTCCAAATCCTATGTATTTGTCTGGGGCCAAATCCAACCTTTTGTTTTCAACAATGCTCTATTCTAACATGCTTCTGAGGAGCACCCTGCCTCCTGGCTGGCCCTGAAACCTCACAGGAATGATTCCAAACGCCTTCCCAGAGCCACAGAGCCAGGACCTGGCCCATCAATATTCTGGCTTCTCTGACTACAAGCATCCGGCCAGCCTGCAGCGATGACCAGCTCCTCCTCCAGGCTCTCCACAGTGACGCCCTCGAGGGCGAGGGAAGGAGGCGCCATCTTGACTCCCGAATCACAACCCGGTGCCTATCTCTCACCTGTCCTGCAGGTTTGCATCTGGATGGGTCATTCTTACAGATGATAAAATACCCAGTGAAGACGGGGACCTAATAAAACATGATGATATCAAAATATGACCATTTTTCCTGTGGAAACTAAGATTCTATATCTAAATTCTAATGGATTGGAGAATAAACGTTCATCCGAGAGGTGACTCTGAAGCAGGAGAAAGTGTAGGCAAATAGGAAACGGAGATGCAAAACCAAAATGAATAGGTGTGACGCTCAGTCACTTGTTATAAGTCAGGGATGGGGAACCTTTTTTCTGCCAAGGGCCATTTGGATATTTATAACATCATTGCAGGCCATACAAAATTATCAATTTAAAAATTAGCCTGCTATAGTTGGTCAAACATTTAATCAACTCACCCCTAATGCCTTGGCAGGGCCAGACCAAATGGTTTTGCAGGCATTATATGGCCCAGGGTAGAACATTCCCCACCCCTGCTATAAGTACATCCTCCACTTTACCCTTCTTCCACCATGTCCCACCTAAAGTTCTTATTAATTTTTCTTAATATCAAAAAGCTATTTTTAATTAATGTCCTTAATTTTACCAAGCAGGAAGGCAAAGAAATTTAAAGAACTGCTTTAAATTAAATTACTTTAAATAAAAACATAAAATACATGAATATGAAAATATTTTTAAAATATTTAACAATGTGTAAAACACAGATTATAAATAGTTTTAGCACAATTAGAAGAACTCTGAGAATTCGCTTACTTTTTCTGCAAATGCAGGTGACCTGTCTAACGTCTCTTAGTCAGTGGAGTAGATATGAAGAAAAGCCTAACCTCCAAATTTTCAAATTAATATTTCTTCTACTTTGGTGTGTGGTCTTTGGGGAAGTTCTTAAACCTTTTCCTGTCTCAGTTTCCTCAAGTGAGCATCATGATGAAATCTAACTCATAGGCTCATTGTGAAAATGAAGTAAATTAATATATTCAAAGTACACAAAAAAACACCTGGTATGTGGTAAGCACCCTGTACTAGTAACCATCAGCTATTATTATTTACTACCTTGCCTTTCAATTAATATACAGAGTAGAACAGCTTAAGTTAATATTTTGAGTATTTAGCTACTGGAAATATAGTGTAAGGAAGCAGTAAATCTTGGATAGGAATCAGAATGGTTTTCTTGTTTCCTTTCTTTCCTGCTCCCAAAAGTTATTTTGCAGACTACTTCTGTCTTCAAGCCCACATGACTTCTTAGATAATCAAAGTTGTTGTTGGTAATGAAGTAAACAAAGACACACGGGAGAGGGACTTGCTTTCTGTCTCCGTCCCCAATTAGGCCCTGAGCCCAGTCCTGCCGGTCCTGCCATGTTGACGGTCACAGCACACTAATCAGGAAGAGACTGGGTAGCACATTTAACTGGGAAAATACATGCCCATCACTCCTGTGTCTCTTCCGATTTCTGCCCACCAGCCCGCCCACCAGAACTAACTGCTCCTGAGCAACCGTCCCTGTCGCTTGCTGGAACTGCATTTGTCGCTAGTTCCATGCAGCTTGTGCCCTGTTCTCCCTACGCTGGGGGCAACCTGGAAAGCAGGTCTGTCTCACACTCCTGCTTCCAGAAGCCAGACCACCTCACAGTGACGGGTGCACACTCAGTGTCTACTGAACCGAACTCACAGAACTCACCCAGAACTAAAGGAAAACACAGCTTCTTTTAGAGATACTATTATTTATGGAGCCTGCACCATGGACTCGGAACGAACATGTAAAATGCTGTCATGATCGTCATTTTGTAGGTGAGAAACACTGAGGCTCAGAGAGGTTCCACTGTCCGGGGCAGAAACCAATTCTCTCTGGTGCTGCTCCTTGGTGAGAACTGAACATTCCTTATTCTTATTACTAATCCCCTCTAATCCCTCCTGAAACCGGTTCAGATTTCAGGAAGGCATCCTCGGAGGACCTGATGTGACCCTAGTGTCTCCCGTGAACACTGACATCCAGATGCCAGGTGCCGCCCCCTGGACCGTGGTGAGACCCGACCCACGCACCTTGGCGAGCTCTCATGCACAGACCCTGGGACAGGTCTGGCTTGTTGCTGCTGCTGCCTGCTCCTCCGTGGGCTCGGAAATGCTGTGCAGGCTGTCACAACACGGCCGTCCGGTAGAACCTGTCTACATGTTCTCATGGGACTGGCCTCCAACTCCTTCCCTCCACTGCCAATGAGCCAACTCCACTGGCCTTTGTGAGTTTCAGGCACCACATCTGAGACAAGCCTGTTAAATTCCACTGTGACCTTTCAAAGGCTGAAACTTGAAGTGTACTGAGTCCTTTAAATATATTGCTTCCACCGGATTTTTCAATCATACCATTTTTTAGTAATTATTCTTTTCCAATTTCTTAGACATCTTATAACCTTTTGCTTGAATATCCTTTGCAAACTCTCTGCAGTACCTGGCTTATGCAGTTTTCTGACACTCAGAAGAATGGTGCCCACTGGAGTTACACGTGAGCCAGCAAAGCCAAAGAACTCACAGCATATTAATAAACCACCAAGGAGAGAGCATAGTCATGGACTGAATGTTCTAAAAACAACTTAGTCCCCTAATCTGATGCTACTAATCAGGACATCCAACAGCAACTTTATTCTTTCTCTCAGTGCTATGGTTACCCATGCAAAACAAATGAATGTTGAGGAATGCTGAAGTTAAAAAGAGCCTTTTTAACAAGCAAAGCCTAAAGCACTTTCTATTTTCAGTTCAGTCCATGTGAAATTAAGACCATCATGCCAAGAGAGCCATAGAAGCTCTGCGGGGACATGGAAGGTGACAGCCTTTACACCTGGCCGAGGACCCAGTCCAGCATCCCCAAACCAGAGGCAGGCCCTGAGCCAAGTGCCTCAGCACCCAGACACCCTACTCAAGAGCCCGTCCGAGGTGCCAGGAATCCCACTCACAGCGAGCAGCCCCCATTCCCACTCCCGTTCTCAGGGGGCTTGCTCAGCTCCCTTTCCGGGAGAGTACGTCCTCACGGCAATGAAGCCGTGTTCTGTGACTGAGCCAAACCCATCTGGTGTTGGTCATTGCTCATCTAACATAACTCTCTAAAGATAAACCAGGAAGCTCTTTCTTCCCCAGGTTCCTACAGACTTAAACATCACGGTTCACTAAGTCCTGGAAATGTGAGAATGGGGCTGCACGGCCAAACAGCTCAGGACAAGGAAGGCAAGTCAGGCCTTTGGTTCTAGTCACCCTCCTTCCCCCGTTTCTCAGTGAGATCGCTCCAGGGATAACTGTCTTCGTCAGTAAAGATGGAAGGTGTGTGCGGACATGCAGTTGGTTGTAGCACAAACAAGATGGTGCCAAGAAAGCATCCACCAGGCCCGTCGCCCATCCACAGACAGGAGGCCCAGCCTGCGGGGTCGTGCAGACACGGCGCAGCTGCTATGGCTCGGTAAGGACTTTCAGTGCCTAAGATTTCAAAGGACCATCCACGGGACTGCCTGGAGCTGGGCCACGTGTGTGTGCGCATGTTTGTGTGACTCCATGTAATTCCGAGAGCTACACAAGCTTTTGCTGAGAGAGTTTAAATTGTACCATCACGCGCATGTGGTCCTAGCCCTCCCCCAGCCTCATGGGGCTGCTCTCGGCCGGCACACCCGGCTGAGCCCTCTATGTCTACCGCACCCCAGTCTCCCAGTGTGAGGCCCTCACTTCATTTCATTTTTATGTTTAATTTTTATTTAATTTTTAGATACAAAGATACCATTGCCTTAATTTAATCCTATTCAGATGTGCCTACTTGTCCTCTTTATCCTAAGGTGCCCATCCTCAGCACATCTGGACATATTTCAGCACATTCTTTTTTTTTTTTTTTAAATATATTTTATTGATTTTTTACAGAGAGGAAGGGAGAGAGATAGAGAGTTAGAAACATCGATGAGAGAGAAACATCGATCAGCTGCCTCCTGCACATCTCCTACTGGGGATGTGCCCGCAACCCAGGTACATGCCCTTGACCGGAATCGAACCTGGGACCCCTCAGTCCGCAAGCCGACGCTCTATCCACTGAGCCAAACCGGTTTCGGCATCAGCACATTCTTGATATGTGGGAACACTGAGGTTCCCAGTGCTACTTGTCATGTGACTACTTAAATGGATAATTGGTTTTAAATAGGTGGCCACATTTTTTTTTTCAGCATTGAGTTGGCTCCTCTGAAAACGCCCAGGCAGTAACTGGTGACCATGACAAGGAGCAGAGCCCTGTCTGAGGGGCTCTGTCGCATGAGAAAGGCTCGTTAGACAGACCGTGGGCAGCGCCTCCTTGCCCTCACTGTCCCGGAGCTGACCTGCCCAGCAGGTGCCACCGCCCACTCAGACAGGGAGCTCCCAATAGTTTTCCAGCAGAAACTGTGTCACAATCATCAAGCGAGGTTTAGAGCCAAGTGGCCTGAATGCCATTCTAAGTCTGTAAAACAGGCAGGGACACACCAGGGCTGGCCCTGCCGAACTAGGCAGCCTGCACAGGAGGGAGTGTGCAGAGTCCTCAAGGCAACGAGAAGCAAAGGGACATAACCGGGGGAAGAGGGAAGGTGAGGACCCGAGTGGATTATCCTTCCTCCTGGTCAGTGAGGTCACAGGCTGCCACGTTCTGCACAACGCCCCGCCCCCAGCCACGCCCACACAGTGGCAATTTGCATGCTATTCTTTAGCACAGTTTTAACTGATTGGCTACCTTAGAGTTAGACACGAGGAACCATTTCATAGCCCAGTTTCTTAAAAATAGACACGTGCAACAATGTGAAAGTATTTGGCTTCTAAAAAGCAGGATAAAAACACCCCAGTGTGAGTGGAGGCTTGTTCTGTCCCCTTGTTTACTCTGTCGCTATGACAAACTCTTGCCATTAGCCATTTCAGCGGCTTTAATTCCCTGTACTAATCAGCCAAGTACATTACCAAGTTTCTTAATTTATGGGCCTATTTTGTCAACATATTAGTATTTTTGAAATCAGGTAGTCACTGCATAATTAAGTGAAAAGCAACTTGCCAGCCCCTAGTAGCATAAATTGTGCTTTGTGCAAACTGCGTGAACATGTGCAATGACCTATGTATAAGGTACCTGTCATGTCACTGGGACACTTGCAATAATTGCAGTACCACCTGTGGTTGACTTTCAACCAAAATCATTTGAAATATGAACAATTGCTGAGATCCAGCAGGGAAATGAGAAGCTATCAAGTGCAGAAGGTCGTCATCTGCCAGACCGTTAGGGAACAGGCAGCGGACACCACAGTCACTAAGAGAGAGCCGGGAATTCCCAGCGCATGGCGAGCCTGGCACAACGCGACCCGCTTCGGTGCTGGGGAGAACCATCGCAGGCACTGGTCGATCCCAGCAACTTACCATTGCTGTTCCAGAGCAACAACCAGATTCCAGAAATGTTTAAGTCAGTTACACAATACCAACCAACCAACAAGTGTAACGAAATAGGAAAAGCAGGTAAAAACATGTGTCTTCAAGTACCCACAGTAAAGTCCTAAGGGTGCTGAGAATTTCAGGATTCTGATCACAATTTATAAGTATAGAGTCAGCTTTATAGGTGTTTTAAAATCCACGATACATCTTAAAGTCCCACGGAAAGGAATAGGAGACTGGACCAAGAGAATTCGTTCACAACACCAAGGTCGATGGTTATGAAAACGACAAGATAATAATCTCCTACTTTGACGTTGAAGTTGAGTTGGGAATGAATGGATGAAAATCTATTTGGGGCCATTAATGATCATATATTTCTTCTACCTCATCTCTCAAAATCCATCTCAGCTGAGCTAACTGAACTCCAAAGCTCGTCAGGACTCTCCTGGGTGCGCATGACGCCCCGTGGCGTGGTGAGCAAGAGAGACCCTTGGCTCCACCTCCCGTCGTCACTCTCTCTAACGGATTAGCCAGCAGCTTTAGGCACAGGTTTCATTTCAATAGGACGTGGTTAAGGAGATGCACTCCCGACCACACCTGCAGCCCCTGCTGGGCGGAGGGTGACTGACAGTTTCCCTGTGCTGGGAGCAGTCCGCGTGGGTCTCTGTCCACGGCCCTCCCACTCCAGCATTTTCCCAGACAAAAGCTCCCGGTCGGGTAACAGGTTACATGGCCACCTAATTCATACATGACATGCTAAGGGACAAGAGCATTAAAAATCAATGTCAATCAAATTCCTTACATGTGAAGGCCACCAACTTTCCTGGGGAAACCTTAAGCTACAAATCTTGCACATCACCATTACTTTCAAAGCAAAGAACATCAATACAAGCACATGGGTCCTCCCACACCTGTGGAATATGTGGTGCTGGGCTGTGTCCTTCAGTGTGTGTCAATGGCACTGAACTCTGCAGACGAGGAAATTTCCATGAGTCATCTCCAGAGGCTCCTCCTCAGTAAGTGGCAATGCACAGCCTGGCCAGGGGAGCAGACAGGAATGTGCAGCCCCAGAAGGCGGAGGGGTGCGCTCCAGGCTCACTCATTCCTTTTGGTGACACAGGCTCGTTGAAAAATGGCAGCAATCGGGTGCAAATCTCTCACATTCCTACCAACAAGCACTGAATACGCAGTAACCAAGGCCTCTATCCTTCTACCAGGTACCTCGGAAAGAGGGCTGCCTCCTTCTGTCTGGTACCCTCGTGATGTCAGCAAGGCCTCGGTGGTACGAGAACCCATTTATGAGCAGGTGCTCATCCAGAGCAGCTCCAAGTGGCACCCAGAAAAACAACTCTGGGCCTCTCTGCTGGGCCGAGGGAGGGAAGGCAAAGTCCTCAATTCCCAGAACTTTATCTTCGTGCTATCATCACAACCGACCATGCCTGCCTCTCAATGAAAACTTACACTTTGGAGCTGCAATTCCACCTTTTGTTACTGCAGCAATTTCATCTGTGTAACTGGCTCTTTTCCATGACCAGCTTTATTAAAATATGCATTAGGTCCTAACCGGTTTGGCTCAGCGGATAGAGCATCAGCCTGCGGACTGAAGGGTCCCAGGTTCGATTCTGATCAAGGACATGTACCCTGGTTGTGGGCACATCCCCAGTAGGGGGCGTGCAGGAGGCAGCCAATTGATGTTTCTCTCTCTCTATCCCTCTCCCTTCCTCTCTGTAAATAATCAATAAAATATATTTTTTAAAAAATATGTATTAGATTGGGTAATAGTTTTAGCAATTTACAGTACTTCCACTTACTATGATAATTAGAACTTGAAATTCTTATCCTACTGTAAATTCTAATTTGTTTAACTGGGCAGCTGGTATTTACAGGCAAACAGATTCAATGCTCCCTTCTCCTCCCTCCAGAGAACAACTGGATTACAAATGGGTGGGACCCCGCCCCCACAGCCCTGAGATCCATGCAGGGTCCTCAGAGGGACTCCACACCCTGTCCCATCAGGACGGGTCTCTCTGTGGACTGGGAAAAAGCAGAAAGGGCAGTGGAGGGCCTCTCTCTCCTCCTCCTAACCCCAAGTAACCTCATCTCCACTCCCCATGGCTCTGCATTTCTAGGCTGCGGATCTTCGATCCCTGTGGGTCTGAGGCAGAGCTATGAGGGACCCACCGATGCCCTCGAGGCCAGAAGGGACTTCAGGTTAAACCCAGGAAGGGGCAGGAGGGGAGTTCCTCTCTTCTGGTCACTCAGAGCCCATTTCAGAGAAAAAAATCCAATGCCCGTAAAGGTCTTTTAAAAATCCAAAATCCTAGTTGGCAAGATTGTTATAAAGGGTCCATTCTCCTCTTTCATCCTCAAATAAGCATACAAGATGGGAGGCCTGCATCATCTCTTAAGACCAGTTCAATTTGAAGATGCATCAATTCTCATACATTTTCTACACAGTAAGTTTTCTTCCTGCTGAACATCTGATTATGGTAGGACAGGTTTGATAATGCTACAATGTTTATATGACTTACATATGAGAGCCAGCACAGGCAGGAGTGAACAAGTTCCTCACATCTGTACAGTATCATAGTAAGTGGAAGTACTGTAAATTGCTAAAACTATTACCCAATGTGAGGAACAGTAACCCATATCCACAGGTGATCCCTGCAGGGATAGTGAGAATTTACCAGGTTTTGAGCTCAGGTTATCTGGGAATAGGGTTTACCCTGTATCCCTTCTGAATAGGAGAAGGGCGGCTATTTTGCAAGAGAGATAAGACAAGAAAGGAGATACCACGGGATAAGAATTCTTTGTTTGCGGGTATTTATTCCAGATAAATGTCATTCCTCAGCCCAAGACTAGTGGAAGATGTTAGGAAAGGTTTGTAGAGAATATACACTTTGTGAACTAAAAAGGAAACTGGTGGGGCTTGCAACCTAGCTCAGTGTCTGGTTAAAACTGTAGTCTTACTTCCCCACTCTGACTGACTTGGGCGGAGCTGCAGGGACCCTCAGGGGCCGCCACAGGAGGAGATATATAGGTCAGAGCCTCCCCACGAGTTCAGTTCAGGCTTTGGATCCGAATTCCCCTGGACTAGTAGACCTGCAAAATAAAGGTTAAACTTTCCTCCCTCAGAGTGCTGGCTGATCGTTCTCCCGTGCATTCTGCCACAACAAATTATATTTCTTTAACTGTAGGTTTCTTAATATATGAGCTCTGATCAAAGAGGCAAAGTGCCATATTCCAAATCCTTAGAAAATCCAGATCCCATCCAAACAGAAACCCATGCCTAGCAGATACACTCCTGGAATCCAACATTTTCCCTCTGGAAAAAAATCTTGGTTTCAGTCATCAAATCCAGTTTTAAGATATTATATCTGGAAATGCCATCACCGTGCTCTGCTAGATTTTTGTCTTTAAAAAATGTTTTGCAAACTTGGGATCACTGAGTTGCTTTAACTTATACAGATCCACTCTTATAATTGACACCCTTCTCAGAATGCTACCACTATCTGTGAAATTGCTGAAACCACCCTTTTAGGGAAATCGCTCGCTCCTTCTTTCCTCGAACATTCACTCAGCTTTTTTGATGGAGCAGATGCTCTACATCGGGGTCCTTGACATCAACACTACTGCATGATTCCTGTTGGACCTGTGCTGGCACCATATTCAGCAGCTCCCTCACCTCTGCCTGTGAGATGCCAGCAGCACAACCTCCCCCACCAGCTGCAACAATCAAAACTGTCTCCACAGCATGGAGGAACCTGGAGAGCATTATGCTAAGCACAATAAACCAGTCAGAGAAAGACAAGTATCACATGCTCTCACGCATATGGCAATCTAATGAACAGAATAAACAGATGAACAGAATAGACCCAGAGACACAGAAGCATGGAACAGACTGAGAATCTCAGAGGGAAAATGGGGGAGGTTTGGTGGGTGAGAAGTGATCAACCAAAGACCTTGTATGCACAGTCCATGGACACAGACAATAGGGTGGTGAAGGCAGGGGAAGGGAAGGGGAGGACTAAAAGGGGTCAATGGGAGAAAAAAGGGAACATATGTAATACTTTTAGCACTAAAGATAGATAGATAAATAAATGTCCTATCTAATAAAAGACAAACAGGGTAATTGACCATACCTTTGCTACGCTTCCTATTGGCTAATCAGGGTGATATGCAAATTAACTGCCAAGAAAGATGGCGGTTAATTTGCATACATAGGCGCAATGATGGGAGGCGAAAGGGGAAGGACAGAAGAACAGTGATCGAAAACCCAGGTGGCAGGCAAGAGCCAGGGGGCAGGGCAAAGGCGGCCCCCAGCCCTGTATTGGAGAACCAGGGTGCCTTTGCCCGCCCCCAGCCGGTGATCGCGATCAGAAAGCCAGGCTGCAGGCAAGGCGGCACCCCTGGGACCCAGGAGCCACCTTGCCTGCGGCTCATGATCCTGATCGCGAAGGCTTGGAGGCAGCTCCCGCTCAGGGCCCACGAAGGCTTGGAGGCGGTCCGACTGGAACAGACATGGACAGGGACAGGGGAATGCTCTGCAACCTCCACAGCTGAGCGCAGGCCCGGAGAGGAGATGGCGGGCCTGCCTCCCGCAGAAGCAGCTCAGGTCCCTTCCGCCTCCCACGGAATCAGCGCGGCTCCCTCCTGCCTCTGGCAGAAGTAGCGCAGCTCCAGGCGGTGCACTGCGGTTCCTGCCAGCTCCCGCAGAAGTAGTGGGCAGCCTACTGCGCAATATTGCACAATGGGCTACTAGTCCTATATAATAAAAGCCTAATATGCAAATCGACCGAATGGTGGAACTGGTCGCTATGACTCGCACTGACCACCAGGGGGCAGATGCTCAAAGGGGAGCTGCCCTCAGGCCAGCCAAGGCAGGTGCCAGAGGGCTCCCCACCCCAATCACCCCGCTGGTCGCCCCACAGATTGGCCCTGATCACCAGCCAGGTCTAGGGACCCTACCCATGCATGAATTTCATGCACCAGGCCTCTAGTACACTAATAAAAGAGAAACATGCAAATTAGTGTCACCCCCTATGCCCACCAGCCAATCAGGATGAGTATGCAAATTAACCTGCCAAATTTGCATGCAAATTTGCATATGCAGGCGCAGAGTGAAGACTGAAGACTGAAGAGGCTTGGCTTCTCCCCTGCAGCCGGAGTGGAAAAGCCAAGCCTCGACCAAAGGCCTGGGTCCCGGATGCCAGAGGAAACCCGGTGCTGGCAGCCAGGGGAAGGAAGGCCAATTGCACAAATCTTTAGTAAATAAATAAATAAATAAATAAATAAAATCATCTCCAGACCCCATGGTAGTAGGTATGTTAACAGTGGGCTGCATAGGGTATTATGAGAGCGCAGAAGATGAATAAAAACAGACAAAAATTTGGTGGAACAGGATGAGCGAGGGTGTAAGAAACGGTGTGCTGAGAATACAAGTGCTCGGTGTGGCCAGCATCTCGGGGTCACACCAGGAGTGGTCAAAGGTGAGTGTGAAAGAGGTGAGCAGTACAGCTGAACCTGGCTTGCATCCATCCCGAGTCGTGCCATTTAAAAAGCATCACATAAAAGATTATTTTAAATACTGATAACAGAATATAAGCAGCATTTTTATAGATGAATTAAATCAAAAATTGGATCAAGATTATTCCATGAGGCCCAAACACATACAGTTGAAATATCTTCCCTTACTGTGGGTAGTACATTGCTTTCTAAGAACTCCTTGGTGTGCCCACAACCTCACTTCACCATACGTCCTGCTCCAAACACCTTTCCAGCGGGGCCTGGCTACATGCTGGTCTCTGGCTGTGGTGGTGTCACACCAGTGCTGCTGCCTGAGCTCTGCAGAGAAGCAGTGTCTGCAGCTCCTGAGGCAGAGCCACCAGCTCCACGAGATGTGACTCTCCACCTCGAGTGACTCACCCAGCTCAGCAGAACAGGCAGGGCCTCGCCTCTCACAGCCTCAGCCTGACATTCCCTGGAAAAGGGAGATCTGAATATAACAGAATGGGCTCCAACATCCCTTTGCCACCTTCTCTGGGTGTCAGTCCTCCGACAGTATTGCTAAAGCAGCAATGTTTTAAACGCACAGTAGCAGAGCCTCTGAGACGGAAACAACCTCCTTTCCTGTGCGGAGGAGTGCCGTCTCTTCCTTTGGTGGAGAACACGGGAAAACTTGAGTTCAGTCCCACAGATATTTTTAAAGGAAGCAGTCTGAGCAACAGGGGGAATGCTCTCATGATGAGGACCATCAAGCTGAAAGTCAGAGTGACTTCTGTAGGTGGGTATGGGCCAGGACCCCGGAGCCCGCTGCCTTTGCTGGTATCCTGACCCTACAAGCCCACAGTTGTATGAACCCAGCAACTTCCTTAACCACTCCTAGCCTCATTATCCCCAAATATAAAACGAGGGACATATTGGATAGTACCTATCTTATTAGCTTACTGGGAATTAAATGTGTGTGTTTACATAAAGTACTTAGAGACCGGCCAGTATGGTTCAGTGGTTGAGCATCAACATATGAACCAGGAGGTCACAGTTCAGTTCAATTCCAGGTCAGGGTACATGTCTGGGTTGTGGGCTCGATCCCCAGTAGGGGGCATGCAGGAGGCAGCCCATCAATGATTCTCTCATTACTGATGTTGCTATCTTTCTCTCCCTCCTCCTTCCTCTCTGAAATCAGTAAAATTATATTTTAAAAACTAAAGTGCTTAGAACAGTTCCTGGCACAAAGTCAGCACTGTTTGATATTGACTGCTACACCATTGGAGCTGGAATTTGTTGAAGATGGGGTACTTCTTGTTGGTTTTTGTTGGGGGGGGGCAGGGGTAGGGGTGGGAAGAGTTTTCAGAGCTTCTCTGGGACCACGCCCATAGTTTTGAGGGTCTTGCCCTCAGGAGTTGACATAAGCAAAGTCACCCGACAGCCTTGCCCTTCACCTGCAAACAGAAAGTGCAGGTTCTGAAGTGACAGGCAGCCCACTGGGAATGCGGGTGCACACAGGAGGTCCATGATGCAAGAGGCTGGGAAATCTACTTCCTACCAGGCATTGTGCCGCTGCAGGATGAAGTCCCCTATCTGCAGGTGCCTTCGTTTTCTAAAAAGACAACGTGTATTCCTCTAACCCAGCAATTTTCAACCTTTTTCAGCTCATGGCACACAAACTAATTAATAAAATTCTGTAGCACACCAAAAAGTTTATTTTTGCCGATCTGACACACACAAAAGGTATGATTTTGATTCATTCACACTGGACAGGTATTGTTGTGTTGGCTGTTGCCATTTTTTAATTTGATAATCTAAGGCAGTGATTCTCAACCTTGGCTGCACATTAGAATCACCTGGGAATCTTTTTAAAATCCTGATTTCTGGGCCTCATCCTTCGGAAATTCTGTTTCTTTGTTATGGGGTGGGGCCACAACATTAGTAACAAAGAAACAGAATTTCCGGAGGATGAGGCCCAAAAATCAGGATTTTAAAAATATTCCCAGGTGATTCTAATGTGCAGCCAAGGTTGAAAACCACTGGACTAAGGGAAAAGAGGTCAGTGCCCCTGACTAAACAGTCAGGTGTCACATGTGTTAAACATTACCGTGGCACACCAGCTCTAAACAATCGAAATGCAATCACCACTGATTTGTTGAATTGGATTTAGCCCCATTTAGCTTAGGATTAAGCAGAGGCCTTTTCTTAAAATACATTTGTATTGATTTCAGAGAGGGAGAGAGAGAAACATTAGTGATGAGAGAGAATCATTGATTGGCTGCCTCCTGCACACCCCCTACTGGGGATCGAGCCCACAACCCGGGCATGTGCCCTTGACCTGAATAGAACCCAGGACCCTTCAATCCACAGGCCAGCACTCTATCCACTGAGACAAACCAACTGGGGCAAGCAGAGATCATTTTGGCAGCTGCAGACAGAGTACAAAACACTGGAAACTACTTTCAATTCTATTGAATGAATCTGCAAATTATCATCCACCTTTGAAATGAGCTACTGGCTGAGCCCCGGGAATGGCTGCCAAACACATGCAACATGACCCGGTTCCAAGGATTATTTCTGCCCTGAGATCGATGACATCGTGTTCGCTTTCATGTGTAGCTGCCTGCAGGAGGCGACGGGGATGAAGCGCAGCTATTCTACAGCGTTTACTACCCGTGACACGAGGGAAATGACGCTTTCTGCCTCATGGGCCCTTTGAACATAGGACACCTGGGAGCAGACACATTCCAGCTGCAGGCGGCCTGAGCTGGTGCTTCGGCGACTGCACCTGGAGGGACTCAGAGAACGAGGTTTCAGGAAAGAACCAACGCTGGCTTTGGCACTGGATGGGATACAGGAGATGCCGCTAACCACTGACTGGTGTGTGTCCGAGCAGCATCGTGTAGGGTGCCATCGCCTGACATGATCTGTTTGGCAGGGAGACTGTCACAGTGTGGAAATGTGTCTGTGTGGGTCTCTGTATGTGTAGTGTTTGCTCCTAACAATATGCTCAGCCCTCCCCAGACCATCCCAGCGCGTTACAGTACGATGTCTCCCGGCACCTGTACTACACGCATTCTTTCACTCAGCCCTGATTCAAAGCAAACCACCGCCAGTTCCTCTCTGCTGGGGCTCCTCTCCTCCTCCAGGATCTGCCCTCCTCCACTCTCCTCCTAATTAACTCACCCTGTCTCCACACCTCATTTTTGCAATGCTCCTTGAACATGTGTGGTTAAAAGGCATGTGCTGACCTATTTTTACAGCACTTTCTAATGTGCTAGCGATAGGTACTTGCTGAGATCCACTTCCCATCCAATATTTCTCAGTTCTGAGACATAACCCTCATGCCCCAGGTATGTACAGGCTGGGGAGGAAAACGGAGCATGTGCTGAATCACAGTCTGAGAAGTAAAAGAACCTGAGAAACAACATGACCAACTTTCTTACTGCTTGGAGGCCCCCTCTCCACAAGATGCAGACACTGTCTCAGCCCCGACTCCTAGCTTCCTAAGAGGGGAATCCCTGCCATTGACAGACCGACTCAGTACACATTTCCATCAAACAACAGGTGCAACTGGACTTCCTACACCTTTTCCCACTGGCCCTAGGTGTTAAATGGATTCTTCTTCCACATGTGAGCTTCTCAAACAATGGAACTTTTGATAATACCAGGTGTATGTCTAAGATTATGCCTTCTCATTTAATGTACTTTCCGAGTGACTTATCTATTCTGTGGTGTTATAATTCTCAATATCATGATGACTCCCAGACGTGTTATCTCCAGCTCAGCCCTCTCTTGGGCATCAGATCTAAGTATCCATTTATTGGCTATCCCTTCACCATCTCCCCCTAGTTCCCAACCCATCTCTCCTCTACCGGGCCCCCTGTGCTATCAACACCTTTGCCTACCCAGTGCTCACCCTTCAGAGTCATCTTTGATTCCTCATTCCCTCTCACTCCCATGATCAAAAGAGAGCCATGAAGGATTTTTTAAAATTTACATAAAATGGACTTTTTAAAGAGAAACTGGTCTATAGTAACACATCAAATAGATTAGAGATGGATGGGATTAACATAGAGAGCAGAGAGGAAGCAGGTTTTGCCGGCAGTAATATAGATTTGGAAGTAAAAGCAGAGACAGATAAGAAGTCAACATAAAGATAGAAGCAATAAGACAATTCATATATGAATACAATATAAAGCAATGGTTTAATATAAACCTAATTGGCTTAAAACAGTGGAGAATCATCCATTTAAAATCCTATCATTAGCCATTTAACATCTCTTTCTCTACAAGGAACCATCACTCACAACCAATAACTTTACAATTCTCTTTCCAAACTCTGCTCCAAATTTTCCTAAGATTGAGAAATGTAGACAGCAGGAGCAGTACTTTCGTTCCCATTTCTTGAGATCTTCCCCAGGTTATTTCCTGCAGTGGCTGGGGAGAGTCCCAGGTGAGTTTATAAGCCTCGATGATACTAATACTTCCCTTTGAAGATAATTTCATACCAAATAATTCTCATGGGTAGGAAATTCTATCATGTATTCCAACTGCAGCTTTCATGAGACTAAGTAATTATTATGAACAAAGGTGTTGGTTCACTTTAGGTGGGGTAATAATGATGATCCCTAATTGAGGCACTAAATTTAGCTTATGGAGTCCTTGAAGCCTCAGAGGAGAAAACTCCCCGCTGAGAGTATTTTACAAGCTCAGAGTAACAGAGGGCAGGCCGGTTGTCAGCTGGTGTTGACAAGACAGGTACCAACTGGATATTTTAATTGTTGGTTGAGGCTGCATGAGAACTAGAATTAATTCCCAAGGAACAACAATGAAGCTGAGACACATTAGTGAAGACATCTGCCCTTTTTTTAAGAGCTGGGATTTGGATTCTAAGGACTCCAATTAGATATTCCAGGCACTGTGCTACAGAGGATACCACCTCCCACGGCAAACTAAGACTAACCCTTAACAAAAGAAGTTCTTATGATAATTTAGTACTTAAGATTGAAGCACAGAAA
Organism: Myotis myotis; assembly: GCF_014108235.1. Lineage (NCBI taxonomy): Eukaryota > Metazoa > Chordata > Mammalia > Chiroptera > Vespertilionidae > Myotis > Myotis myotis. The sequence goes on along the minus strand of NW_023416357.1, from coordinate 150,477 downwards.
ATAGGAGACGAAGAAAAAAATCAAGGTCAAATATTTCTCGCAATGGGATCATTTAAATGTAGTGGTTCTGGTTCTAGTTTGTTTCAAAACCTATGTTATTTATTATCTAGAACTGGGTCATACTCTCCAGTTCTATTTTACCTTATTCAGATCACCCATCAGCAGCAGCCATATCTTGGTGTGTCCATGGTGTTCTCCCTGCACCACCCTGAGGTCACGGTGGGAGGTGACTGAGTGACCTCACGGCCTCTGTCGGCAGCTGGCTGCACCCCCAGCAGACCTGTCTAGAGCCCCAGACCCTCAGAAGACAGGCAGACGCACGACCAAATCAGGGGAGATCAGCAGAGCCATCCAGCTGACGTCCTGTGTGTGGGAAATAAGGGCGTACTGTTCAATCCACTGGAAGTGTGGCCTTGTTACGCAGCAGTCGTGTGAGAAAAGCTGACGGACACAGAAATAAGCCGGGCAGTGATTCCCAAGCCCTGCTCTTCTCTGACTGAGAGGCGGCAGGGGCGGCAGAAGAGCTGAGAGTTGAGAGAACGTGTGCCACTGCCAAACGCCACCAGATTAAATAGTTATTCTTCCTGTAACTCACTGAAAAGAGATGAAACGCTAATTTAGCCAACTACATTAGGAAGATGGGGGAAAAAGAAAATGAAATAAGAGTGCTGAAGATTGTGTTACCTGTGTGCCTTTCATAGAAACGGCTTCAATCCCGCTCAGAAATGCCTTCCAGACACCAAATAAAACTCCTGCGAGTGTCCCGCTCCCCTCCGGACTGGCTAGTGATGGTCAGAACGAGGGCTATAAAACAGGCTGCAGCACCTGGTGCAGTTCCAAGCTCTGTTTTCTGAACTGTGGCCTGTCAAGGTCAGGCTGCAGGCATGTCAAGGTCAGGCACGTCGAGGTCAGGCAGTGGGCATGTCCAGGAGCACACTCCGCACCAGCAGCACCCCCACACTGTCCCACGCCCTCTGACTCCTGAAACTGGCTGAATGCCGGCCTTACCAACTGCATCCAGGAGCTTCTTCAACGTTCTCAGAGCAGCTGGGACCGGCGTGTCCTTTAGAGACGAGCTTTTGCTAACGAGCTGCCCTCACCAGAGATCAGAAGCAAGAAACAGTCATTCTGAGTAACCGGAGGGGAAGGACCGGGAACACTGAACTTGGCACTCTTCCTACCCACAGGCAGCACAGAAGGCGAGTGGGAAAGTGGGAGAGGAGAGGAGGAAACAGTGACTGGGTCTCACTTTCAGAGCAGCCGCAGGCCCGACTGATGAAAGGAGACGGAGCAGAGAGCTGACTCGCGGTGCTGGCACCTTGAGCGACAGCACCGGCATTTGAAGCGGCACGATAATCCACTAGAACCACAAAGTCGAGGAGACAGATACTCCTCATCCTCTGCCTCTACTCTTGGGAAAAGGGAAACCCTCAAGATATAACTATAGGTTTCTTTTTCTCTTGGGTCCTTCGACGTGGAAAGCCTTTGGCTTGGACCTGCTCTGAAATTTTAGAACTAGACTTTGGACATGGTTAGTGTTTAACTTCTCACTGATGAAAACCCTGCCCATCATTGTGAGGTCCAGTCAGCACTCACCTAAGTCCACCAAAGCCGACGGCCAGCCAGGTCATTCCCCTCACAAACTGTTGGGAACTTTTAAATCCTATTCTGAGCAACTTTGTTATTTACCATATCACTCTAACTACTCGCCACGACCTGCTGCTTCGTCGTGGTGTGCAGACGCGGGGCATGGTCCCTGAGTTGGCCCAAGGCCTCCGTGACATTTCTCACCTCCTACTGGGCTGCCCCCATCCGGCCTCCGTATATGTCCACAGTCACTCACAGCCCTCTCCCGAGGCTGTGTGACTCCTCCTAACTACCCTTCCTGTGGTCTCTCTGGTGTCAGCTGTGACTCGGCTTCAGGATCATAGAAAGACAACAGTTTTATAAGGAAGCCCTGCCGGTGTCACCTTCATGCTCAATGTGTATTAAACCCTGAAGAAAAACAGCACCTGTCAGCCCTCCTCAGGGCCTGGCTGGCCAGCGCTTTCCAACCACGGGTTTCCTCTGGAAGCCTCCACAATCCTGCCACATCGACAGCGCCTTTGACACCGACTACTACCCGTCCCATGGTCGTCCGCACTAGATCATACGCTGCAGAAAGGCAGGTCTTTGGAGTTGTTTACTGGTGTTTTCTGTCCTTAAAGCAGGCTTGGTGCTCAAAAATAGCTGTTGATGTGAATGACTCAACTGCAGGTGAATCTGCAGCTGATACGAATGGGCAAACAGGGAGATGAAGGCCTGTTATTCCTTATTCTTGGTGAGAGATCAAAAGGTCTTTGAGCTTTATTGTTAAGAACAGTAGTCAACATGTACTGCGGCGAATGAGGCACCGGGTGTCACAGACACGAAGGCTGTAAACACATCTCGCTGAAGACCAGTGAGATCCCAGGGTCCCTGCACGGTGTTCTTCAGGGACCAACCTCAGGAAAAGTGACCTCTGCCAACCAGGAGATGAAACCGCATGCTTGGAATCTGCCAGGAATGGATCGTTTCCATGGACCGCCTGTTCTGAAGAGAAGCTGGTTCAGGACGTGTGCTTAGACCAGACCGTGGAAAAGCAACAGTCAGGCAGGCCCCGGCCCCTTTTCCACTCAGGCGGCTGACATGCCCGTGTTAGCTACAGGATTTGTGACTGTCCATTTACCTGCCAAATGCTGTGCTGAGATCTCCTCAGAAAATGCTGCTGTGCTGTGGATTCTGTTTCCTGAGGAGGACGGGGCTGGGAAGAAGCTCAGAGTGGAACAACTACATCCCACTCCCCTGACTTACGCATGGACACGAAGAGGAACACCGGTTCGGAAGATGTAAAGCTGTGCAGAGCTTGCCAATCAGTTTTTTGTTTTTTTTTTTGGGGGGGGGGGGGGGCACCACCCCAACCCTGGTTCGTGGCCAGTTCGTGTAATAACGTGATGAGCGTAACCCGATCTGGTCTCACAGCCCAGGGTGGTTCTGCCCCCCATGTCCCCCACAGGCAGCTTAGGCCTGGCAGCGATCCTTCAGCTCAGAGCGCGTGTGCCAAGTGCCCTCACAGGCTGCATCAATAGGGTCGCCCAAACAGCCCTAATTTCGTATGTTCATGGTATCTCAGAAACAGCCCAAGTAGCAGCCCAGAGCACAGTGACTTAGAGACAGCTGGGACCGGACCCACCCAGCCTTTGGACTCTGCCACGACCCCCCTGGGTGGCAGGGCCGTCCCAGGGGCGGGGGCCTCGGCCGTCAGCCTCCCAGAGCTCCTGGTGTGCAGGTAGCATTCTGGCCGGGCACCTTTCACTGAACCAGGGCCAGGACTTTTCCTGACCATGGTTCTAGGCTTCCACAGGCCACTCATGCTCAGAGTCCCAGGGACCAGCACCACCTCCTCCTCTGGCCTCCTGCTCAGATGGAAGACCCCCCACAAGCACCGCAGGGAGCCTGGCCCCTCGACCGTCACTGAGAACCACCTGAGGGGAGCAGGTGGGTGCTTGTCCAGCACAGCTGAACCCCAGCCTGACTCAGAAGAAATATGAAAGTAAACATTGCCTTCTTTCTCCATAACTAGAATTCCGCCCCTGGAACTAGACTCCCCCAATTCTGAGAGTCCTAGATGGGGACAAAGGGCTTGATCCTCACAACCCCTCTGATCCGGCAGGCACGTGCCTTTGTACCTCTGTGCCCCCCACCGGCAGCGTGAGAACGCGACAGCGCTGACCTGCACCAGAAAGGAAATGCTGCATCTGCAGGTGCAAGTTTTAGGGTTTCACGCCTGGGACACGTGTGAACAGTTAGAGGAGGAGGAGGACAGAGAGCAGAGGATCTAGCTGTGTTCTGTTCCCCCTTTTCCCACCATCTTGTTCTGCCTTAAGACACGAGCCCCAAACATCGCCTGCCCTCCCTCTTAGCCCACATTCAGAGGTCCAGAACCAGGGTGGCTGTGCTGGGGGAGGGGCGGCAGCCCAGACGGTTGTGTGCTGGGCGCGATCCAGTCCAGTGCAGGGATGGGCGCCGCAGGAGAGCCAGGCCCTGGTCTGCAGTGACTGCTTAGAGTGCCTTTGTCACATCTGTTCATTAAGCTGCTGTCCTACTTTTCATGCAGCATCGTTGTCATAGAAAATAAACTTACCCATGGGGAGTGATTAAGAGCATTTCTTGGTTCCTCACTTTTGTGCCAGCCAGAGAGGTGGGAGGACCCAGGGCTGCCCCGAGTGGGAAGGAAGGACGGGTCAGTCAGAGAAAACACTCCCACTCCTCCCGGGCCACTGACCAGCTCCGGCCCCATCACTGCCTCCCACTGAGTCATTCACTCCCAACACTGTGGCTTGACTAGCCCTCCTTTCCAGTGTTAGAGGGACCCTGTGCATTTGAGTGGCTTCGTGTTCACGTCTCATGCGTTACGCAGCAACCCGAACCATGCAGATCCTACTGGCTCCTGCTAGCACTTACATTCCCCAGAAGAAACCTGAGGGACATGGGACAATTCCTACTCCAGCTCCTCTCCCTAACCCAGCGGCTTCCCCTTAGCCTCTCAGGAGGACTTAGCTGCCCCAAAGCTGCTGTGCAGGCCTTTTGCTCAGGGGAAAAGGACGTTCTGGATTTAAGGCCATGAAATCACACAACTGCAGAGGATGCCCTGCCCTGGAGGGCGGGGATCTTCACACAGCGGATCCAGTGGATGTCTTTCTAGTTTACAACTCTGCACCACGGCGCCCAGACCGGTCACAAGCTCCCCTTCCTCAAATTCTTCATTCCACACAACTACCTGCGAGAAAGTCTTACCAACACTAGCTTCTTCTCATAGAGACAGAATGGCTCCTCAGTGTTGGAGGTTCCTCCTGGCCTCCTCAAAGCCTCACTCATCCACCGAGCACGGCCCTCAGGAGAGGAGAAAACACTCTGAGAGGTACGGCAACATCGCCGCTGCCCAAGGAGTAATTCCCAGGAAGAGGGCTCTGACAGGGAGCTGCCTCTGCTCTGGCCGTCCTGGAGGGCACCCCGTGGGTGAGCTCATCTCCTCACTCAGCCACAGGCGGCAGCTGGGTCGCTGACCCAGGCAGACTCTGAGGCCCAGGGGCGCAGATGGCCTCCTCTCGTGCATCGTCAGGCACTGAGAGGGACCACAGCCCCCTGCAATCCTGTGACTCTGCAGAGGGAGGTTTGTGCAGTCAACAGCTGCCTGCCTAAACCACAGAGCTTCATGATTCTATGTAGTCTCTCTGCAAAGCTGTTCCTGAGAAATGAGACGTGCTGGGACAGGAACGATTGTGAAACCATCCTAATACCTTATGCTCAGAGCTCTAGTGCAAAGACTGTGCGACATGGACACAACTCTGCTGCCTATGTACACAGGTACAGACCTTAAAACCATGCACCTGACCAAAACCTCCTCAGTACCTGCCCCCCAGCAAAACAAAAGAGCCTGTATGAATTTGTGCTTGAATTGCATCAAAATGTTTAACGCATGTCCATTCTTTAAATTTCCCATTGGCCTGATGGAAACCATTAATTGCACTTGATATTCAACATCAAAAATTTAAAGCAGTGACACTAAAACAGAGAGACACTCTCGTCATGAAACCTGAGGCCAAGTTATACACGTGACGTCTGCAGACGGGCCGTGTGGGATGTTCACAGCGTGTGTCCTCGCTGAATGAGGTCTTCACAGCAGCCACCACCCCCACAAGTGTCTGCATGGGGTCAGACGGCAGGACAGGGGCAAACACTGGGACCCACATGAGGAGATGCCATTTCTTGCATCTGTCCCGTCTTCTGTCCTTCTGTCCCGTCGTTTTAGTTCCTGGACAAGGTTTGAACAATGATTTGCTGGTGGGAACAAGGCTTCTCCTGAGCTGTCGCTGTGACAGAGAGAACCGACTACCTGCCTTAAATCCATGATGTTCCCTTACCCGGAGCTCCCAGGCCCCACCCATGGGCGATCAGCACTTTGCAGCTTGGCACCGTGTTTTACTGGAAGATGATTATCTACTGCAGGGAACAGCCCTTTAAAATGTGGATTCCACATGGTTTTATGAGCAGAATTCCAGCTGCTTCAGCAGCCTGGGATTTATCAGGGGGCAGGTAAGGCCATTAAATCAGTGCCCTATCAGCAGCACAGCCGGCCTGTGGCAAAAGGAGAAGAGGAATGGGCACCCCTCCCTCAGCAAGTCTGATTCCGGATGGAACTCACAATTGTTTACAAAGGGAACCTGCCATGAAGAGGTGCCCCAGGCCACGCTGGGAGCCACAACCTGGGAGGGAAGCCCTGAGAGCTGGGAGAGGAAGCAGCTCGGTCCTGGTCCCCATCCTGGCCCGGGGCTCCACACTGGCCGGTCCCTGCAGGCAGCCGCTGACTTCAGCGAGGAAGTGAGACAATGCCTGCAGCAGGGAAAGAACCAGCTCCCAGCCTTTATCCCGCAGCGTGCTGCTTCCTCTCCCTCTCCTTTCTCTACGCCAAGAAAAGCCAGTGCGCGGGGCAACCACGGAGTCACTCAATGGCTAGGTGAGCGGGCAATCGCAGGTGTGGGTATGTCAGAAAAGCCTGCTCTTCCCTCTCAGGACGATCATCCACTTCAACCCCAAATAAAGACGGCAATTGCTGTAACACGCACAGTGGCCAAACCCAACAGGAGCCCTCTGAGTGGATCCCGAGAGCACCTTTGTGAGCAGCTGCTGCGAGTCCACGTCTGTGACCGTCTCCTGGGCTCCCGTGGGTGCTGGGAAACTGTGTCCAGCCTTCCCCTGCCCTCTGCCCTGCTGACATGCTCCTTGTTTTGTGACGGTCACTGATGGCTTCCTCAGCATCCCAGGGGGGCCGCAGTCTGCAAACCCCTGGGCCTTCCCCAGCAGCGATGCTTTTGTAGGTCACAGTTTGAAGACCTGGCTTCCCCTCTGCCATTAACTGATGCTGTGACCTTGGGATCAGTCACTGACATACTCAGCATGTCATGTCCAACTCTGTGACTGCACGACAATCAGGTGTTCCTTATTCCTCCATCTGACAATGACATCCTTGTCCTGGCCTTCGTCACTGGGAGCGCCCACTAGAGGCACATTTGTGAGCTAAAAGGGACACGCGGGGTAGTATGTGGCCTAAAGCGCCACAGGCCTGAGAAGTGGAGGCAGGAATCATGGCAAATCTGCGTGTTGTTATTCAGATCATACACTTGCCTTTAACCACTGTTACTGGAACCAAAGTTCCCTGACATCAAGGGCAGTTTCTAATGGTGGAATGTCAGTTCTGACAGACAGGTGTGACCAGCAGTCTTACCTGGAATGCCTGGGACCTAGGAGAAGCCCAGGGCCACTCCATGTGGCCTGAAGAGGGCAACCCACCCTGCAGTCCTGCTTTGCAAAAATATGGGAGAAACTGAGGCTGTGTTATCCACAATGTCACCTGAAACACTGGAGAAAATGTCTCGCCAAGGAATGTCTAAGAATTAATTCTGATGAGCAGCACTCCCTGTTGTTTTGCAGATCTGGTCTGAACTAGAAGGTTGGGGAAGAGTTAATTACCATGTTTCCTGTTGCCCTTTTGAGTCATCTTTCTTCAAACACTGTTTCAGGTTGATTACTAATGTGGTTGCTGTGGTTACCCTTCCATTCACAACGGTACCCAGGTTACACCACATGTAAATTCCTAAAAACTCATGCCAATTACATTTTTTAACATTCGAGTCATGTTTTAAATGCTTTAGATAATTTCACTACTTAAGGGAGTCTCTACTGAAAGCTTTTTCCAAGTAATGGTTATTCACATTTATTCAATTTGCCAATTTAGACTTCCATGTGCTGTTCTTGGTTAAAGGGAATTACAAATATTTTGAGGAAAGGTCTCCACATACACCAGATCTTATTGTGATGATGACGTCAAGATACACAGTTTTGATGTCAAACTACAAGTATATCTTCAGTAAAGAATGTGAGAGCTTTTCTTGGTCTTGCCTTCCATTTTAGGAAAAGAGGAGGTAGACTGGGGACTGTAAGGATAGACTTTTTAAGCCTCAAAGAGAGCACGCAGCGTGGTATCAGCGCAGGGTGGGGACACGGGACCCCATGACGGGGATGCAGGGCTGCGACTGGGAGATGGAGGGTCGGTGGGTGGAAGATGTTTGTGGTGGGGAAGTAGGTGAAGGGTGAGGGTGCGTGTGGGCCAAAGGTCATATGCAAGCTTGAAAACAAGTTTTTTTTAATCCAAAATCATAACCACTCCTTATTAGTGTCTTTCCATCAATGAAAGAACATTCCTTCAACAACACAGGCTTGCAGCCTTGAGTCATCGTTGAGTCAGAGTGCACAGAATGTTAGAGCTGGTGAAGTCATAGGTGCACATAATCCATCCCCTTACTCCTCAGACCCAGACTGCGGGGGAAGGACTCCTGTTTCTGTGGGGCCCCTCTGAGGTGCTCCCCCACGGGTCCCCCAGTTCCTCCCCCGCCTCACTTTTATGCAGCCAGACACTACCTTCCCTGGAACAACGCTCATGTCTGTCCTTTCCTTTGCCGCCAACCTAGCCATGCTCCACTTAAAACTACTTCCTAAAAACGCTTCATGCCTCCAGCCCTTTGTGCTCACCAAAGTTACATTTTTTACTTGTTTTTAAAATATATTTTATTGATTTTTTACAGAGAGGAAGGGAGAGGGATAGAGAGTTAGAAACATCGATGAGAGAGAAACATCGAATAGCTGCCTCCTCACGCTCCCTACTGGGGATGTGCCTGCAACCAAGGTACATGCCCTTGACCGGAATCAAACCTGGGACCTTTCAGTCCACAGGCCAACGCTCTATCCACTGAGCAAAACCGGTTAGGGCTTTACTTGCTTTTTAAATTTAATTTATTGGGATAACATTGGTCAATAATCTATAATAATGAAAGCATAATATGCAAATCAACCGAACCGCCGAAGAGCAGAACTACCGTCCAGATGACCATGCCATGACACGCACTGGAGCCAGGCCAGCCAAGGCGGGTGCAATGAGATTGGTCTGGGGGGTGCGGGGGCGCCATCGCCTCACTATCGCCCTGCAGAGGGAGGTCCAGGCAACCAGCTGGAGGGGCAATCATTTGGGGGGGCTCCATGATTGCCCCAAAGAGGGGGGCCCAGGCCACCCTCTGCAGGGCTCCACTATCGAGCGCCCTTCAGAGGGAGGCCCTGCCCACCCACCTCAGCACAGTGCCGATTGTGGAGCCCCGGCTGGGTGGGCAGGGTCTACCTCTTTGGGAGGATCGATCGTGGGGCTCTCGGATTGTGAGGGGGCACAGGCCGGGCTGAGGCCCCCCCACCCCCCAGTGCACGAATTTCATGCACCGGACCTCTAATATTACATAAATTTCAGGCGCATCATTTTATAATACGACATCTGTAGACTCTATTTTGCATTCATTTTCATCTTCCCAGACATTAATTTCATCATGTTTTTCAAGAACCCCCTCACTGAATTATGACAGCATGGGATAAAATAAAATAAAATAAAAAGTGATTGGGTTTTGGAATCAAATAAATTAGGGTTCAAATCCCTGATCTACCTCTAAATCAGACAAGTTACTTGACCTCCCTGAAATTCATCTTCCTCATCAATAAAATAAATAAAAACAGTCACTATGGTGAGAATGCAATGACCGTATGTTCATAAATTGCCCAGCAAGTAGAAAAGGCTCAGAAAGTGTCTATCCCCAGCTGGAATCCACTCCCTGACGCACGGACACACTGCTCTCAATCACGCTGGGGTGTCCCCCATCCTGATGATTCCCGTCCCCTTTCTCTCTGTACAAATTCTCTGATTACTAGTCCGTGTCGCCTCCGTTCTTCCCTCTGCTGTCCAGGAGGGAAACGGGGTCTTCAAAGTAGCGTGTGGAAATGGTCTTGTCTTTGGCTCTGAACCTCCAGGCACCCCTCCCTGATCGGGGACTGTGGGAGTCACAGTCTCCTGGCTGGGACCATGTCACCTCTGTGCTGGTGCCTGGCTTTGCCACCTCGCTACACGTCACTCATCCTCCTCCTAACCACCCTTCCATGGACCCTGAGCTGTCATCACACATCCTCCCAGCATGGCCTTAGGGTCCCTGCCCACTCTGTCCCTCGCTCATGGTCGCATCTGACGGCACTAAGTCGTCCAGGGAACTGTGGAGTCCAGGGTGACTTAAGGACATGACTTCATCTTCTCTGGTCCAGGTGCATTGATTTATCTAACGCGAGAGATGAGTCCAAGTGACACAACCTGTGTAGCCTGCGGGCCGCCCTCATTGTGGCTTCAGCAACTGTTCCTACGCTTCCTTTATCAGCCTGCTTGCCCGTGTGTCCCAAGCCTGCTCCTTCCCTCCCCCTGAGGCGCTTCCAGGCTACATGTCAGCCCCAAGGTTTCTAACTGAGCAAGGGAGACAGTTTCCTCTAATGCAGGCCACGCTCCGTTCCCCGGCCTGGCCTGGGGCTGGTCAGCCTAGAGCAGTGATGGCGAACCTATGACACGCGTGTCAGAGGTGATCGTGAACTAATTTTTTTTGGTTGATTTTTCTTTGTTAAATGGCATTTAAATATATAAAATAAATATCAAAAATATAAGTCTTTGTTTTACTATGCTTGCAAATATCAAAACATTTCTATATGTGACACGGCACCAGAGTTCAGTTAGGGTTTTTCAAAATACTGACACGCTGAACTCAAAAGGTTCGCCATCACTGCCTAGAGGGTGAGGCAGCACCTTGTCTGCTCTGCACAAAGGTGCCCTGGTTTGTCAGCCTCATGCCGCCAGGCAGCGGGCTTCTCTCTGAGTCATAAGAAGGCCCTGGGTGGGCCAGTTCAGGCTGTGCTGGGGCCTGGCACCAGCTTGATAAAACCTAGTCATCATAACGCTTATTACTGAGCCTAAACAGTGGCTGCCTCAAAGAGATGGGCTCAGAACAGATGAGACACCAAGGACGTGGGGCTGTGAATGGATGGACACACAGCCCTCAACCAGACAGAGTGCACTGCAAGCTCAGGGACTAGCCAAGAGGATCCCTTGATGTGGTGGGTCTTCCTCAAGCTATGAAAACAGGAACCTTCCTTTAAAAGAGACTCTATCCCTTACTTTAATTATGAAACATAATAACCGACTTAGTTGTCTGGCAGGTTAGAGAACGGCTCATAGTCCTACAGTAGTCCTATAATCAGGCATAGAATACGTGCATTTTAGGCAAGAGTGAGAAATAATACAGTGTTTCATTCAGAGAGGAAGAAAAAAAGTACTTTCCTTCCCACTGTAACTGCTACACAATGAAATTCTTAGACATGACATCATCAGTTTCTGGTTTCACAATGCGGAGTCTCACTCCATAGTCAGGGAAGAATGAGGCAACTTCTTCAGCATTTAAATTTTTTAAACTCTGAAGAACAGTTACTTTTAAAAAATATATCCATTTGAAATAAGCTTTCCAGGAATTCTAGAATCTTTTCATGAGACCAAAGGGGGTGATTAAAGTGGTTGAAGAACAGGTATTTGAGAGTTATCTAATTTATGTTATTAAAATAAAAATGTGGAAGACCATGTCCCATGTAAGACTTTGTTTCAGTTTAAGAAAAGACTGTGCGATTTTTTTGCAACTAAGATGGCGGCATAGGTAAACACCGGGAAATTATCGCCTCATACAACAATTGAAAATTACCGCAAAGGACTGAGCAAACATCATCCAGAAAAACAGGAAGGCTGGCTGAGTGTAAATTCCACAACTAGAAGGAAAGAAAAACACGCTGAGAGCCAGAGGCGCTGCGGAGGTGAAGTGCAGAGGTACGGCGGCTCGCGCTCGCGCGCGAGGAAACGGGGTGGTGCCTGAGGACGCGGCTGTCTTTTTGAATCACAAACTCCCGACAGCTCTGAACTCCGGTTCCGGGAAGTCTCTGGGGACCCAGGTCTCATACGGGGAGAAGCTGGTCTGTCCGGCAGCGAGCGAACTTGAGGGCGGCTTTCCCTCAGAGGTGCTTGCAGCCGTTACCGGAACACTGAGACGCGTGACTCCGGGCGGAGCCGGGCGGAGAATCGGCCATGGCCGCTTTCTCCGCCCTCTGACTCCCTGAGACCCCGCCCCACCCAGGCTGCGGCAGAGGCTTTTGCATGTGAATGTACCTAACTGCAGCCCAGCCAGGCAGACCCGGAACTTCCAAGAGAAGGCCCAAGGCCCCGCAGCGGCTTGCATTGCTTCACAGCTGAGCCTCTTCGTGGCTCCTGCTGTGTGGCCTCAGGCAGAGGCTGAATTAGCACCTCCTTAGATCCAGGAGCCACTGTACCCAGTGGTCAGAGGGTACCAGACTGCAACTCCTCAGATCCATAAGGGACACACTCAGGGAGCAGACTCAGTGAGCACCAAAGCCCCACTGAAGCAAGTCTTGCCCCAGAAGGGTGTCTTCAGCACAGAAGTTCTCCCACTTTAGACACAGCTGATTCTCACAGCCAATTGGCCTGGAGGTCAATTCCTCCCAGTGATTCTACAACAACCAAGGCACCAAGAGTGCACCAAGAGTGTCCACCCCAGGTAACTGGGGAGGCTGAGCTACTGGGCCCTACAGGACACCTGGCGCACAGGGCCACTCTATCAACACAGGGAAGCTGCCAAAATGCGGAGACAAAGAAACAGGTCACAAATGGCAGAAATGGAGGAAAGCAAACGATTGGATATAGAGTTTAAGGCCACGGTTATAAGGTTTTTCAAGAATTTTATGGAAACCGCCGATAAATTTAATGAATCCCTCAATAAGTATAGGGAGACCATGGAGGACATGAAAAAGGACCAACTAGAAATTAAGCATACACTGACTGAAATAAAGAATAATTTACAGAGATCCAGCAGCAGAAAAGAGGATCCCAAGAATCAAGTCAAAGATTTGAAATACAAAGAAACAAAAAATACCCAACCGAAAAAGAAAAAAGAAAAGAGATTCCAAAAATATGAAGATAGTGTAAGGAACCTCTGGGACAACTTCAAGCGTACCAACATCAGAATTATAGGGGTACCAGAAGGAGAGAGAGGGCAAGATATTGAAAACCTTTTGAAGAAATAATGACAGAAAACTTCCCCTACCTGGTGAAAGAAATGGACTTACAAGTCCAGGAAGCGCAGAGAACCCCAAACAAAAGGAATCCAAGGAGGACCACACCAAGACACATCATAATTAAAATGCCAAGAGCAAAAGATAAAGAGAGAATCTTAAAAGCAGCAAGAGAAAGACAGTCAGTTACCTACAAGGGAGTACCCATACGACTGTCAGCTGATTTCTCAACAGAAACCATGCAGGCCAGAAGAGACTGGCAAGAAATATTCAAAGTGATGAATAGCAAGAACCTGCAACCAAGATTACTTTATCCAGCAAAGCTATCATTCAGAATAGAAGGTCAGATAAAGAGCTTCACGGATAAGAAAAAGCTAAAGGAGTTCATCATCACCAAACCAGCATTATATGAAATGCTGAAAGGTATTCTTTAAGAAGAGGAAGAAGAAAAAGGAACTCTTACCATTTGCCACAGCATGGATGGAACTTGAGAGCGGATAAATACCACAGGATCTCACTTCATTTGTGGAATATAATGAACAACATAAGCTGATGAACAAGGACTGATCCAGAGACGGAGAGACATTGATTGGACTGTCGGGACTTGGAGGGAAGGTAGGGGAGGGTGGGGGTAAGGGGGAAAGATCAACCAAAGGACTTATATGCAAGCATATAGGCCTAACCAATGGACATGGACAACGGGGGGGTGAGGGCATGAGCGGGGGTGGGGGGGGTGGGGGGTAGAGGGTAACGTGGGGACAAGGACACATATGTAATATCTTAATCAATAAAAAATATATTAAAAAAAAAAAAAAAAAAAAAAAAAAAAGAAAAGACTGTGCCCTGTTTGGCTCAGTGGATACAGTGTCGGCCTGTGGACTGAAGGGTCCTGGGTTCGATTCTGATCAAGGGCACATGCCCAGGTTGCTGGCTCGATCCACAGTGTGGGGCATGCATGAGGCAGCCGATCAATGATTCTCTCTCTCATCACTGATGTTTCTATCTCTCTTTCCCTCTCCCTTCCTCTCTGAAATCAATAAAGAAATATATTTTTTTTAAAAATAGCCAAATTTTCCGGGAGCCGGACCATGCTTGCTGTTTCAAGGGACCTGGCATATATGGCATACTGTTCTTAATATGTTTGCTCACCTTCTTGGCACTATGTGTTTTAACCAAGGTCTCTGAGAAAGGTTGTTTCCCCAGGTAGGGATTTTCCCCTGAAGTTAGGGAGGGAATAAAACCTCTTAACTAGTGCCAGGTGGGTAATTAATCACTTTAACTATGAACAATCATGCTTAAGCTACATAATCTTTACTCCCTGGAATGGAGATAAGAAACGCCCTAACCTTTGTAATAGAGATTGATAGGATTGAATCAACTGGTATAAATACAGATGCGACAAGACAGCAAGAGACAGAACTTAGAGACAGAACTTAGAATACAGAACCAAGAGAGACGGAACCTAGGCACAGAACCTACACAGAACGTTCTCTAGAGACAGAAGAACTTCGCTGGAGAGAACATGGCAAAAGTTCCTGGACAGAAACTGGCCTCAGAACCTAGAGACAGAACCTAGCGAGAGAACATGGCAAAAGATCCTGGACTGAACCTGACTACAGAAATTGGCAAGAGAACCTGACTAGAACCTGGTAACTGAACCTGGCTGGAGAACCTAGCAAGAGAACATGGACACAGAACCTGGCTGGAGATCTGAAGCAGAACTTCGCTGGAGATCCAGACCAGAACTTGGCTGGAGATCCTGGCTGGAGATCCTGGCTAGGCTGCTGATCAACTGAACGCTGTCTCCGTGTCCTTCCTTCTTCGCCGACTCCGTCCTCACCTATGGGGAACCCCTGGACCCGCTGGGGTTGGACCCCGGCACAAATTAGCATATGAGGTGGATACTCAGTCTCACTCATTAGAGACACGTGAGATTTAAAGACTTTTCCCCATGAGACTAACTTCAAACTTGGTTTAATTTGGCTAAAGTTATATGACAGTGTGGGAGGAGTGCAAACAGAGAAAGCTACACACACACCACTGATGGAATCAGAACTCAGTTCCACTTATTCTGAAGGGCCATTTGGCAAAATTTAAAAATGACTGTCACTCTTTGATTTATAAGTTTCATTTCTAGTAATCTATCCTAAGAAAATACAAGAGTACAAAATGTCCATATAAGATTGTTCATGACAGTATCATTTATGATGGCCAGATATTAAAAAACAACTAAAACATTCACCTATAGTGAGTTTTAAAAATATAATATAGTTTGGCCCTGGCCAGTGGCCCAATGGTTAGAGCACCAGCCCAAGGACCAAAGGGTCTCAGGTTCGACTCCCAGTCAAGGGAATGTACCTGGGTTGCAGGTTCAATCCTCAGCCCAGGGCATGGGGGAGGCAACCAATCACTGTGTCTCTCTCACGTCAGTGTTTCTATCTCTATCTCCTCTATCTCCCCCCATCCCCCTTTTCCATTCTCTCTATAATCAATGGAAAAATATCCTTGGGTGGGGACTAATAAAGAAATAATAAATTTGTAGTATGATGCAATATTATGCAGTAATTTTAAAAAATACGTTTTAAAAACTATATGCTATAGGGAGACCAGAGAGGAGTTCACTATATAATGTGAGAAACCAGCAAG
Organism: Myotis myotis; assembly: GCF_014108235.1. Lineage (NCBI taxonomy): Eukaryota > Metazoa > Chordata > Mammalia > Chiroptera > Vespertilionidae > Myotis > Myotis myotis. The sequence continues at coordinate 134,778 of NW_023416357.1, read as the reverse complement.
ACACAAAGCTGCGTGTGCATGGAGACTTCAAGCCGATGAGTGTGTGCAACATACGGTCTGTCTCTGTGTCTAGGAGGCACTACTATTAAATGTTAACAATGCGAGCTCTGCATGGTGGAATTCAAATTATTTTTATGGAGAAAATATGTAACCAAACTGTATGTCAATCGAAATGTTATGAACTCTGTAGTGAATGTATTTGCCTGACACTCAACATACATTCAACAAATGAGCTGGGGAGAGCAGTCCCAGGAACTACCTGCTTGAATTGATGGAAGAAACACCTGTGACCTAATAAACAAATAAGGTGTGGTGGGAACCAAAGTGGAAAATCAGGATCCCAGACACCACCTCACCTCACCTCGTGTCCTCTGTCCTGGGACACACTGTGCCAATCTCAGCAAAACGGCATCAAAACTGCAGGAGCGGAACCCTGACTAAGAAGCTTCCAGTGTTAGCACTAGTCAGAAGCAGAAAGTGGAGCCCTGTGGCCCCGACCCCGAGCGGAGGAGAGCCGCTCCCCTCCCCTTTAGCACAGGCTCCTGTGCCTCTGTCCTGGACGCACTGGCCACAGGAGCTCCATGCAAGCAGCTCAGGCAGAGCTCCCCGAGGTGGTCAGGACCTGCTCCTTCCTCCTGGGGCCAGGCACTCTCACAGGCGCTTTCCCAGGCTTGTTGCACTGTGGCTGCAGGAGGGCAAAGGGGACAGAGGAGGGCGGGCTCCTGCCCAGGGGAGCTGCACCGAAGGAAGGAGCGTTCTGTCTACTTCCACGCGGTCTCGGAAGGAAGGAGCGTTCTGTCTACTTCTACGCGGTCTCGCAGCCAGTAGGCGGTCCAATGGCCGCTTCTCGCTGCGTGGGCAGCCGGAATGACAGTTCCTATCTGAGCACAGCACTCTCCTCGCAGAATAATAAGGAAGAAGGAAGCGAATGGAAGGAGGCAGGTAGCAAAGCTGCCCACCACCTAGTGCCCACCTGAGTCGCTTCCTTACTCATAACACACCCATTTGTCTGGGAAACAACGCACCAAGTTCCAGGCTAGGGCCCAGTAAACCACAGCCACCAGCCCAACGGGTCCCACTGCCCACGTGTAAGTAAAGTTCTGCTGGAGCCACAGATGAGCCCATTTGTGTGTGTCTGTGGCTGCTTTTCCACCAGAACAGCCCCCCAGCTGGGCTGCAAAGCCTACGGTACTTAGCGTGTGGCCCTTCACAGGCCGCCTGCCCTGGTGAGGGGCCACGATCAGACTGGCCCTGGTCCCGCTGTTCTTCACTCCCCCTGGAGTGTCCGTGGCATCATAGGACTAGACAACGGCTGGGACATTTGGGGGAAACTTTCATGTTCTCTGATAAAAGAGCCCCCAGAGCTGACTCATCGTCCCACTCCTGCTTCCCGTCTGGAATGGGGACATTCAAGCAGGAGTGGCAGCAAACAACTTGGGAGTACGGGGGGGAAAGCCCAAAACATCTTAAAGCCTTTGGGCCTAACAGCCTTCATCGGCTGACGCCATGCTGAGAACAGCCTCCTGAGGACTCGGCCCCTGTCCAGGAGCGCTTCCCGATAACCCCACGGAGCCTCAGGCAGAGCGAAGCCAGCCCATGCTGTGCAATGGCCTGTGGTACCCTCTCCACCAGGAGCTTCCCTGGTTACAGAAGCAAGTGCAGGGCAGCAGAGCAAGCACCGCGGCCAGGGCTTGGCTAGGACGGGACACTCTGGCTCCGCCCCTTATTATTGATGATGCGGACAAGTTATTTATCTAGAAGTTTTGTAAAATGGGAAAACAATACTCTTACCTCCTCTGACTTTTGAGGATTAAAGCAAATTATGACTGTATAGCACTCCATAGTTCTGCTAAGCTCAACACACTAAATTAGTGATGTCTGCTTCATAAACTCAATTTATTGTTGTCTCAGTTCTTTAATCCGTAAGGAAAGCAGAGTGTTTAAGACCCTGAGCAAGACGAAATGGCTTTTCTCTCAAAAACCCTTTGACTGTATGAGCTAAGTGCAGACATACATGTTCTCAGACCCCTATTTGTAAACAATGTCGAGAAACTCAAATGCAATGATCCCCAAAGAGCTATTCAATACTCTGCCTCTAACTTCAAATTTCAGCTTTGGAAAATCCCAACCCCCACATATTAGGAGGGACACCTGTGCCCTGCCAGGAGGGGAGTGGAGACAGACGTGACCGAGACCCCACTCGCACAATTTGGAAGAAGTCAAAGAAGTATTTTTTCTCTCTCTTATTATGGTTTTAAGACTGTGGCCTGAGCGAATAGAACAGGGAGTCCTACCCATTCATCTCTTGTCCGCTCCCTTTTGGAACTGTGATACGCATGTCCAATGCTCCACAAACCAGAAAACCTGAAAAGACCGAAAGGCGAACATTCCTTCCCCCACACCCAGCTTGGTTCTCAGTGGCTGAACCTGGGAAACTAACCTGCCCGTGAAAGGACAGGCACCAGCAAAGGGCTTTGGCGGTCTCCGCACTGAGCAGCTGGGAAGCTGGCAAACAGCTGTTCATGCCCGATCCTCGTTCCACAACAAGGTCAGCAAGCCCGAAGGCTTCCTCCAGCCGAGGCTGGAGTCAACGTGGAGAGAATAAACTTCTTGGGAAATGTCCAAGTCCACATGCATGTCCCAAGCTCTAAAAAGGGCTTTTTAACCCCTCCTTCAGTTTAGCTGTCACCTTCCGGTAGCGCCTTCTGCATACACAGCCTCCAGGTGGGGAAGGGCACACCCATGCCTTTTGTCTTGACCTTGACCTCTGAACCCCGAGTCTCTGGCTTTATTCACCTTCTTTAGGGTCAAGGGCAAATTCCCATTTCGATGGGTCAGGCCCAGGGTTCACTTCTCCTGGGGCGTGTCTGTGCAAACGGCGGGAGGGTCAGGGGCCAGGCCCGGAGCAGCCCTCCCCGCCCCCTCGATGCCGCAAACCTCAGCGTCCGGCCTGAGCTGCTGCCCAGGGCTCAGCCGAGGCCTTGCTGAGGCCGCCGCGTCATAACGGCGCCATCGTCCAACATCCGAATTTAAAGCATTGTGTCCCGAAGGGTCGGGGTCTTGGGACAAAACGCTCATCCTCCCGCTTTAAGGATGGCGCCCTCCCCCCAGCCCCTCACTCCTGCCCGGTGGCCCCCTCGCGGCCCGAGCTCAGGGCGGCCTCGCAGCTGCTGTCGGGCCTCCGCCCTCAGTCGGTCGGGCGGGAGCGCCTTCAGTGAGAGAGGAGCCCACCCACCCTGCCGCCTCCTGCCGCCGGTCAGCGGCCCGGGGGTCCTACCTGGGACGCGGGCGGCCCCACCGCCACGCGGGGCTCCAGCTCCGCAGTCTCTCGTTCCCCTGACAGAGCTCCGTGCACCTGCCCAGGTGGGAACGTTTCGTTGTTCCCATCCGGGAGCTCCGGCAGGTACTGGTTCGCTGCTTCACTGGACGCACCTGCAACAGGGAGTCCATCGGCGAACCACTAAGACCCCTTCTCTTCCGGAGAGCTGCTTGTCAGATTCAGCCAATGGGAAGTCTCTGTCCTTCGTCTGCCTCACCCAGTAACAGCTCAGCCAATGGGAGCCTGCCTGGACTCAGCCAATGACAAGTCTCTATCTTTTGCTCTCCTTACTGGGACAGTTCAGCCAATGGGAGGCTGCCTGAGCTCAACCAATGAGAAGTTTCTACTTTTTGCCCTCAGTAACAGCTCAGCCAATGAGACATCTCCGTCCTCCAATGGCGTCTGCTTACAGTCGCCTCCCAAATCCATAAAAGAGGGTCCTGTCCTTTTGTGCCCCTGGACTTGGCTTGGTTCGCACTCAGACCACACGTATCCAATTGCAACTCTTATCGCGAATAAACCCATTTTCCTGGAGAAACATAGTTTTTTGTAAAAAGTCAACAAGATCTTTCTTGGCCTTTCAACTTCTTTTTCTGGTATTTTTGCCCTCCCACCTATGCCCCCATTCTAGCAGCCTGTGACTAATTCCATCACGTGTTCGATTTTTTTTGTACTTATTTGTTCACTTGTCATTTTTCTATTAGTTCCTTGAAAGTGGGGGCACAAACCCAGCCACTGAAAGCAAAATGTAGGCATTGAACATGCTGACAGAAGAGAGAGCAAGAATGGGGAAGGTCAGGGAATGGCAGGGCAGGCAGGGCAGGCGAGGGAATGATCCTGTTCAGAATGCAAAGTACCTTATGAAGAGTTCATGTGATGTGTGGAGACGGGGGTTTGAGTCTGATTCTGTCATTTTTCTGCTCTTGACTTTGAATAAAGTTCATTTTGCTTTTTTGAGACTCAGTTTTCTTATCTGTGAAATGTTATTATAACAACTAGTGGCCCCGTGCATGGATTTGTGCACATTGAGAGGAAAATAATTAGAAGAAATGTTTTAATATTGTTACTTGCCTTTTCTCTGTAATGGAAGTGTCAGAGCCTCCGCTGGTCACCATCTGTGGGGCGATCAGGCCCCCACTTGCACCCGCCTTGGACTGGCGCTGCCCACTCACCTGCTCCGCCATCCCTCCGGGGTCTCGCTCTCGTCAGGGCCCAACAGGCTGGCAGCGCCTCCACTGCCGCCCGCTGCCAGTGCCAAGTTGCTGACGCCCACCATGTTCCGCGCCGCCCCCTGGTGGTCAGCGCATGTCATAGCGAGCGGTCGGACTCCCAGTCGAACTCCCAGTTGAGGGGACAATTTGCATATTAGGCTTTTATTTTACAGTGGGGCCTTGACTTACGAGTTTAATTCATTCCGTGACAGAGCTCGTAACTCAAATTACTTGTATGTCAAATCAAAAAGTGAACGAGTGAGACACGTGATGCTGGGCTGATGTTGTGGCGTTCACTGTGACGTTTGCTGCACCAACTAGCGGTGGGGTATCTGAAGCTGGCTCGTAACCTGAATTTTAGCTCACAACTCAAAGCAAAAAATCAGCCGAGAGACGGCTTGTATCTCGAAAAACTCGTTAGTTGGGATACTTATAAGTCAAGGCCCCACTGTATAGGATAGTATGTGTATTTATAATATATTTGAAAACTGTGTTCATCTAGATAATTAACAAAGGTTGAAGTTTTCAAAGACCTTTAGTTACTACATGAATCTTTTTCATCATCAAAAGAAATAGGAAAAACATTAGACTGTACTCTTAAATACAAAAAAGGCCTTGTTCTGCCATTGGGTTTTGAAAATATTTAATACTAGAGGCCCAATGCATGAAAATTCATGCAAGAGTAGGCCTTCCTTCCCCTGGCTGCCGGCACCGGCTTCCCTCCAGCACCCAGGACCTGGGCTGCCTCACTGGCTTCTCTCTGGCACCTGGGACCCGGGCTGGCTTCCCTCAGGCCCCGGCTTACTCAGGAAGGACGTCTGGAATGACGCCCAGAAGACGTCTGGTCTAATTAGCATATTACCCTTTTATTATTATAGATGTTTGATGATAATTTTTTTATCTTTATATTTCAGTGTGGCTTCTTTGGCTTCCCTCATGTTTGTGTGTGAAAGAGGCTCGGGTCCCAGCTGTCATGGACGGTTCTCACATGAGGATGTGATCTTGGCCAATCTCACAAACTTGTGAAGCTCGGTTTTTGTTCCCATGCTGTGAACCCTAAGTTTACCCACAGTGAGGGAGTTAATATTCAAATAGAAAAACCACTCTGATCCAGGGAATATTGTTTTTTAAGCATTTTACTATTCGGCTATGTTATCAATATATTTATGGATATGTATGTGTGTTTTTATCAGGATGATGATGATGGAGATGATGATAATTCACTCACCCTATACCAGCTCCTTTGAAAATGTACTAAGCTAATTCAGTGGTATGAGCAATGAAACCTGATTGGGGAAATTCAGAATGTACGTAGAAACCCAGAAGCTAAATAGAGGTTTATATGTCATCTCTGTATGAATGATGCCTTGTTAATTCAGGTTTCCACTTTGCAAATAGACTGTATTTCGGCAGATTAAATTAACAAGGGGTGTAAAGGCAGTCTTTCTTTAATATATTTTTGTATATAACTCATAATTAGATCATAATTCTATGTCTAGATTAGCAATTCTGAAGTAAAAGATCTCAAAAAGGAAGATTTTGCATTCTTTGGGTCAGCATGGCAGGGCCGGGTTCTGGGGCAGTGTGTTTTTGAAGATTGAGGCTAAATTGCCTCACCTGTCTGTCCTGCAGTCTAAGGAACCTTGTCATAATGGCTTTCAATATCACACGTTTTGCAAATTCATATATTCACACACCCTGAAATTGCATCCTTTCCCTGTATGAGTACATTAAAATAAATGTATTGGTCTTATTTTACATTTTTTAACTTGTAGGAATGTACATATTTTAATTTACAAAAAGTATCTGAGTAAAATAAACATTCTATTATAATGCCAATTTGTATGACATCCTCACAGCCATTGCACCCTTTAAAGGTGAGGCCACGCCCTCGCACTAGCATCCACTTTGCAGGTTTCAGGGTGCGTAGATGAGTATTCCGTCCCTTCAGACCAGAAGTTCTCTTCTGTGGGATACATGTCCGTTCTAACGTAGACTGAAAGAGGTCATGCATTTGGGTGAAAATGTATGCTGTCGGTTGTTTTCTATGAGAGATTATAAAAGATTGAGAGATAAACGTCATAGGTCCTCTGGGAGGGATAGAGCATGGGACACCTGAGAGGGAGGGCGAAGGCATCGATGACCTGGGGTTACCAAGACGTCTTCACAATTTTGCCTTCAACCAGCGCTATTGACGGCAGCCACTGTGCTGTTAAGGAAACATCCTGTCCACCTGGCGCACGCGGCTCGTTATTGCCGATCCCTCCCGTGGCCCTACAACCATTTTCTTCATCTCCGGAGCTCCGTGTAAGTCAGAAATAGTGGGGACCTTGTATGAGTGGCCTTTGAAAGAGTGGACGTTCCACAGATAGAAACGGATAAAATGGTACAGCACGCAGTCCGTCAGTTAACTCCCAAGCACACCGAGTTTTCCGTGATAAGAACAGAAGAGCACAGCAAGTTCATGGCGGAGAATGTCAGTTCCAACTGGTGTCGTCTCAAAATTCCCAAACAGACCCTCCACAAACAGACTCTCTCCACCCGCAGAATTTGATTTGAAGATTAACCGCTGCCTCAGTGAGGACCTTTAGCCTCAAATGGGAGAAGATTTCGTTTGGAGAGGCAGCCAGTCTCCCTCCCGCGTACGTCTGTGAACCCAGCACCCGCTTCCTCACGGGAAAGTCCTGTTTGCAGGACGGATCTATGATTCTTATTTCATTTTCTTGAACAAATAAAGCATTTTCCAAATGACCCCCGTGATCCTGCCTCGTGGTCTCAGATGTGACTGAGGGTCAGCAGCTCAGAGCCCTGGACGTTTGTTACAGATGCAGATCCTGGGCCCACCTGACACGGGTCTGATTCCTTCCCGGCCAGACCACCCTTCTGAACAACACTCCTCCCTACAGCCGCCAATCAGAGCAAAGGGTCTAAAACATCCTCCACTTTGTAAAATGAAAGGTGCCTGATTCAGAAGTAGTCCAGAGCAAAGGAACAGCCACCTTCCTCAGCACCCAAACACCCCAACACCCCAACACGCCAGCAGCCCAACACCCCAACACCCAACACCGGTTTTACAAAGGAAGTCTCCATATAAAGTATCTTTCCTTTAAGAAATGTCTCATTTCCAAAAATGCTGTCTCGATGAGCAAGGAGAGCTAAATTCAGTCTGGTTGTTTGTTTGTTGTTTTTCTTGTTTTGTTTTGTTCTGTCTTTTAAAAAGAAATTTATTTTTTGCTAATGAAGTCAAACATCCTGGTTGTCTGACCACAAAACTAACCAGAAAAGAGAAAAACCATCATTGAATCTCCAGGATGTAGCCTCACTTTTGTTGCTTCTAAAGAGAAGCAAGTCTACCAAGGAGCATCAGTTCTGCATGAGACTGGGGATTTCAAAGAGATGATTCAACAATGCTAATGTGAATGCTGTGAACGCAAAGCCATGGATGTGCTATGTTTGGAAGTTTAAAGTTAATTGCCTTCTGAAAATAGTATCATTGCTTTTCAAATGAGTTGAGCACCGAGATCAGCAAACCCCCACAATGAATGTCACCCTCAGTGCTCAGAGCTGTGACAGAGTGAGAAATCTGAACACAATGATTGATTGTGATGAAGATATTTTTGGTCTTTAATTTTGGAAATGGTAAATACCCATTTTAGCAAAAATGGCACAGTCTGACTCAACTCATCTAAGTACATTTCCTTATCACTGTTAAAACCACCCACAAACAAAAGCCATCTCTCCTCTGTTACTTCACAATAACTTCTCGAATCTCTTGAAATTTGTGGTACTGCCGGTTGGCGCCATAAAGGACAATGCCCATGTCTCCTACAGCCTGATATTTGAGCCTTGGATCTGATTGTTTGATGGAAGCTGATTTTTGAACCTCGATTTTGAAATGTTAAGATTTGATAGTTTAGAAGCATAGATTGAACCTAAAACCCACAGTAAAAAATAAAATAATGTAAAACCTATACCATGTTGTCAATAATGTGGTGTTATTTTGATAATGATGTAATTTGTGCAAGTAGCATGGATGTGAAACTTATTTTAGTTGTTTTTTATCCTAATAAATAAACGCTCCCTGTTATTAGATGCATTGTGACATCCTTGACTTGGTAGTAATGTGTTTATTATTCAAACCCTTCACTGTTTTTAGCAGCGTCTCTACATCTTACCTGGTTAAGTAGAGATACAGTTGGATTTCATCCTTCTCACAGAATTGCACCTTCACCCAGTGATTATCAGGAATTGTGTACAGCTAACGACTTTAGGTCTTAAAATCCCAGGACCTCCACTCTAGGAAAGGACAGAAAAAATATAAAATAGTCTGAATTTTGCTATTGGCCAACACCATTCGAGGGTGTCAGCTGACCCAGTGGAGGGAAAATTGATCTTGTACAAATGTGTTTGTAACAACTTGGTTCCGCGCAGTCTTGTTTGTGCAATGAGATCGAGAATGCCCCCAACAACCCAGGGGGTCCCGCGTTCACGCTGATAGTGAGCTGGTGTTGTCTGTAAGGGATTCAGTTCCTCGTGGAGAGAACAGGATTTCCAGCAGCTTATTCATCATTACACTTTGAAATCAGCCTTGGCACCGATTCCTCATGAGTAAAAGGATGCCTGTGCGTTGAGACCCTCTGAGGACTTTGCAACACAAGGGTCTGTTTCTTCAACCCAAACCTCCCATTGCAGGGGCGCTTTTTGGAAATCGAACTTTAATGCTTCAAAGTACCTACGTGAAAAAAAAGATGAAGTTTAATTTTTGAAGCTTGGGTTTTGTTTTTATTTCATAGGTTTCCCTTTGCGAAGATGCAGCATGTAACCCAGAAAACAAAATAACTCTTCGCCCTCTTCTACCTCCCTCACCCCCTTTCGACCTCAGCTCACAGGTCCCCTGTGCACACGAGAAAGGGCTGGGCATGGAGAAAACTGAACCCTTCATCTCCCGAAAGGTCTTAGTGATTCGCTCATTTCCTTAAACGCAGGGGTCCTGGCTCAGTTCTCCAGCACGTGTGCTTCCTCAGGACCCGCCTTGCCTTGTCTGTGGACACTCCGCGAGGGATGTGCTTTTTGTTGGTTTTGCTTCATTATGTAAAGCGAGTACTGTTCTACCATTCGCTGGTCAGGATACCGGCTTTCGTTCATCTCACAGCTACTTAGAGTCTGAAAACCGGAACACAACCACATGGAGATTCTGCGGCTTCGTTGACCCCAAATCCCTTCACTTGGGCAGGAAACTGGCCCGACAGACACCCGTTATGCGTGAACATCAGACTAAAATAATATCAGTATGTTTAATACTTTTTCTAAACAAGGCACAGCACTTCCCTGAGAAGAAGTCACCAAAACACCTGGACAAATTACGACTTCTCTGTGTAACTGAAATCAATGATATTTAACACAAAGTAAGTGACTCGGCCGTGTGAGTGCTGAGCTGACAGAGTGGAAGAAGGGGAGCCGAGCCCCCTCTTCACGAGAGTGTGGACTGTTGTGATGTGCCCTGTAGTTGCTGCAGTTTTTAAATCACAAACTTTCCGGTTTAAACAAAAATATTGATTTACCCTAGAGATTTAAAAAACTTTATCTTGACTATTAATTATTGGAAATTATTAAATGCTTGTAATAAAAGTTTCTTTAAAATTATGATTCCTAATCTTCCTTTTTTATCCTTCTCCCCATTAAAAGGAAAGGACAGCTGCAGGTACCGTGACATGTCCCTCTTGTACCATAGATGCTACAAGGAAGGCCACGTGGGACCTGGCAAACCCTCCTGAAAAACTCAAATCGCTACGTGGTAGGTTCAGTGCATCATCTACCTCACGAAAGCCAACGGGCGGCACATGCCCGACACAAAGAGCATTCTTACACTTAATTCTTAGCGGAGCCCATGATACTAGCGCGACTGCAGTTCTAAACGCACCCGTAAGTCACAATGCACCACGGGCAAGGAAGAATTCTTTGGTGTATCTAGGAACTCAGAAGAATATTATTTTATTACTTCCTTTCCTGGAAAAATAATTGTGACATCTGGGTAGACTTAGTCTTGGCATTTAAGCTAATATTGCCAAATAAATGGTGTGGATATATTTAAGCTCTTATCTCCATCAGAGCATTACCACAGTCCACAGAGTATTTTAATATATTTTTTTAATCAGTGAGATGTATTCTTCTCAGAGGACGTTGCAAATTCACCTGAAGTGAAGGAAATCGCTTTCATCTGCGATAAGGACTTGGTGTTCCTATTCGAGGCCTTCCTCCTTGAAGCCAGGATGAAATCGTGTCCCTGTTTAACGCAACCATATGCCTCCAAGTTGAAATGACAAGTAGTTGATTCTGAATCAGCGTCTGTAGAAGATGAGGGATTAGAGAAACCATTTTCTGCCCACATACGTTTCTTTCATTCTCCTTTACCCGGCGGTACCTGAACCATTGGCTGTCACTAATATTTTTTACCACCATTGTCACCACGCGGATGAAGACGCACATCATGTGTCATGGATCTGAATGGATTTGAACAGCCTGGACTCACTTTTCTGCTGCTCTGCTTAATGGAGATAAAAATGAGGCCCAGACAGCAGCAGCCTTGGAATTCCTGACCTGCCTTTCATGCGGGAGGCGGGGCGGGGGGGGGGGGGGGCAAACGTGGGTAACACGGGACTCATACCAGATGCACCTCAGCTGCATGAAACTCACGCGAACCACAATGAAAATTTCATAGGCAGCCATGTGTGTATCCTCCAAACCCAGACATGTTTGGGACAGGACATGGCTAGTCCTTCCCCAGACAAACGGAATTGTGTAATCACCTGCTACACACATGCACTGTGCTGTTGGCAGTTCACAGCCGCTCAGTAACAGTGAGGAAAAGCCCAAGGAGACGACGATTCCGTTGGCAGGCTGCAGGACGAGTTCCAAACCATGTGGTGGACCTGAAGACCCTCTCCCTTCAGTGGGACTAGAAATGATGCTTCAGGAGCCGCGCGGACCATCATCTCAGGCTTCCTGACTCTACACTGATGGAGTTTCTGTCTGTTTTGAATGCATAACCCCTTTCCTCAGTGCCATTCACGTGAACCAGTTAAAGCTGGCCTCCTCCAATAGTCTCCAAGCTGAACGTTTGATTAACATCGTGCCCTGATGTGCCCATATGATACAGCTGCTCCTCTCTGCAGTGGGGTCTCATGGGGAAGGTAGGGAAGGGCTCTCAGCAGCTTGTACCGTGCGTTCAGTGTGACCACCGCCAACGTGCTCTCTTCCAAACCCATCAGTGACCAGGGGCAAAACGTTATTTTAACACATTTCGTACCGCTCAGGAGTGTTCTCGTGTTTCCCGCGCCATCTGTTCTCGTTTTTGCACGCCCATGGGAAAAGGAGCGAATCTAGATACTTATGTAAATTTTGTTTGGTCCCTCTTCATAGAGGAAAATGTTCTACGCAGCACCATACGTTAGAAAAGTACTAAGAACTTTAATTGTTTAATTGTTTATGTAAATAAAAATGTTATAATTATTGAAAAACAACACCTGCCCTGTCCAGTTTGGCTCAGTGGATAGAGCGTCGGCCTGCCGACTGAAAGGTCCCAGGTTCGATTCCAGTCAAGGGCATGTTCCTTGGTTGCGGGCACCTCCCCGGTAGGGGGTGTGCAAGAGGCAGCTGATCGATGTTTCTCGCTCATTGATGTTTCTAACTCTCTATCCTTCTCCCTTCCTCTCTGTAAAAAAATCAATAAAATATATTTTAAAAAAAAGAAAGAAAGAAAAACAACACCTAATGTGCATTATGATGATTTAAATAACGTGCAGTTTTCCCAAAAACGTGTGGTCCCTGGCGTATGTCTTAGAGATTTCTATGTGGTACGCAATGTGTTAAAGCATTTTAATTCTATCATCACAAGGAAACAGCAATGTGCAAAAGTCCATGGTAGACCACTCTTCATCATCTGGGGGTGAGGTGTCTGCATGAAAAGTCAACCTCGATCCCTCGCCATTGAGTTCATTTTAGAGCCAAGAGTTCTTCTAGAGCAGTGGTTCTAGAGGGAATTAGCTTTACTGATGAGGTCATCATGAGCTATCTAAGGGGTCTGGAACCGTGATGTCAGAGAGGGGGTTAAAGTTCCTATTTACCTGAATATCGTCCTGCTGTAAGGATCTGGGCTTTCATCCCAACCCATCTGGCAGGTTCGCGATCTTTTAAAAGTAAACCTGGGCTACCAAGTACGATCACTCTATCACGGACAAACTATTCCAAGGAACATTCCTTGTGATTTAAAAGTGAATCCAAGAGAAACTGCACAGCCAGCAAGTGTGGAAAAGCCCATTCCTCCCACGGAGACCCGTGGGGCAGACTCAGCATCTGAACGCTCCTGCAGTCCTGACTTCTGGAACTCTCTCTACTTTCACGTCGCCATTTCCCCGAATAACGTGCCGGGGACGAGTCTCACAGGGGATATTTTGACATCAAAGGCATTTTGTTCCTTGGAAAACAGTGGGGAGTATGTTCTGAATGGAGGTGAGGGGACGGTAAAAGAAAGTCTCAAAGGCAAACGCAACACGTGGGGAACATTTGCGTGACCTGCCTGCACGGCTGTCAGTCATAGAAAGAAAACTGCGCCCACTTGTAGTCCTTGGACGTGGTTCCCAGGAGCGTGACGACATGGCGATTGCGGATGAAAAGTGCTAAGAACGGTTAAGTTGTTAAGTTGTGCCTTTTACTGGATGACGACGATATGACGTGATGTGGGATATAGCTAACCACTGAGGTCCATATGACACAAGAGGTAATGGGCACAGGGAAATATTAATAAAGACAAGGCTAAAATATAGGGGAGAGAACGTACATTGTCATTTCTCCTCTTCTGAATGACCAGAAATAGCTTTTGTTCTAGGTCAAAAATGGTCAGATATTGGCAGCATGACACTGATCGACTAATAGATTCTAACACAGTTTTTACGATTATTGCTTCGCAGAGGAGCAACGTCGGAACCCGGAGTGGCTGCTCAGGATCACCCAGCAGCACTGGCCCGGCTGCATCCAGCCTGAGCCCTGATGAGAAGTCTAAGCTTTTTCTGCTACATCATCTATTTCCATAATTTGTTTACTTTTTGTTTCAGCCACAAATGTTTCTTATTTGGGGAACTGATTTTGTTTTTGCCGTAAGTTTTAACTGGCATGTTTCCTTTGAGGTAAACGATAGTTTTTTTCACCCATTAGGGCTTTGGAAATGTATTAATTTACATTCTTATGTTCAGATGAACAATCATGTTTTCATTGATATTTCTGAATGCATTTATCAAAGTCTACTTGCAATGATGTTTTCTAATGCAGTTTTTTAATTATGGTGTTACGCACCAGTTTTGTACTGTCCAGTATATCGTTTTAACTTGAGCAATGCCAGGCGAACATTTGTTGGGGAAGGGGTGAGCCTGAGAGAATATGTCAGATTGCACAAGTGTCAGAAGTTATTCTGTTTTTTAGGTACAAACGTTGTATTTGGAGGAAGATTTAACTGCTTCAACTCAGAGTGTATTATTTAGATAAAACCAAAAAGCCTGGTGCTGGTCTTGGGCCAGTTTAGTCACTTGCCCTTCCCTGTGACTGATCCCAGAGGAGAACATTCCTCAGAGTTTAGTCCTAACCCCTGTGGCAGAGCTGCAGGCCGGCAGGGCAGCGGATGGAAACAGGAGACCCGAGGTCAAGCCCAGGTGGGCAGGGGTCGCTGCTGCGGGGTCCACCTCAATGCCCTGCCTCCCCCTCTACCCGGGTGGGAGGGAACGAACAATCAGCCGCCAGCCCACAGCTCAGGCGTCTGAGTCAATAACCGGGTCTAGCAGCAGGTCGACAGAAGGGAGCGGGGATGGGTCATGGTAACTGCTAACAAGATTTGTGTCTGAACCAGCGTGCAAGTCAGATGAGGAATGACCTCTTGTTCCTCATCTACAAAACCTCCAACTTCACCGTCACCCTGAATTTCATCACGAATTCTGTGAGATGACCTTAACGCCTTCTGCTGGTTGGGTAGAAATCCTGATGAACAGAAGTCAAGCACATTCTGGTGAAACCCATGGTGTCTGAAGGCTTGGCAGGTCTCCATTTGTCTGTGTCAGGACTTACTGCTTCATTTCCCTTCAGCTCCACCTGACCTTCAACATCCAACCCACATTTTCCCCTAAGTCATCCAAAATATGAAACAAAAAGGTAATGGACAGGGAATTATTAATAAAGACAATATTAAAATAGAGAAAACTTACATGGTCATTTCTCCTTTGTTATTCTTTTGAATAACCAGAAATTTATAGACATGAAGACATCTTTTGTAATCAGAATTTGAAGATAGGTTTCCTCAGTCTCACCTGGTTCTAAGAGAGGCTTCGTTCACAGGTCCAGAGGGGCCAGGTGAGGGGAGCGGCCAGGTGAGGGGAGGGGCCAGGTGAGAAAAGCAATCAGGTGAGGACCGTGGGGAGGGCTTGTCCCCCCCTCAGGGGCGGGTGCTTCTCGGCTCCAGCTGACCAGCCTGACGCAGAAATGCAAACCCAATTTTGCCTGATCTTGACATTTTTCAAAAGAAGTTGGAAATGCTCGTTTTTGTCTGAAAGCTCCCAGTGGTTCAATGATGACAATTATTGGACAATGGACTCCAACCAAGAGTCTGCTGGCCCCTCCCCATCTGGCTCTGCAGTGCCTGAGCCTCCATGTTGACTTCACTTTCCCTTTCATTTCATGAGGATGCGTGGAAGTCAGGGCGCCTTCAGATATCACCTTTTCCCTCAGCCCGTCTGCTTCCAGGACTGGAGGCGGCTGAGAGACATTCTCAAGGCTCAAAAGTGCTCATGAAGCACAGCTTTCAT
Organism: Myotis myotis; assembly: GCF_014108235.1. Classification (NCBI taxonomy): domain Eukaryota; kingdom Metazoa; phylum Chordata; class Mammalia; order Chiroptera; family Vespertilionidae; genus Myotis; species Myotis myotis. The sequence goes on along the minus strand of NW_023416357.1, from coordinate 119,404 downwards.
GTTGGTGTTTTTACGGACTGCAGGCTCCCTTGGTCTGGAAGAGTAGAATGTATTGGGGAATATTTTAGCCTCTTTCCCCGACTTCCACGGCCTTGCTGTGTCCTCTGTGGCTGCCCTCAGCACCATAGGAACGCGGCTGGGTGACAGGGACCCATCCTCTGTACCCTCTTGCCCTCCTATGTTGTTCCCCAAGCCTGGCTACTCCCCAGTCTTGCTCTCTCAAGACATAGACATGTATATTCAACTGTTCTCTGGACCTATTTGGGCGTCCTCACACAGGTCTGACTCAGCACGTCCTGAACTCACCATCCTTCCCTGACTCGGCTCTTCCTTCTGTATTCCTAATTTATTTCCATCCCCGGCCCCACACAGCACCCCTCCCCGCAGGGACTGCTCCAGCCAATCACCCTGAGCCCCACCCTCTTCCTCCGGCTTCACAGTCAATCAGCCAGCGCTCTGCAAGCCCTCTTTCCAAATCCCGCCCCAACCTACTGCCATCCACTTGTTCCCTCAGCATCCGCCGCCTTCCGCTAGGCCTGGTACCCAGCTCCAGGTCACTGCCATGAGCCGGGGGGCAAGGAGTTGCTGCGTCTAACTCCACATCCTCCTTGTCATTCGGTCCCTTCTCACCTGGATCAGAGCACTAAGCGCTGTGCAGTTCGGTTTCTTTCTCCACCTTCTTCCCGTCCATTTGCCCCCAAAATGAATTCTCTAAAACTGAAATACAAGGTCCCTTTCCTCCTCAAAACCTTGTGACCAGCATAACCTTCGGTGCAGCCCACACGCCCGGGCGGCACACAGAAGGCCTGCCGTCTGCTCCTTCCAGCCTCTACCTGCCGGGCGACACACCCACTGGCACTGTGAAGGCTCGTCCTCGGGCACCGTGCCCGTAATTCCCACTCTGAGAACCCTTCCCTGCGCATTCCTCTCCTAACCCCATTCATCTTCAAAGCCCAATGAACAAGAACTTCCTCCTCTGGAATTTAGTCTCTGCGCCCACCCCACGCCTGGAGCTCCTTCCTCATGGGTCCTAGTCTCGGCTGGTTCCCAGAACACCCAGCGCATACCTGGATCATTACATCACGGCATGTATCAGGCTAATAAGTAAATGCACTGTCTCCTCCACTCGCCGGGACTTCCTTGCGGGCAGGGAGGGGTGTGGGTTTACTCCACACCTCCAACCCAGGGACCCTCCGCACACACGATGGACAAGCACATGTTTTCAAGCTGCAAAGTAATACACAGCCTGACACTGTGCAACTCAGTGAAGGAACATGTTCCAGCGTTTGCCAGCGCCTGCTTTTTCCTTCTCTGCCTAGAATAGATTCTACTTTTGCACACCCAGCGATTAGTGTAATTTTTTTTCAGCTATCACCCTAAGCCATTTAACAAAGACTCACATTGTATGCACAGCCGGAGCATTCCAGCCAACTAGGACCTGTGGAATATCCAAGGCAAATTCTCCAGATCTGACTTTTAGGAATAAAATACGTCAGGAGCAGTTGGTGATAATTTTAAGAGACGTGGACGATCACACCTCCATCCTGGCACCACAGTGCAGGATCCCAGCGCGGCCCTCGCCCAGATGTGAGAGATGCTGACTTCTCAGGACAGCACCTTCCTCACAGCAGGTCACCACCCAGCACAAGGCATTGCCTCTCGGACGGGTCACTGCAAGTTCAGGGAACAGGCTGGGCAGCTTTCCGTGTCTGTCCCAGGGCAGGTCCCACTGAAGAGAAGCTTGGTCTGCTCTGGGATGACTTGATCGTTTGAAAGCAGAGCTGGTTCCCATGCCATCCTCGCCACCGCGCACCAGAAGGAAAACAGAACGACTGTGTAGGAAGCCCTTCCCCCATCGAGCGGGCGCTGGTCCTGCCGGGGGCGCGGGAGGCGTTGGGGCAGGTTCGGGTGAGTAATGCACTTGGAGGTGCGGGCACACACAGCATAGCATTTTGTCCATATTAAGATAAACTTCCTGAACCTCCTGACACTAATAACAGAGTCTGTTTACACAGATCCCAGCAGCTTCAGCTCCGAGCTGAACCTCTGGAGAGAAACTGGTTTTGGAGTTAGTAGGAGGCCTGTATTTGCAATGAGAGCAGTATTTTTGTTTCACTCTCGTCAAGCGAGATCTACCCTGCCTGCCTGGAATCTAGTAGAAAAGCCAAGACCTAACTCTCCAGTACGCGTCTATGCCCCATGCAATGCCGAGTCCAGACCGAGAAGGCTGCGCCCAGCGACGCACCGTGACAGACAGACTACTGGACAAGTGTTGCTGCTTTTCCATGAGCTTTATTGCCAACAGTTTAAAATGGTCAACATAAAAAAACAAACATCTGATAATAAATACTGCTCTTTGGCTGTAATAAATAAAAAGTTTATTAACAAGGAATGCACTTTTCCAGCCACAAGTGTCTTAAGAAGTAACCAAAAACATTGTCAATGGCCATAGTTCACAGTTAAGCAGCCCAATGCTGCCCGTCACAGCCTCTCCATGCGGCTCCGCCCCTTCGGGAAGGAGGTCACAGCCCGTCCTCTGCCTGAAACACTCAGCAGGAGTCAGTCAATGCACCTTTCTCTGAAATTGTCCGGAAAACCTTTTAAAACAGGTCCCTGCCTTCGGGCTCCCACTCGGACTGTCCAGGTCAAGAGCGGCATCCTCAGACAGTCCCGCAGCCAGAGGACGGCCTTCGCACCCCCGCTGCCTGCCTCCCAGCGTGCGGAACCTTCCCTGGCCGCGTGGCTCCGTGGGAGGAGCTGCGGCCCCGGCCCCGCCGCTAGTTGCATCTCTGCAGGAGCATGTTCAGCGCGTACTCCAGCCGCTGCTTCAGCTCCGGTGCGCAGCCCGACACCAGCAGCGTGGTCAGCCGGAAGGTGGTGGACAGCCGGTCCTCATTGATGTAGGTGAGCAGGTACTCCTCGTCCTGGCTGCAGAGGATGACCTTCGTGTGGTCGTGGTAGAAATTCACCTTGGAGAGCAAACGAAGACATGATTAGGCCTCTGAATATGAATGGGGAACGTCGGGTCACGGACTAGACGGCAAGTGCAAGTAACTCTTCAGGACCTCCCCCTGCCCTTCCCTAGGGCTGCTCACCTGGAAGGTGCCGTCGTTGAAGAGCATCATTAAGGCCTTGTCGGACTTGAGCCACTGAAGGAGGTAGAGCCGAGGCCGCCGGGTGTCAGTGACGCTGGGCAGGTCTCCACCCTGAAGAGATTGGCAGAGAGGGGACTGGAGAGACTGCAGCGAGCACTCCATTCCTCTCGAGGCAAGTGCCTCTCCAAAGGAAGCAGATGTCCGGTGGCCCGGGGATCCCCGCCCCCTCCCTCCAGCTGCCCCCAGCTGCCCCCCGCAGCCCCGAGGCCACGCAGCCGCCCCGGACAGAGCCCCCTCCCAGCATCTGCTCTGAGCCCAGCACCTACGTCCATCAGGTTCTCCTCCATGTAGTGGGAGAAGTACTTCAGCACCGTCACTTGGCTGATGAACTGCTCGGGGGCGGCTGTCGCTGTGAAGACAGAGCACTGGCCGAGCTCCGCGTAGTAGTGGACGGTCCTGTGGCGGGGAGGACAGACGCGTCAGTCGCTGTTTCCACGTCTCAGCGCAAGACCGGGTGCGCAGGACGGCGCGTGTCACTCACCTCTTGTCTGGAAGGAGGCTCATGTGGGCGCCGTTGTTGAAGAGGACGCCCACCGTGTGGTCGGAGAGCTGGTACCCGAAGCCGTACTTGTTGGAGTAGTCGACCCACTTGGTGACCCACTGGAAGGAGGTGCTCAGCTGCTCCCTGGGAATGCAGTCGGCCGCCGGCATGTTCTCCAGGCACCCGCGGAGGACTCTGGCCACCGTGTCCGCCACACTCCCCATGGTGCTGTCCTCCAGGCCTGAGAAGTCGAGAAAGTGATGGAATAATTAACAAAGCCGCTTGGCCTCGGCAGATGCCATGTTTCCCTCCACTGGTTCTCCTAAGCACAGGGACTCAAAACTCCTCCCAGACTGCTCCCAGGCCCTCTGCCTGCTCCTCTGATGGCACGTTAGTTAGTGCAGGGGAAGGGCCTGTTACCCAGTGCTGAGCCCGGGCACCGACGTTTCACTGCTGGAAGCGTTGTTGGCATCACTCACACTCACTGCTGCTGCTGCAGCTGCCAAGGGTCCCTCGGACGATCATCCGAATCACGTCCCCCACCTGCTGCCTGTTTTCCACCACAGCCGTTCCCGACCCGGCCACTGTGGCGGGAGGTGGCTGGAGCTCCTGGGAAGAGAACCACACAATGAATCCAGCACCTGAAAGTCACTTAGGCCTGAGAAGTCCAGGTTCAGAGGGGATCGTGGCCACTGCTGGGAAAGCTTCTCAAAGTAGTGGACACAGCAGGCAAGAGCAGTGGACATGGAGGTAAGAGCAGTGGACATGGAGGTAAGAGCAGTGGACACGGCCAGGCAAGAGCAGTGGACATGGAGGTAAGAGCAGTGGACATGGCCAGGCAAGAGCAGTGGACATGGAGGTAAGAACAGTGGACACGGCCAGGCAAGAGCTACTGCAACAGCTCCATTGCATGCATTGTTCAACTGAAAGACAGAAATCTTTCCTCTCAAAGGGTAAAGGGATGGAAGAAAATAAACAAACACTGACATGCCCGAACTATGACAATCCCAGAGCAAGCGACAGTTAACAGAGTGAAATGATATAAAGCATCAGTATCTACTTTGGTCTCTGCCAGCATACCTCGTCTGTCCTGTGTTTGCTGGGTTGCTGCGTTATTGAAGTCTTTTTCAAATCGTTCCTGAGCTTGTAAATGTCTTCATCTTCTTTAGATGCTCTATCTGCAAATCAAGGACAAGGATTTTGAGCGTTACTCTATCCTCACCAGGTAGGAACAGAGCTAGCGTAGTTCCTCACTTTGCATTAATAACGAGCTCTGAGCATCCAGGGCAAAAACAGCATTTTCATCGCGGCCATTAGCTTCAATTATGCAAGAAGCACGCTTCACTGCCTATCCACAGAAAGCCACCAGCCCCATTGTGCAGTGCGGATTTATTGTGCCAGACAAAGTGCAAGAGTGTACAAACACACTGGCTACGCTACGCCACTGCCAAAGCCTCTCTGAACTAACGGATCCAACTTAAACATAACAATTGATTCAGAACAGTGAGAGGTCTTCAAACTTACTGTGTGTGTCAATGTATCTTGCTTTGTCTTTTTTGCCACCAAAAAGAGCAGCAGCGGCTTTCCTAAAGAAATTCTTTGCGGGGCTGGACAGGTGGAAATCGGGGACCGTGTGGCAGCAGCTGGAGGAGAGCCTGTCGGGAGTGAAGCCCTGTGGGGCGCGAGAAAGGCTGTCAGTGACCTGCTGGCACGGGCATCCGCAGCACGTCACCCAGAGACCCAGGACGCACACCCACCTGCACAAAGAACTCATGGCGAACGATGTCATCCAGACGGGGCCGGTCCTCGGGGTTTTTGGACAACATGCTCGCTATCAAGTGCTTAGCAGGGGCCAGCAAGGAGGACGGCATGGTGTACCTGGCTTCTCGGATGCACCTGTACGTTTCCTTCAGGTTCGTGGTTTCAAACGGGGGTCTTCCGAGCAGCATCGTGTACCTGGGGAAAGGAAGCTCGTCCTCAGGAAGGTCACACAGCAACGCTTCTCAAATACCAAAACCTAAACCCACACCTGCTTTTGGTCATCGAGGTGCAGCTACTTACATTACACAGCCCAACGCCCAGATGTCCGACTCACAGCCGTGCCCTTGCTTGTTGAGGACTTCGGGGGAGAGATAGTTTGGGGTACCACATATTGTTCTGCAAAGACAAAATAGGAAGAGCTCATTAGGGACTGTGCCATTGTTTGAATTTGGCTCCCTCGATAAAACCTTGAAAGCACTGTGTGGAGTTTCTGTTTGGAAACATTTGACTTTTGGTTTTGGCATTTGAACAGCTGGCATCTGACCAAGTGATTCTTGGTATTTGTTTAAGGCATGTAGTTTCCTCCGCTCACACGGACAAAGTGTTTTAACCAACTGGGACCAGGCCTTTTTACCCACAGCAGGCAAACTTAGGACAGGTTTATTTCATGATCAGCGTGCAGACATAAGGCGCTGGCCCTGGCCCCACGTGGGCCCAAGTTCACACTGTCGTGGTTTTTACATTGAGCATCCACTGACCTTCTCTGCCCCCAACTGGGAAATAACGGGGTGTCTGATCTGCACAGACCCCAGGGGAGGGGTCTTTCTGGCTCTCACCTCCTTCGGTGCTCCAAGGGCTCCAGCCTGGCTGCCAAACCGAAGTCCCCGACTTTCAGCTCCATGGCCTCGTTAATAAAAAAGTTCCCTGGGTGACAAACAGCACGCGCCTGAGTCCTTTGAAGGCCCACGAAGCAAGTGCACACACACGCTTTGGGGGCCAGCGGCCAGCCGCTGACTATTCACGCCCCCCATTCACAACAAAACTGAAGGCTGGATGGGGGGGAGGGGCGTGCATGTGTCAGGGAGCGAGAGAGAAGAGGGGCCCCACCAGCAAGTCCGTGTCCCAGGGGAGGACTCACCGAGTTTGAGGTCCCGGTGCAGGATTTCCTGCTCGTGAAGGTACTTCAGCCCCGACACGATCTGCCGGAGGTAGTATCGGACTTCGGGCTCCGTCAGCACCTTCCTCGCTTTCAGGATGTGAGCCATGGACTGGGGGGAGGGGAGGGGAGGGGAGGCGCTGTCAGGCGGGACCATCAGCTTCGGGATGTGGGGTTCCCTCACCCCCACACGGACCCCAGCGCCCGCGGCGCCCAGGGCGCGCGCACCCCCGGCCCCGCCGCTCCCTGCCCCGCGAGCGCGCGCGCGCACCGCCCCGCACGCACCCGCCGGCTGCAGTACTCGAGCAGGATGTAGATGTTCTCCTGGTCCTCGAAGTGGTGGTGGAACTGGACGACGTGCTTGTGGTGCAGGAGCCGGTGCAGCTCGATCTCCTTGTCGATCTGCGGGAGGCACAGGCTCAGCCCCGCCGCCGCGGCAGGCGGCTCCCACCCGCGGCCCCGCGAGCGCCCCCACCGCACGCACCTTCTCCCGCTGGTGGGGCTTGGCCACCCGGCTGTGCGGGATGATCTTGGCCGCGTAGACTTTGTTGCTGGTCAAATCCGTCATCTCGTAACATTTGGCGAAGCCGCCCTGCAAGGAAACAAAGCCGAGACGGAACTGAGCCTGGTGGAGCGGTGGGCGGCGGGCCGATCTAGAATCCAGCAAAAATCAGCAAGAAAAGCGGGGGGGGGGGGGGGGGGGGGCGGGCGCAGGCTGCTCCCCGAGCTCCTTCCCCGCGAGAGCCCCGGCGGCGCCCTCACCTTGCCCAGCACCCGGCCGCGGCAGTAGCGCCGCCCCGTCGTGGGGTCCACGACGACCCGGGACACCTCGGCGCCCGCGTGGTGGCGGGGCTGCGGGGCGGCCGTCGGCTCCGGGTCCTCGGCGGGGGACGGACGCCTGCGCTTCGGGTCCCCGCCCGGCCGGCCCGGCTGCTCGCCGCCCTTGGCGCCCGCCGGCGGCACCGCGATGGTGCGGAGCAGTTCCATGTCGCCGCCGCCACTGGTGCGAGGGCGAGCGCCGCGTGGCTTCTTATACGGGGGCCGCGGCCACGCCGGGGACGTCACGACGTCGCCACGCCCACCAGTCGCGCGGGGCGGAGCACAGCCGGGGCGCAGGGGCGGCCAAGATCCCCGCACCCTCGGGGTCGCGGCCCCGCCCTCCGGGCTGTCGCCGCCGCGGGTGTCGAGGCACCGCCCCGAAGCCCTCCGTCGCGGCCCCGCACCCGCGGACCCCCCGCAGCCCGACCGCTAGTGTCCGGGGTGAGCGCCCCGCACGCCCCGCGTGGCCTCCGCCTCGCAGGCAACCGAGCGCGGGGCAAGGGCGCCCCCTGGCGGGACGTCGCTGAAGCGCAATGGGCGCGCGACGGTGGCAGGTGGACTGCCCGCCAGGTGAGCGGGCAGGTGCCGCGCGGGGTGCGGGTTCGCAGGGATGTCGCCGTCACGTGCTCCCGGGGGGCGGAGGGGGTGCGCCCGGCGCCGGTGGAGGGGCGTCACCCGGGTTCCTCGCGCTTCCCGCTCCCGGGTGTCCAGGGCACCGCGGTCCCTGCTCCTGCGGCGGGTGCCCCTCTGAGCCCCGGGGCGGCGGGCAGGGCTAGAGCCCGACTGAACCTGGGCGCCGTGCTGTTCCCGCTGCACAGCCGGGGCGCGGGGCCGGCGGTGAGGTCGCTCTCCGTGTCCGGAGCGTCCAGGGGAGGGAGGCGCCACTGCGCACAGGTGTCTGCCAGGCGCTCCCGCCGGGTCCGCGCTCAGCCAGAGGCCGCTCCTTCCCGGCCGGGAGGTGCCCAGGCCGAGGCCGCCCGCGGCCCATCTGTCATCTCAGATCCGTGGACACGTTCCTAACCCTTCTGTCTGTTCACCCCGACGTGGAGCAGGAGGGGCTCCCAGGCCGGAAGGAATGGGGCGGTGGGAGCGGCGGGCGCGCTCGGGCGTCTCCAGGGAAGCCCTTCGCCAGCCCCGGGCGCGCGCGGCGGGCCGGGCAGAACCAGGGCCTCAACCTGGGGACTTTGCTCGCTGCCTGTACTGGGCTCGCTGGTTTAGAAACGCAACCTTCCTTTCCTGACCGATTTTTCACCGTGCCTTTGTCCTCTGGTTTGGTAATGAATTTTTAACCTATAATTGGTTATGGTTTCCTACGGTAAAAGGACTGTGAAGAAGAGATTGTCGTATTTTTCCTTCTTTCATTTATTTGATTATCACATACTACTTGCCACATCTTTACCAAATGTACCAAGAATTGGATAGGCTATTGAACGTTTCGTATGAAATGTAGGTCTGCCCTCCAAAACCCTTGGGCATTTAATACAATATTAACCCTGTGTTTGTGTTACGGGGTCGGCTGTGACATTTGATTTTTTGGTTGGTGGTGCCATCCTGTGGACAGAACCGGAACTGCAGTCCATAGAGCACAAAAGAAAATGGACTTTCCAGTGGAGGCGGACGTTTAATTGCAAACCACCTCTCGTTAGTTCTGGGGACGTAACGCAGGTGCAGTTAAAGTCCCAGTGAGATTTTTCCGTGGAACCTGACAAGCTGATTTTTTAACTTTCTGTGAAAGTAAGTGATCAAAACCAGCAAGGCCGCTGAAAGGAGAACGAAAGAGGCCTGTCTCTCCCAGCCTCACGAGGGTCATGAAGCTGTAGCTGTTGGAGAGTTTGGTCCTCTCACAGGAGCAGGTGCGGGCGGGCTAGAGCAGAGAGCGGGAAGTACACCCACATGTGTGTGGGACGCTGAGAATGAGGGCGGTGCCCAGGATGGAGGGGCTGGTCAGTAAATGGCGCTGGAAACAAACGGTTTTTCCATATTGAAAAACCTGTTAACATAGAAAACATTCAAACCTGTGAAGAGTTTTTGTGAGTTTATTTGAGCCAAACTGCGGACAATTGCCAGGAAGCAGAATCTCAGTGTCTTGATATAATGCTACGTACGGAGAATGGTGGTTTCTCACCTTGCTTTACACATTACAATCAAAGGAGGAGACTTAAGTGGGTCACATGAAATCCATCGGCGAGAGATTAGGGAGGCAGGAGAAAGCAAAGCGGGGGGACCTCTGAGATTGGATAAAAAGTAAAATGATAGACACATAATTCTTTTACACAAGTGGGTACAGAATAGTTAACAGTCAACAAACTGTACTAATAAAAGGGTAATATGCTAATTAGACCGGATCAACCGGACATCTTCCTGACAAAGCCACGGTGGTGGGGGCCCAGGCAGAGGCAGTTAGGGGTGATCAGGCCAGCAGGGGAGCAAGCAGTTAGGCGAGATCAGGCCAGCTGGGGAGCAGTTAGTGATGAGATCATGCAGGCAGGCAGAGGCGGTTAGGGGCGATCAGGCAGATAGGCAGGGTGGTTAGGGGTGATCAAGCAGATAGGCAGAGTGGTTAGGGGCGATCAGGCAGATAGGCAGAGTGGTTAGGGGTGATCAGGCAGATAGGCAGAGTGGTTAGGGGCGATCAGGCAGATAGGCAGAGTGGCTAGGGGTGATCAGGCAGATAGGCAGAGTGGTTAGGGGCGATCAGGCACATAGGCAGAGTGGTTAGGGGTGATCAGGCACATAGGCAGAGTGGTTAGGGACGATCAGGCAGATAGGCAGAGTGGTTAGGGACGATCAGGCAGATAGGCAGAGTGGTTAGGGGCGATCAGGCAGATAGGCAGAGTGGTTAGGGGCGATCAAGCTGGCAGGCAGAAGTGGTTAGGGGCAATCAGGCAGATAGGCAGGCGAGCTATTAGGCAGCAGAGATCGGGCCTAAACCAGCAGTCGGACATCCTCCGAGGGGTCCCGGATTGGAGAAGGTGCAGGCTGGGCTGAGGGCCCTCCCCCATGCACACATTTTGTGCACCGGGCCTCTAGTTAACAAGATAACTAACAATGGGGGACTTTGTGCTCTCCACCCTTGGTGCCCTGCCCCATTGGTTGTGCCCTGAGGGGTCCGGATAAGGGGAAGTTACATGTTACCCTGACCTTCCTCAGGTGTGTTATCGTAGATGCAAAAAGACAACAGGCTCAGTAAAGATCGAAGTTGATCTTTATCAGGGAAGATACTGGCCTCGGACATGACTACCCACCACAAACTGCTGTTTAATTAAATGTTTTCATTTCAGACCATTTTTGTGGTTACTTTAGGTCTCTTCACACAGGTCTTCCCCGAGTTAGTCAGGTTAGCATGTGGCTTTTTTTTCATCTACAAAATTAAATTTATGCCTTACACTGTGTTACTTCTCTAGGCTTCCATTGCAAAGGGCCCCAGACTGGGTCCTTAAACAACAGAAATGGATTTCATCACGGTTCTGCAACTGAAGGCCAAGACCGAAGTGCAGGTAGTTGGTTTCCCCTGAGACCCCTCCCCGGCTGCAGAGGGCTACCTCCTCACAGGCGGTTGCTCTGGGCCGAGCATCACTGGTGTCCCTGTGTGTGCCCACCTTTCCTGGTATAAGAACAGTAGTTAGATTGGATTAGGACCCACCCATGTGACCTCATTTCACCTCGTTACCTCTTTAAAGGCCTTATGTCCAAATACAGTCGTGTTCTGGGGTTAGGGCTGCATGTGAATTGGGAGGGGACCCTGTTCAGGCCATAACACCCACACCAGGTACAAATGCCTACTCCAGACAGAGTATGGACGGAAAGATCAAGTAGAAAATGAAGGACGCCAATTCTTTGAGCATAGAGTAGGGAAAGACTTTTTAAATTGAGATATAATCGCCGTATAACGTATCAGTTTTAGTTATACAACATAATGATTTGATATTGGTACATATTGTGAAATGATTAACACAGTAAGTTTACACCGCCATGCATAGTTACAATTTTTTTTTCTTGTGATGAGAACTAAGATCTACTCTTAGCAACTTCCAAATACGCAATAGGTGCTATTCATTGCAGCCACCCTGCTGTACCTTACATTCCAGGACTAATTAATCTTTAACAGAAGCTTGGCCACTGTCACCCATTTCGCTCACCCCACCCTGTCTCTGGCAACCACCAGTCTGTTCTCTGGATTCCACATATAAGTGTGTGGACAGAAGGGGCCACATGCTGACCTGACACGCTCAGGGGAGGCCTGCATGGTGGTCTTGCAAACTCTAAGACCTAAAGTCACCACAAGGATGGTCTGAAATTAAAACTAACTAAAAGCAGTTATGGTGGGTACTCACCTCCTAGGCTGGTATCTTCCCTGACAAGGTCAACCTTTACCTTAACTGAGCTTATTGTCTTTTTGCATCTATGATAACATCGTTGAAATGTCAGGGTCACTGTAACTTCCCTTTTTCCTGGACCCCTCAGGGTACAATCACATGCCCTGGGTGCCAGGACAGAGACACAAATCCCTTCATTGTTATTGTTACCATGTTAATTGTTGACTGTTAACTATCCTGTACCCACCCAAGTAAAAGAATTATGTGTTTATCATTTTACTTTTTACCCAATCCCAGAGGCCACCCCCCTTTGCTTTCTCCCGCCTCCCTTATCTATCACCAATGGATTTCATGTAACTCACCTACCTTCCTCCTTTGGTTGTAATGTGTAAAACAAGGTGAAAAGCCGACATTCTCCGGAGCACTATCCCAATCCCTTGAGATTCTGCTTCCTGGCAATTGTCAACAGTTTGGCTCAAATAAACTCACAAAAATGCTTTACAGGTTTGAATGTTTTTTACGTTAACAATGGGAACATACAGTATGTATTTGTCTCCCTGGCTTATTTCAGTTAGCACTATGCCCTCAAGGCCCATCCATCTATGTTGTCTCAAATGGCAGGATTTCCTTCTTTTTTAAGGTTGAATAATGTTCCGCTATAGGTATGTACCATAGTTTCTGTATTCAGGGTGCAGTGAGGGCACGTCGGGGGATTCCATACCTGGTCGATTATGAGTCATGCTGCAGTGAACACAGGAGTGCATTTTTCTCTTGGAGATTGTGGTTTTTGTTTCCTTTGGCTACATACCCAGGCGAGGAATTGCTGGGGCATGTGGTAGTTCTATTTTTAATTTTTGAGGAACCTCCATACTGCTTTCCACAGTGGCTGCAACAATTTACAACAGTGCGGGAGGGTTTCCTTCCTTTTCTCCACATCCTCGCCAACACTTATTTCTCATCTTTTTGATAATAGCCATTCTGGCGGTTATGATGGTATTTTGTGGTTTTGATTTGTATTTCCCTGATGACTAGTGATGTTGAGAATCTTCTCATGTACCTGTTGACCATGTATATGTCTTCTTGGGAGAATGTCTACTCAAGTCCTCTGCCCATTTTAAAATCAAATTGTTTCTCTGTTTTATATTGAATTGTATAAGTTCTTCATATATTTTGGATACTAATTCTTTATCAGATACAGGATTTGGAAATGGCTTTCCTTGTTTTGTAGGCTGCCTTGTCATTCTGTTGGGCTGTGCAGAGATTTTTAATTTGATGTGGCCCCACTTATTTTCTGCCAAGACCAACGTCAAGAAGCTTACCCCCAAAACAAACAAACAAACAAAACCAAGAAGCTTACCCCTGCTTTCTTGGGGGTCAGTGTGCTCCCATAGAGGGAGCAGGTGCTCAGAGGGCGGTGCACAGCCACTCCGCTGACCAGGATGAGCTGCTGCTCCTGCAGCAGGCTGATCCCTGCAGGCCACGCCCCACCAGTGCACGGATCCCATGCACCAGGCCTCTAGTTCACTTATATAATTACTCTGGGAGAGCAGCGAAGTGATCATTCTGTGCACCTATAGAAACATAGTCATGACAACACCTTAGTAAAAGCAAAAAAAAACCAACAACACAACCCTAAAAGAGACTCAAATGCCCATTAGACAGGAGATGTGGTATGTACTCATAATGGGATATTATGTGAAAATCAATGAATTACAGATATCCACATCAGCATGAATACATCTTAATGTTGTGTTTTAAAATGGCAAATTTAAGGTGACTCTTTTATGAAATTCAAGATCTAAATCTAAATATTATGCTCATGCATTTATATATATTGATTTCTTTTAAAAAAATAAGGAAATGTTAAAAACACAAAATCTTAAAAAATTATTTTAAAAAACAAGGAAATGTTAAACACAAAATGTAGGCTAATGGTTACCTTGCATGAGTGAGGCAGGGATAGAGGAGAGACAAAGATGTGGGTTTGTGTAAATTATTGTCAGGGATTTTGTTCTTGGGTTGGATTACAGAAACTAAAAAGGAGGATGCTTGCGCAGATCAGTGATAACTATGCCATGAGCCAAGGAGTAGGGTTAGTCCCGTTATGAATACCTTAAATTCAGGTTTAAAAAGTCCTGATGAGCCCGGCCAGCATGCTTCAGTGGTTGAGTGTCAATGTATGAATCAGGAGATCATGGTTCGATTCCTGGTCAGGACACATACCTGGGTTGTGGGCTCCATCCCCAATAGGGGGCGTGCAGGAGGCAGCCGATCCATGATTCTCTCTCATCATTGATGTTTCTATCCCTCTCTCCCTCTTCCTTCCTCTCTGAAAGCAATAAAAATATATTTTTAAAAAATTCTGATGAGCATAATGATGTGAGGGAAGTAAAGCAAAGAGAACAGTGTGGCATGGAATGTGCTGTCTGGAGGCCGCAGGACTCCGCTGGGTGTGTCGAGTCTGTCGAACTATCCTGGGCACCAGGGCTTTGCTCTAGGTGAAAAGAGTCCAAACCTCGTTTTATGTCCATCACAATATATTTGATTGGATATTTAGGTTTAATATCTAACTTAATGAATATAAAACAATATAAAATAAAAGGTTATGTTTAGCATTCAAATATTAAGTATACTAGAGGCTCGGTGCACAAAGTCTTGCACCAGTGGGGTCCCTTGGCCTGGCCTGCGGGATCGGGACGAAACCGGCTCTCCGACATCCCCCGAGGGGTTCTGGATTGTGAGAGGGCACAGGCCAGGCCAAGGGACCCCACCGGTTCACCATTGGGGCTGGGGAGGGACGCGGGATGTTGGCCGGCGGGGGAGGGACTGTGGGAGGGCTCCAGGGCGTGTCCAGCCAGACTCACTCAGTCCCGATTGGCCGGACCCAAGCAGCAAGCTAACCTACCGGTCAGAGCATCTGCCCCCTGGTGGGCAGTGCACGTCATAGCGAGCGGTCGAGCAGCCTTAGGATATCATTAGCATAGTATGCTTTGATTGGTTAAACGGCTGACCGGTCACTAAGCATATTAGGCTTTTATTATATAGGACTGCGTATTGCATATCCTTTATGTTGTGGTCATTTTGACATATTGGCATTTTGTAAATGAATGAAACTCCCCAGCAAGTCCTGCCAGTATCTTTGGTGAAGTTGATATTATACATACATTTGTTAAAGCATTTGACCAAAACCTCTTATTCACCTGTCTGTCTGTTTACCTACCTACCCGCCTACCATTCATCTGTCAGTGTTCGGGACATGGTAATAATAACAGTTTTTGAGAGTGTGAGGGCTAAAGAAAGAACTTTTCCTCTCACCTTCTAAGTTCTTCTAGCTGGGCTGATAATCAAATTAAAGAAACAGATTAACAGGAGAAAATGCCCTACATTTATTTTATGAACACATTCGGGGCTGCCATGAGCATAGAGACCCAACGAAGCTTGGGCAGTCGAGGGTTGCATCCATGTGTGGCTGGGAGACACTCACGTGGGATGGAAAAGCCAGTGTTTGGGGAAAGACTATTTGCTGCCTCTTGGACCACGGGACACGGCACCGTGAACAGAGGGCCTGGCACTCCTCCTGCGCATCACAGGAGCTCCCGGGACCTGCAGGACGCGGAGGGGGTCTTCCTTCCAGGAACAGGTCCTCTGTCTAAAGTCCTTTTAGGCAGTTAGGGGAGTTCACGGGTTTCCTCCAGAGTCTTCTGTTCCTTGATAACCAGCTTGAAATCAATATTCCAAAAGGCATATTGTGGGGGCCAGTTGCTTCCCTTCAAGAGCACCCCAACCCCATTCACTGTTGCACAAACCACAGCTGTCATTGCAGTGGACTTAGTGCTCCCTCTGCTGGTACAAAATGGTAACGCCACTCAGTGCTGTCAAGTCATGCCCACCTCGAAGTCACCTCACTTTTGCATCTGTCTTAAAGGGCACACTTTTTTTCTAAAGTCAATTTATTTAAAGTTTTAGAAATAAAAAAATTATTAAGAGAATGTAACAAAAGTAAGCTCAAGATGTTTTAGCTTTTCCTCATTCTTGGAAATGAAAACCTTCTGTAAGTATTAATATGAAAAACCTGTCTTGTTGGCATCTTATAAAACTTTTAGAGAACATCTCTCCTCCCCTTTTGAATGTTTGCGTCTTGCAATTTGCATCTCCTCCACGCATGCAGGTCTGAACTTCCTGTTCATTTAAGACCGTTTCTTAGAAAGCAACGACACCTTTCCCTCAGACCTTTCAGTCCACTGGAGTCTAGACAGTGGAGAGCTCGCCACAAACTTCTCCAGAAACCCACTCACGTGGAATGTTGTGTGGACCAACATCACCCTATAGCCCCTTAAAAACTTTTCTTGAGAGTGAAGGCCCTTTTTTGTCATCTTATTTTAATACCAATGCCTGACGAGATCCAGTTTTACTATTTTTAAAACTATTTGAAGAAACTGGTCCCTTCCTGTTCATTAACCTTGATATTTATTGTATTGGGAAACCTCTGGGCACTGCAGGTGGGAAATGAAAACCAGGAAGGACATCTAACTCGGTGAGTTTTAACCTCCCCCCCCCCCCCGCCCCCAGCTTTCAGCCCAGCAGATACAAGGAAGCGTGTTAGAGCCCAAAACACTGCTCCTGCTGCAGAAGAGAGTATTTATCAACTCAGTGCGAACAAGGGTATTTAGCAGCAATGACAGAGGGACTTCTCCCCCTGGGGAGGGTCTCCGTGTCCTCAGAAGGCAGGCAGGCAGGCAGATGGACAGGCCAGGTGCTGTTCTCCCACAGCTGGAGCTCCTTAGCAAGAGGGCCACACCTGGGCTTGCTCTGCCCGAGAGTCAGGCCTGACGTTTTCTCAGTTCCACTCAGAACTATGGGGAAAGATTCCACAACATTTGTAAGGTTTGTCAGAGTCAATCTTAAAAAACCAGCTGCATCACATAAAAAACGCAAACCTAAATCTTAGAATGTGTAGAAAAATGAGGAAACCCTAGCTATCAGGCCTCGGAATACAGCTGAAGCGTTGTTTCTGGACTGGGACAGTCTGCCTTCCACGAGGGGACCTTTGGCAAAGGCACCAGGTGTCCTGAGTGGGGAGGCGGCTGCTGGCTTCTAGAAGGTGGAGGCCAGGGATATGCAAGGAAGGCCGGCACAGGAGGGACCTCTGAGCTGAACAGTGCTTGGAGGCAAAGTCACAGCTTCAGTTTATGCCAGTAGACGAAGAAGAATGAAAAGAAGCAGAGCTATTTAAAAAGTAATAAGATGGCCCTGGCCAGTGCGGCTCAGCTGGCTGCATGTCGTCCGTGCACTGGAAGGTCAGGGCGTGTATGGGAGGGACTGTTGGTGTTTCTCAAGTCAGTGCTTCTCTCTCCCTTCCTCTCTTTCTAAAGTCAATAAAAAAGTAGTAAAACATAAACTGTTAGCTAGCCCAGCATCTATTTTCCCTTTCCCTCAGAAAAGAGGGCAACAGAGAGACAGAAAATGTACTTAAAATAACCAGAGAGGAAATTTAAGGAACAATTGGAGACTAATTATCCCGTGTCAGTAACGTAGGAGCTCCCTTTCTGGTCACTTTTTACTTGGGAAGTGGGAAGGGAGAGGAAGACAAGCAGCATGTGGGTGGTCATTGCCTCCAGGGGGGCAGTGACAGCGTGTGTCGGGGGGACAGTGACAGCGTGTGGGGGGGACAGTGACCGACAGAGTGTGTGGGGGCAGTGACAGCGTGTGTCGGGGGGACAGTGACAGCGTGTGTCGGGGGGACAGTGACAGCGTGTGGGGGGGGACAGTGACAGCGTGTGGGGGGGCAGTGACAGCGTGTGGGGGGGACAGTGACAGCATATGTGTGGGGGACAGTGACTGGCAGTGTGTCCGGGGGCATAGAAAGCCTCCCTGAGGGGGGACACTGAGGAGGAAGGCTGAATGACTGACCAGGCATGGGAACACCCCGGGGGTATAATGTCGAGTCAGAGGGAGTGAGGAGTTCTCTCTAAAGGCGGGACAAGCCAGGAGGGATTAGGGAGGAGGCCGAGGGGGTGGCCGCAAAGGGTGGGGCCCCATCTGAAAGCCGTTCCACTGAGTTTGGGTTGGAATTAAATTCGATGCGAGGGAGTCACGGATCTTACGCAGAGCAGAGGGCGAATGGGGTCCGGTGTGTATTTGAAACCATCCCTGCCAGCTCGAGGCACAGTGTGTGGACGAGGGTGGGGTGGTCTGGTAGGTGAACTGGGAGTACTTTGCAGGCTATTTCTTTGTCTTGCAGCACTCCCCAGTTCCCTTTTACACGGAACAGAACTGGTTTGCTCAAGATCAGACAGCAGAGAGGGGTGCTAGCTCAGAAAACCCCGAGATCAGGATTGGCTCGCTGGCGACCTTTGAAACTACGAATGTTCAATTAGACCCTCAGGAATCTTTTGAAAATGCTTGTGGCCTGGAACGCAAGCACGAGTCCTCAAAGCTCCTCAGGAGAGAGGTCCCCACCAGCTTCCAGCGCCAGAGAAGATTGCAGCCAGCTTCTCCCTGAGGCCTCATCCACTCTCCACCGGATCCGAGCTTCCCCGGTTTGAAATGGTAATGGCACCGGCCATCTCTGGTCCTGGGTGAAGGTGTCAGTTACTGAGGCCTAGTCCCCAGCGCACCTCTCAGCAGTTACTGAGGAAGTTGGCAGAGCAAACGTTGTCCAAGTGGATGTCTTATTAATCCTAGTTTGAAGGACGCTCCTCCTCCAATGAACAACAGCAAGACCTGCTGACATAATTTATCAGCTCTCTGACTTGTGAAATTGTGTTCACAGCCTAAGACTTTCTGCTATGGGGACGCTAATTATGCAGCTGTCAGTTGTATTCATGAAGAAGTAAAATGTTTCCATGCTGAGTAATTACTCAGCTTCCCAATGTCCCTTATTTTCTGTTCTGAAGGGATAACGGGGAAGGAATGGGGGGAGAGAGTGAGGTTAACGCTGAAGCAAGTGTCCAGGCTTGTTATCTGGTCTGCGTTGCAATGAGGAAAGACTTGTGATGAAAAGAGGTAGTTGCGCTAAAAGGAAGTGGATGCTAAACACGAAAACCGCTTTTTTTTGAACACCCTCCCTGACTGACAGCCGCTCGGCCCTGGTAGCATCGAAGGACTCGGGGCTCCCCCGGTGCAGCCTCCTGCACGCTGTCACTTGCCCAAGAGGCCAGAACTGTTTCCTTGGGTACGATTGCTTTGTACCTGGTTTCAGGGCAAACGGAACTTTAGTCTTAGAAAGCAGAAACCCCTGCTGTGACAGGTGGCCCTCAAAATTCAGTCCCGAGGCCTCTTCCACCAGCCTCACCAGCCCCAGGCTTGGAGGCTCCAGAGAAGCTCCACGCGCCCGCTCAGTCTCCCTCCCGTGTCACCGAGGACTCCTCTACTCGAACCAGTCGATGGTTTACAGAGAAGATGGTAATCCGAAAGAATCAAAAGCATATCCTAGCTGATGGCCTCAACTTTTCGTGACTTTTAAAATAACTGTCTGTCTTTTTTCTTTTTTAAATTACGATACCATTAATTATAGCACAGGAGTCTCACAGGCAGCCTGGAGCATGGCTGCCTGTAGACACACCTGTCACCACCCCAGTGTTTGGGAGGTGGCTGGGTCTTAGTAAAGGTGGGGAGGCGGCCGGGGGGAGTAAAGGGAATCGGACATTCAGGCACCTGACGGACGGGGAGGCGGATCCGACACAGCCTGCTCCCCTCTCTTCCTTGGCCCCAAAGCGAACCTCACAGAACTCCATTTGTTTCTAACCCGGCCACAAACCAGCAGCATCTGGGACGTTTCCGTGTTTGTTTTGTGTTAAAAGGGGTGCATATTAATGGAAAAAGTCAAATCGTATGAAAGAGTGTAAAATGAAAAGTAACCCTCTACCCCCGTCCGTCACTCCGAGAAGGCCTTGGGGGTGTTTAATGCTAAATTAAAAGATCCCTCGGCCCCACTCCAGACTTCATGAAGCACGATCCCCAGGGTCCTAGGAATTTGTATTTAAAGAAAAAAACCTTCCTACGTGGTTTTGATAGACTTTCAGGTTTGGGAATGAGCCCCTTGGCTACATCATATCTGAGACCCAACATTGTGGGATTCAGTTTGCCAGCTGCCAACAGGACGGGCCCCTGTGAACAGAAGTGACTTCTTGTTCACCCGCCTTCTCTCCGTCTTCAGCTGCTCCCTTCCCGCACTTTACATGTTTCCTTAACTCCTTGCCCCGCATGGTTGGGAGGCAGCGACTCATTCCATTAAAGCTTTTGGTTAATCCCGTAAACCAATCAATGTTAACGAACCTCTAGGCTAATGTGCATTCCACCTTTCCCAGGGAACACCCTGCCTTATGCCACGGGGCCTGTCCCCTGCGGCTCCTGACGCCTGGGTGCAGTGCGGCCTCCTCGCCGAGCAAGCAGGCAGGCGCTGTAATCCAGCAGCGTCCAGACAGAGCCCACGGAACAAACATGTCCACGCTCACCACCACAGTGCTCGTCCACGTATCTGAAAAAAGTAAAAACAAAAACATGGTTAAAATAAATATATTAATTGACACAAAAGAAATTACTGGGAATCTAAGTTTCAATTAGATAAAGTGGTTGTTAATCAGTGACTAGGAGAGGGGCGTTTATTTGATACAAACTATCCAGACCCAATTACTGCAGGACAGAGAGTCACCTCCAGGCCCCGAGCTACCGAAACCACCCAAACCGGTGAAGGAACCCAGGCTTGGTCCCGTGACAGACAGTGACAATGAAAATGTGTGTCCCGGCCAAAGATAGGGGAAAGAGGAAACACGGAACTCAGGCCGGACCTGACACTACAAGACAATTATACAGTCATTCTGTTTTGAATATACATAGCGTTCCTTCTAACACCTCAGAGAATGATTCTATTACTTTAAAAAATTCCTATCTGGAGCGAGGAGCCAGGCAGTGTCCCTGCACCTGTTCATCTGTAGGAAACCTGGAGTGTAAGGGCTTAGTAACTCCCAGTTTTAAAGGGAAGCTTGGGTGCATGTGCCGCCATCCTCACCTGCAGAGAGCGTGTGCGATTGTGCATACACCTGTGTCCCCGTTTGGAGGACGGCTGAGGTGCAGTCACGCTGGGACCTGCGAGGAGCCCCTACTGACCCTCACCAGCCCGTGCTCTGCAGGACACCCTGAGGGGCCTCTGCTCCCACAGCCCTGTGCGTGGTGTGCTCTGAGCCTTGGCTCCTGGTCTGACATGGTCAGTGGGAGGCTGCAGGGCGTGCCTTCCTCTTGCTGCCCACTCTGCACCTCAGGATGTCGGTCTTCTGATCCCTCTTGTTCACCCTGCAGCTGAGGAGTCACCAGTGCGTGTGACAGGCAGAACCCATCCCCATCCTCTCCTCTGCCCACCTCAGCACTTTCCATTTAGTGCTCCAGGGAACGGGTCTTGGAGATCCTGCAGACACAGTGTGATGCACCTGGGCATCGGGGTCCAGTGTGGAGGCTCCTGGGCATCGGGACACAGTGTGATGCACCTGGGCATCGGGGTCCAGTGTGGAGGCTCCTGGGCATCGGGACACAGTGTGGAGGCACCTGGGCATCGGGACACAGTGTGATGCACCTGGGCATCGGGACACGGTGTGGAGGCACCTGGGCATCGGGACACAGTGTGGAGGCTCCTGGGCATCGGGGTCCAGTGTGGAGGCTCCTGGGCATCGGGGCACAATGTGGAGGCTCCTGGGCATCGGGACACAGTGTGGAGGCACCTGGGCATCGGGACACAGTGTGATGCACCTGGGCACGGGGTCCAGTGTGGAGGCTCCTGGGCATCGGGACACAGTGTGGAGGCACCTGGGCATCGGGACACAGTGTGATGCACCTGGGCATCGGGACACAGTGTGATGCACCTGGGCATCGGGGCACAGTGTGGAGGCTCCTGGGCATCGGGACACAGTGTGGAGGCATCTGGGCATCGGGACACAGTGTGGAGGCTCCTGGGCATCGGGACACAGTGTGGAGGCACCTGGGCATCGGGACACAGTGTGGAGGCACCTGGGCATCGGGACACAGTGTGGAGGCACCTGGGCATCGGGACACAGTGTGGAGGCATCTGGGCATCGGGACACAGTGTGGAGGCACCTGGGCATCGGGACACAGTGTGGAGGCTCCTGGGCATCGGGACACAGTGTGGAGGCATCTGGGCATCGGGGCCAGTGTGGAGGCTCCTGGGCATCGGGACACAGTGTGGAGGCTCCTGGGCATCGGGACACAGTGTGGAGGCACCTGGGCATCGGGACACAGTGTGGAGGCACCTGGGCATCGGGGCACAGTGTGGAGGCTCCTGGGCATCGGGGCACAGTGTGGAGGCATCTGGGCATCGGGGCACAGTGTGGAGGCTCCTGGGCATCGGGACACAGTGTGGAGGCACCTGGGCATCGGGACACAGTGTGGAGGCACCTGGGCATCGGGACACAGTGTGGAGGCACCTGGGCATCGGGACACAGTGTGGAGGCACCTGGGCATCGGGACACAGTGTGGAGGCACCTGGGCATCGGGGCACAGTGTGGAGGCTCCTGGGCATCGGGGCACAGTGTGGAGGCTCCTGGGCACTGGGACATACTGTGCACAATGAGAAGTGTCCCAGCCATTGGGGCGGAAACAAGTAAATAACCAAGACCTCTGCGATACTGTGTTTAAAAAATTTTCTTTTTATAAACTGAAGTGTCAGTGAAATGAATTGGATGGATTCTAAAGTGAGGACTGCAAATATTGCTCCAATAAGAGACCATCGAGGCTTTGTGCATCGTTTTGATGAAGTGGGAGATGATGTGATAAGATGAAGGCTGGGCCTTCCCTGATCAGACACCTGGGCATCTGACAGGAACTTCCCCCGAGCCAGGAAGCTCTGCAAGCACGAAATCATCGGAAAGGAGGGTGAGGAGGAAGTGCCGGCCAAGTGCAAAGAGGAACAGGCTCCGCCAGAGCAGGTTTAAAACGGACCCGGAGGGCAGTGGAGCGCCAGGCGTGCCATCGAGGTAAGCGAACCGCCTGTGCTGGTGAGAGCTGAGAGCCGAGTGCAGTTTAATAGCTGGTGACTGTTTACCTCACCAGGCCGTGTCGGTGGCGGCCTTGGGTGGGGTGGGTGTGTTGCTGGTTCTTTGCAGGTGTGTCTGCTCACAAGTGTGAGGTTTGCTTGGCTGTTGCTTTGTTTCCAAACAGAAGGGCAGGGTCTGACTTTGAAAATCCAGAAGTTTATCAACAAGTTGTGATTTTAAGACAAATGAAGAATTGTTGGGTAACCTGTTGGAACTATTTTCCCAAAAAAACCCAAAAAGTCTTCTTCCAGACTGGGCAAAGAGAAGCTTATTTAGGGTGAGACTATTTGGAAGGCTTCTGTTGAACGTGTTTTCATTTGACCAGGCCCTTGTGTATGTATTGCGGGTTTTTCCTGTTAACTTACTTTAAAGCAGTGGTTCTCAACCTGTGGGTCGCGACCCCTTTGGGGATCGAACGACCCTTTCACGGGGGTCGCCTAAATACATCCTGCATATCAGATATTTACATTGCGATTCATAACAGTAGCAACATTACAGTTATGAAGTAGCAACGAAAATAATTTTATGGTTGGGGGTCACCACAACATGAGGAACTGTATTAAAGGGTCGCGGCATTAGGAAGGTTGAGAACCATTGCTTTAAAGAAAAGAAAGGGCGCATTTATTTTCTTGTAGAAAGTCCTCTCTTGTCTGAGTGACACGTCTCTGACAAGCAGTTCTAACATTGGGGTGTCCTGCAATATCTGTTCTGCTCAGAGCAGCATCGATGGTCAAACACAGCCTCCTCTTGGGAACTGAGGGGTAACTCGTGACCCTCTGCAGCGACAAGAGTCATCCCCAGTGGGTGCAGGCCTGGCGCCTTCTAAAGAGCGGATACATCTCAATCAATGTCTAAAATTCAGCTCACCTATGCTAGCAAAGAATTGCTTAGTAAGTACTTATGCTGTAAAACATAACATGATCAGCTCTCATCTGTTTCAGAAGGGAAATGTGTCCCCCGTGGTGAGTCATTTGCCAAACCTTTGTCCTTGGAGTCCAGTTTGAGGAGGAGGGACCCACAAAGTGCCGGAGGTTCAAGCATGTCTCGGCCGGGGCCACCTGTCCCTGTGGTTGTTGCAGCCACATTTTATAAATGAGCTGCATCTCCTACCCAGTGTGGCATGCCACCTGATGTGTTCTGACCACGAATAGCTTGGACGGGCTCACTATTGGGCTTGACTAGTCACAGAAAGCTGGGCCCAAGTTGTGGGCTTCCTTGTTCCTGTTTATGGTTATTATGTTACCTAAGGCAGGCTGCTCATTCGTTAACCAATATTTAATAAGCTGGCTGTGCCGTGTCCAGTGCCGTGCTGGTAACAGGTGAGTTAGATAAGCTCCCGGCCCTGGAGACCCAGGTCACCCAGCCCTTCACAGTGACAGCTGTGCTTCACAGCTGTGTACGGGAATCTGGGTAAGAATAATGTTGGGGGGGAAGTTTTACCTGAATCGTGATTCAGTAGCTCCTTGGTTGTTAAAGAACTTACCTAACTACTTTAATGTTGTCCTTTCTCATTTGTCATGTGGAGATTACAGTAATGTCTGCTTCATGTGGCAGCCATAGGGTTGAAGGAGATAGAAATCCAGGGAAAGGTGTTAGAAGGTGACCCAACGTAAACTCTTCACTAAAGATTAATTAATTAAAGATGGTAATCCTTTCACAAGCAAAATGAACAATACTGGATGACTGTATTGTTAACAATATTGCATATTTGAAATTGGCTAAGAGAATAGATCTTAAAATTTCTCATCACAAGAAAAAAATTGTAACTATGGGAGGTGCTGAATGTAAACTAAACTTAATGTAGCAATCATTTCACAATATACACATCTGTCAAATCATGTTGCACATCTTAAACATATCCAATATTATGTCAATTATATCAATAAAACAAAAAACTACTGGATGTAACTATTTCTCTGTGTAGTTGGAGAACACACAGTAGTATTTTGTTGATAAAATCAAAATAGAACATTCAGTACAGTCCTTTCTGTTTCTCTCTTTGCAATTTTAAAACATTGAAGAACACACGCTAACATTATCTTAATTGAATGGAAGTTGTTGGCTGGAAGTTTTGAGAATGGTGCTAGGAAGGCTTTGAAAGATAATTTGTTTTATGTCACAGAGCTCTTCTCTTTAAAATATATTTTATTGATTTTTACAGAGAGGAAGGGAGAGGGATAGAGACTTAGAAACATCGATGAGAGAGAAACATCGATCAGCTGCCTCCTGCACACTCCCCACTGGGGATGTGCCTGCAACCAAGGTACATGCCCTTGACTGGAATCGAACCTGGGCCCCTTCAGTCCACAGGCCAACGCACAGAGTTCTTCTCTTAAGCATAAACTATACCCTCCTGTAGAAGACATATCTTGAGGTATATTTTTAAAGGTTTTTTATTGTTATTATTGATTTTTAGATAGAAGAAGGGAGAGAAAGAGATAGAAACATTGACCTGAGACCGGAACAACCATTGGCTGCCTCCTGCGCTCCCCCTGCTGGGGTTGGAGCCCGCAACCTGGGGATGTGCCATTGAAGCATTGAACCGGCGGACACCACCAGCCAGCTGAGCCACGCCAGCTGGGCCATATCTCAAGTTTTAAAGTGTCAGTTGAAGCCATTTGATGCTAAGATTTGGAGCCAGTTGTGTATTTCATCGTTCATTCAGTAAACAGTGAGGCCTCCTCTGCGCCAGGTTTTGCTCCTCTCTAGACTGTAAAGATGCACAGGCCTGAGCTCTGCCCACCAGTCACCAGGTGGGAAGACAGTTTCAGTTCCCCGTGGAGGAGGCTGTCCCGCTGCGTGGATGTGGGCGCTCGGGGAGGAGGGCGCCCGGGGAGGAGGGCGTGGTCGCGGCACCGCAGGGCCCTCCACCCTCCCTGACTCGGGGCAGGGGCGGTGCCGGGAGCGGCTGACCCTCCGCAGCTGGAGGTGGCCGTGCGCTGAGCAGGCCGAGCCGCCGTCGTGGGGGTGGGAATTGCAGGTTCGTTCGGACGGAACAGACGGCACTGACGCGCTCCCACTCGCAGCAGGTCTGGATGGCAGGCCGTCCCGCCTTCCTGTCCCTGGGTTTCCTGTTCTGCTGCTGCCCGCCCTGCTCGCCCGCCGCGCCCCCCGACTCCGCGCAGGACGGACCGTGGAGCCGAGCGCCCCCCGACTCCGCGCAGCTGCTGGTCGCCAGGCACGAGGCGGGGAACCTCAGCAACGAAGAGAACCGAGTCCCCCGGCCGCGCCTCCTCCTCCTCGCCGCCACCTGCATCGAGACTCTGCCCGGCCCCGTCCTCTCGGGGCTGAGAGGGCGATGCCCGGAGGAGCTCCCGGTCCAGAACCAGAACCGGAACCACACCCGCCGCGCCCTCACCGCGGGCTGCGCCTGTGAGTTCCTCGGGGGCCTCCGCGTCCCCCCGAACGGCACCGCCTGCGCCCAGATGCTGCGGGGCTGTGGCGGCGGCGGGGCCGTGGCCCTGGCCGTGGGGCTGTCGCTGCTGCTGCTGGCGCTCGCCGGCGGCGTCGGGTGCGTCTGGCGCTGGAAGCACCGGGGCCGCGCGCCCCTCGCCCTCCCGGGGTTCCTGCGGCCGCGGCGCCGGCGGGGGGACTATTCCCAGACGCTCTCCGCGGGCCCCTCCGGCCTCGGCGCCAAGGCCGCGGCCCCCGGCCCCCGAGCCGGGGCGGCGGACCCCCAGGACCCGCAGGGCCACTACGAGAACCTGCCCGCCCGGGGCCCCGGCGCCGCGCACGCCCGCGGGCTGTACGAGAACGCGGGGGGCGGCGCCTGCGAGGAGCACGTCTACGGGAACCAGCCGGCGGGCGACTATTACAACCTCCACGCGCCCGGGGCCCCCGCGGCGCCGCAGGACGAGGACATCTACATCCTCCCGGACGCGTACTGAGCGGAGGGCGGCGCCGCCGTCACTCGGATGCCGGCCCGAGTCTTCACGGGCGCCCCTGGGAGGAGTCTCAGCTCCCACCCCTCCCCGCGTGCGTCCGCCCCCCTTCCCCTCTCCCCTTCCTCCTGCATCTGTCCCCCCTTCTCCCCCTTCCCTTTCCCCCTTCTCCCCCTGCCCCTCCCGCCCGCCCCCTCCGCCCGCGGGTCCTGACTCCTGCGCGCGGTGCACCGATCCTCCCCTCAGGTCACCTGTTCCCTCTGCCTTCATCCGCGCTCCCCAGGTTCTCTGCTCAGGTGAATAGTCCTGTGGTTGCTGCGCCCTCAGTTCCCCAGGCTGCCCATTTCTCCCCAGAAAACATCTTCAAGGGCCACCTCACTCCTTTGCCTGTAACGTTTTGCAAAAGACCGGATACACTGCCGGCTGCGGAGTCATGGCTGCCCGCAGGTGGTTTCCATTTGCTTCCCCAGCGACTTCTCCGCGCTCGATACCAGCACCTGGGACGGCTACCCCCGGCGCCCCCGTCCCCGCTCTCCTGGTCGCCCTCACCTGCCTCTGGTCAGAGCCTCCCAGGGCCTGTCAGCCCAGGACATTGTCCTCCTCCTGCCCGACCTCCGGATTCTGCTGCCTGCTCCCTGGGCAGTTAAACCTGCGCCTGTGCTGTGGCCGTTGGCTTTACATGTGACCTTGAGCATGTCTTCAACTCCTCGCTAATGCGAAGGGCCTCACGCTCACAGAGTCTGGATCATTACTGTTCAGTGGACAAGAATGAACCTACATTCTGCTAAGCAGTTGTAGGTTTTTTGTTTTTTTAAAAAACGAATGTGTCCGTCCAAGGAATATGTACTGAGTGCCTCTGTCCACTTCTCACTGTGCTGGGCCCTTGGTGGGGAGCGGGTGAGTAGTCACAGGAAAGGCATGGGTCCCGACCCAACAGTCTGGTAGGAAAGAACATGCAATGAAGACGAGCAGCTGTGCTGGCTAGTGAGCCGACCCCTCATCGCACCCGCCTGGTGCCGGCGCTGTTCCTCCGACAGGTGGGCCCGCATTGGGTTCTGACTGTGGGGGGCGAGGGAGACCTGGGGGGACTGTTCTGTGTCCTGCCGTCCTATGACTGACCCAGCATCACTGCTGCTTGCAGATTCTAGTTCCTTCCAGCCTCCCACCACCAGTTCCTCCACCTGTCCATCAGTAACATCAGCACCTGCCAAGCAGCACCCTCCCACCCGCTGGGCTGAAAGCCACTCTCCAGAGCCCCTCCCAGCTCCCCAAGGACAGGGCCCTCCCAGCTCTGGACGGCCCTGCAGCCGCCCCCTTCTGGTCCTGATGGTCCCCGGCCCTCTGCTCAGGCTGCTTCCTGCCAAGCCTACCCCCTTCTCTAATTTCCCACTTTTCCATCCTTCAGTTCCTTTTTGGCCAATTTTCTGTATTCAATTCTCCCTGTTAAAACAACCTGGTATGTTGTTTTTTCTCCAAAGTGGACCCCAAATGGTACAAAGAAAATGTATAGCAGGTGTTTTAAAGAAAAAAAAAAAGTGTTCTGTGTCTGCTTTTGAGAGCCATGGAGTTGGGACAGGAAGAAGGTTTGGGTTTAATGGGACGGTCAAAGGAGGCCTCTCTGAGGACAGACTTGAGCTGAGACGAGGAAGAAAGGAGTTATTCGTGTAAATGTGGTGGGCAGGATGGGGCCAGCTTGGGGAGTGGACCTGAGGCATGAAAGATTGGGGTGCTCTGGGAGCCTAAGACAGCTCTGTAGCTGGAGCGTAGTGGGGCCTGTGGTGACACCTGGTGGGGGTGCAGGAGGACCCGGAGACGCAGCTGCTTGTAGGGCTGGTGTGTGGCTCAGAGGCCAGCAGAGCAGGGACATGATAACATTTACATTTTGAATGGAGACACGGCTGAGGAGTGACTGGCAAGGGGCCAGATGGGAATCCGCGATGAAAACGCATAAAGGTTAGAAATGGCTCCTTTCCCTTCTCGAGAAGAAAGGTTACAGCGCTCTCTGGACTGGAGCACGTGGCCGTGTTCAAGGCTCAGGAGGATGCCTTTTGCTAAAGTAACCACTCCCCTGCCTCCCCAGCACCTGTGACAGGGGAATAGCCTGTGCTTGGGAGGGGCCGGGATCCGCTGGGACGACAGGGATCCAGGCAGGCAGCAGGCTGAGAGTCCCGGGATGTGTGTGTGTGTGTGTGTGTGTGTGAGATGGGGGAGGAGGGGAGGCTGTCATGCAGGTTTTTGTGGTTTAGGCAGAACCCGTCCACCATCAGATCATGATAGGGTGGTCTGTTGTCATTACCTCTGCACTGAAGTATAAGGCAGAGAGGAGGGGGTATTTCAGGTCACAAGCTGAGAGCAGGTGCCCGTCGTTGTTGGCTGTGGTCTCAGAGCCCAGATCTGTGTCCCAGGCCAGACGAGCCCGCGCTTGTGTGCATACATGACAAGCCACACTCGCTGTCTCCTGCCCGCCCCCCCCCCACATCCTTCCTCATATTCGCGGTAATGTGGTCACTTTCGCTAGTAACACAACACAAATCCAAACTGCTATTTTCAATAGATGCAGACAGACTTTCTTATCTTTATCTCACAGGGACAGTTTTATTCTTGAGACTTTAAGAAGACAGAGAAATATTATAATAAAGGATGCAGATAGGAGACAGAAATGTGAAGGGTGCTGGGAAGAAGAGGGAGGAGGAGACGTGACAAGGGTTGAAAATGAGAGAAGGAGAAAAGAGAGAATAGGAAATGGGAAAGATAAGAATGGAGTATGTGCAGAAAAAGAGATACTGAATACAATTTCCATTGTTTTCTCCACCCCCCATAACTGCTAGTAAGGTTAGCTGTAAAAAGAAGTGCATTTATAACCGGGTTGAATGCAGAGACTAACTGGCTACTAGGAACCATGTGGAAACTGCATGCCCTTGTCAGGGAGGGTATTGGACCCTGACCTTCCTGCCAGGTCTCCCACCTGCCTGAACATGGGGACATGGCAGCCTCTCAGCCGGATGCTCTTCTCCCAGACGCCCAGCTAGTGAGCTCATCCCATTCAGCTCCCCTGTCACAAGATGCCTGCCAGACAGGCCGAGGCTGAGGGAACAGTGTTCCAGAAAGAGGGACAGCCAATGTGGGGCCCAGAGTACAGGGTGTGTTCAAGAACCTGACAGAGCTACACGCCACTTACCTGAAGAGTGCAGATGAGAAAAGCAAGAGGCAGGGAGTCCCGTGAGCCAAGGCCCATGGCACAGTGCAGGAGGCCGCCCATTGTCTTCACTACCAGAGAAGTGCCAACAAGGAGCCCGGGACGCTGGTGGACCTTGAACCCATGGCAAGGCCAGAGCTATGCACCAATTATCCAGTCCAGACAATGGGGGCTTAAGCTATTTCCTGACCAAATAGTCTCAGAGTGAATCCTTCTAATATTTACTGACCTTTAGGATTGTCTGTTGCCGCAATTGCCTGCCTGACTAAGAGCTAGATGTGTATCCGATATTGAATAAAAGGCTGGCGAGGCCTGGGCACCAGTGGAAGTCCTTCCCCTTGAGTTGGGCTTGCCAGCCTGGCCCCCAATATTTCCAAATTATTATTTCTTGTCTCGTCTCTTTCATTTGCATGCGGCCCCTCTTCCAGATCCTGAACCCTGAACCACACGGGACGTGGGGGAACATACACAGCACAGGGCGTCTGCCACAGCTGGAGGGTGTGGGCTTTGCCCTAATAAAGCTGGTGTCTGTCCACGATGTACATGGCCTTGGACGGCAGAATGGCATGGACTTTTCCAAAACCACTGGGAATCGCAAGTCACGAATTTCTGAGCTGGGACAGGAGGTGGGAAGAGAGGGTCTGAGGTTCAAGATGCAGGCCTGGATTTCAGCGAGCATGTGTCTGAGTTTCCAAATAAGCAGAGCTCTGTGGTGTCTAAAATTATATATATATTGATTTCCCAGAGGAAGGGAGAGGGAGAGAGAGATGGAAGCAACAATGATGAGAGAGAATCATAGACCGGCTGCCTCCTGCAAGCCCCCTACTGGGGACCGAGCCCACAACCCAGGCATGTGCCCTGACCTGGAATTGAACCCTGGCCTCCTGGCTCATAGGTTGATGCTCAACCACTGAGCCACGCCGGCCTGGCTGCGGTGTCTTATTAAGGTTTCCGCAGCTTTTACTTTAAATTCAGCTCCTGTCGTTTCGCAGCTTGAGATTCTCCCAGCAGAGATGGCAATTGAGCTAAGGAGAGAGGCTCACACAAAAGAAAGCCAGGAGATGGTAGTTGCAGGTGCAATCACGGCTGCGGAAGGGGTGACGGTGCGATTGACCCATGCCGTTGCCATGGGAACCAATGCTCCGCGGTCCTGCAGTGTTTCCCTTTTTGAAGGACAGATTGGCTTTCCTGAATTGTTAAGGCTGCAAATCGTGGAAGCTGGGCGATCCATCACTTCTCGGATCCTAGGTCCCTGCAGGTGACGCAGGCAAGGGCTAGCGGGGCTGCCATGAGTCCCCAGGTGCCCGGAAGCTGCCAAAGGCAAAGACGGAAGCTCAGTGAAGCCCAGAGCTCGGCTGGAACATGAGACCCCCTGCCCAGCGGCCCTGTGTACCAGCCGGACGCTAATGTGCTGCTCAGAGCTCAGGAGGAGGACTGCAGTGAATGAGGTTTGACCTGTTAGCAAAGGATTTTTAAAATCTCAAATCAGGAGATGGAAACTCGTCAAGTTAGTGCCCACAAACGGCAGCTCTGGGCTGCAGGGGGAGCTCAGAGCCAGGTCAGTCTGTCCTGGGGAGGATCAAGGAGAACATTGGGACGTCCCGAGCAAGAAGAAACCTGACATGCCATGAAGGGAGAGTCTCCTTCTAAAACCAAAAGATGTAAAAGTAAATGCAAAGGGATAAGTACTTTTTAATTTGCTAGATCAACAAATTAAATCTCAGAGCAAACATTTAGAAGAGGGGAGGAAAGCGCATGGGAGAGAGAACTTAGAAAAAGGAGGATGAAGACATGCACGAGGAGGAAGCCTTGTTGGAGTCGTATAATCCCCTTAATCGCCATCAAGAGAGAAAGTCTTGTGAGAAGTTGAAACCTCGGCCATCTGCAAGACGAGGCAGGGAACAGTTGCCAATCAGGCGCTAAAGGCTCGGGTTCTGGGTTGAGCAAGAGAAGCACTGCCTAGTCGCATTGCATTTCAGACATTCTGCAGAGCAGCAAACAATTTATTCCTCAGCCCTAAGTTCCCACTGTTTCTCATGCATCCTGCAGGTCTGTGGGAAAGGTGAATATGGCTTAATTTTGCCTTTCAGTAAGAAGTCCTTTCTAGTGAAACATTTTTTTGTACAAGGATACATCGTATTAAAGGAAGCTGGAGAGGAAGTGGGACTCTATTCATTTAAGAATGGTTTTCATTTCCTCTTTTCATTAGCTCTGTTGCTTAACATAGCAATGCCCTCTTTACCCACAGGTGTTGAAGAAGAAAGCTGGGAGGCTCAATTTAGAATGCATCTCCTTGAATGCACTTAACAGAAAAATTAAAGCTGTGATAAAGGTTGTGTATTTCAACATGTGGGCTGAGATCCTACTCTTACCCCCTTTCCAAAGACCAGATTAAATCCCAGGTCACCTATGAAGCCGTCTTCAATCCTAGCAGTCCAAAATGACCGACCCCTTTCCTGACTTCCCTCCTTTATCTGTCTATCCATCTACCCATTTATACATATACTAGTGGCCCAGTGCACGGATTTGTGCACATTGAAAGGAAATTAATTAGAAGAACTATTTTAATATCGCTATTTGCTCTTTCTCTATAATAGATTGTCAACCACATTCTTGATCAACAGTGACAGATCGAAACACACGTGTGCGACTGGCGCCAGCGAGAGCTTTATATGTATCGCGCATGTGCGAGTCAACTTAGCCTTTTATATATATAGAATAAACTTGCTTAATTAGACCTGCTTTCTGATTTAGGTAAACTTTTCCAGTCCTGTGAAGCACCCCAACTTCTCTTTCAGGTAATTGTCAGCAAGACAGTGAAGCACCCCAACTTCTCTTTCAGGTAATTGTCAGCAAGACAGTGAAGCACCCCAGCTTCTCTTTCAGGTAATTGTCAGCAACACAGTAGTAAATATCACCACAAAGCAGATTATTATTGTAGATCATGCAGGGAGAACAAAGGGTAAAATATTTAACTGCAGCAGTGTTTGACTATATTCTGCACAGTGAGAAAACCTGAAGTCATTTTCAAGGTCCACCATTTCTTACTTCTTTTCAGTTGGGTCAAGTTTCTAAACTTTCTTAATCTCCGTTTTCTGGGTAATGAAAAGAAAATAGGATTCTACTGAGTCTCCTATCTACCTACTCCAGGATTTCTGTGAGGATCAAATGAGAGGCAAAGGAAAACACTTCAGACATTTGGTTAAAGACCCAGGACTAGAAACCAAGATGGCGGCATAGATAAACACCGGAAATTGCTGCCTCGCACAACAACTTTAAAAATACAACTAAAAGACAAAACAGACATCACCCAGAACCACAGGAAGGCTGGCTGAGTGGAAATTCTACAACTAGAAGGAAAGAGAAAAGCACACTGAGACTCAGAGGAGCTGCGGAAGCAAAGTGCAGAGGTAGGGAGGCACACGTGGCGAGGGCTGGCAACTGAGGACGTGGCTGTCTTTTTGAATCGGGAGGGAGTCACAAGCCCCCGACTGCTCTGAACACCAGTTCTGGGAAGTCTCTGGGGATCCAGACTCATACAGGGAGAAACTGGACTGTCTGGCAGCAGGCAGAACTTGGAACTTGAGGGTGGCTTTCCCTCAGAGGTGCTTGCAGCGATTACCCGGACACTGAGATGTGCGGCCCCTTAGGGCAGGGCTGAGGATCAGCCATAGCTGCTTGCTCCGTCCTGTTGATTCCCTGAGACCCTGCCCCACCCAAGCTGCGATAGAGGCTTTTGCATATGAATGCCCTGGCCCTTTGCAATCTGAAAATTACCTAACAAACTGCAGCTGGGCCAGACAGACCCAGAACTTCCAAGAGAAGGCCCAAGGCCCCACAGCAGCTTGAATTGCTTCACCGCTGGGCCTCATCTGGGCACCTCCAAACCCCAAACAAGGAAGGGGAATCTGCAGATCTCTTCGTAGCTCCTGCTGGGTAGCCTCAGGCAGAGGCTAAATTAGCACCTCCTTAGATCCAAAAGCCAGTGTACCCAGTGGTCAGAGTGGGACCATCCAGATTACAACTCATCAGATCCATAAGGGACACACTCAGGGGGCAGACTCAGTGAGCTCCAAAGCCCCACTGAAGCAAGTCTTGCCCCAGAAGGGTGTCTTCAGCACAGTTCTCCCACCGTAGACACAGCTGATTCTCACAGCCAATTGGCCTGGAGGTCAATTCCTCCCAGTGATACCTACAACAATCAAGGCTTAACTACAACAAGACTGTGCACCAAGCCCAAAAAGGGGTGCACCAAGAGTGTCCACCTCAGGTAATTGGGGAGGCTGAGCCACTGGGCCCTATAGGACACCTAGCACACAAAGCCACTCTACCAACACAGGGAAGCATAAAAAATGAGGAGACAAAGAAACAGGTCACAAATGACAGAAATGGAGGAAAGCAAACTACTGGATATAGAGTTCAAAACCACGGTTATAAGGTTTTTCAAGAATTTTCTAGAAACCGCCGATAAATTTAGTGAGACCCTGGAGGATATAAAAAAAGACCCACTAGAAATTAAGCATACACTGACTGAAATAAAGAATAATATACAGAGATCTAACAGCAGACAAGAGGATCCCAAGAATCAAGTCAAAGATTTGAAATACAAAGAAGCAAAAAATACCCAACCGGAAAAGCAAAAAGAAAAAAGAATCCAAAAATATGAAGATAGTGTAAGGAGCCTCTGGAACAACTTCAAGCGTACCAACATCCGAATTATAGGGGTGCCAGAAGAAGAGAGAGCAAGATATTGAAAACCTATTTGAAGAAATCATGACAGAAAACTCCCCCTACCTGGTGAAAGAAATAGACTTACAAGTCCAGGAAGCACAGAGAACCCCAAACAAAAGGAATCCAAAGAGGACCACACCAAGACACATCATCATTAAAATGCCAAGGGCAAAAGACAAAGAGAGAATCTTGAAAGCAGCAAGAGAAAGAAACTCGGTTACCTACAAGGGAGTACCCATACGACTGTCAGCTGATTTCTCAACAGAAACTATGCAGGCCAGAAAGGAGTGGCAAGAAATATTCAAAGTGATGAATACCAAGACCCTACAACCAAGATTACTTTACCCAGCAAAGCTATCATTCAGAATTGAAGGTCAGATAAAGAGCTTCACAGATAAGAAAAAGCTAAAGGAGTTCATCACCACCAAACCAGCATTATATGAAATGCTAAAAGGTATCCTTTAAGAAGAGGAAGAAGAAAAAGCTAAATATAAAAATTATGAACAGCAAATACATATCTATCAACAAGTGATTCTAAAAATCAAGTGAATAAAAAATCTGATGAACAGAGTAAACTGGTGAATATAATAGAACCAGGGGCATGGAAAGGGAGTGGACTGACAATTCTTGTGGGGAGAGGGGTGTGGGGTGTAGGAAGAGACTGGACAAAAATTGTACACCTATGGATGAGGACAGTGGGAGGGGTAAGGGGAGAGGGTGGGGTGGGAACTGGGTGGAGGAGAGCTATGGGGGGAAAAAAGAGGAACAACTGTAATAATCTGAACAATAAAGATTTAATTTAAAAAAATAATTTTATTGATTTCAGAGAGAAAATGAGAGATAGAAACATCAATGATGAGAGAGAATCCTTGATCTGCTGGGGATTGAGCCCGCAACCTGGGCAGGTGCCCTGACTGGGAATCGAACCATGACTGCCTGTTCATAGGTTGACGCTCAACCACTGAGCCACGCCTTCCGGCCTCTTTTTTTTTTTTTTAATGTATTTTTATTGATTTCAGAAAGGGAGAGGGAGAGAGAGATGGAAACATCAATGATGAGCGAGAACCACTGATCGGCTGCCTCCTGCATGCCCCACACTGGGGATCGAGCCCACAACCCAGGCATGTGCCCCAACCAGGAATCGAACCGTGATCTCCTGGTTCATAGGTGGAAGCTCAACCACTGAGCCACGCCAGCAGGCATGGATGTTTCTATCTCTCTCTCTCTCTCCCTTCCTCTCTAACAAAATCAATAAAAACAGTTTAAAAATAAATAAAGACCCAGGACTGAATGGTGAATAAAAACATACGATGCCTACAGTCTAGATGAAATAAAAAAAACCCCACACCAATAAATGCATAATTAGAAATATAAATAAATGCTATGAAGGAAAGAAACACAGTGATATTAAAGCTTCTATAGAAGATCTTGAACCTGACTTACTGAGACGGGCACACTGCTACCATGGGTCACTAAGGGACTAAGTGCATGAGCAGAGTTTACCTGGGAAGAAAGCAGGAATTAATGACCGCATTGCTGCAGAGTGGGCCTCCTTCCTTACTGAACATTACCGTTTGTGCCACAGCTCGTTTGCTGAAAGGTGAAATCTCAAATTGCTTTGAAGTGTTTGTAAACTGCTGTTAAAAATAATCAGAGCCAAACCGGTGTGGCTCAGTGGATAGAGCGTCGGCCTGCGGACTGAAAGGTCCCAGGTTCGATTCCGGTCAAGGGCGTGTACCTTGGTTGCGGGCACATCCCCAGTAGGGGGTGTGCAGGAGGCAGCTGGTCGATGTTTCTCTCTCATCGATGTTTCTAACTCTCTATCCCTCTCCCTTCCTCTCTGTAAAAAATCAATAAAATATATTTTAAAAAATAATAATAATTAGAAAAAAAACATAAAAATATTGGTTGAGAAAAATTCATAGAGCTTTCCTTCTACACAGGTCTGGGGCACAAACCTAAATATTTCTAGGCAGTGTAATTCACCAGAGAAAATAAAGGCTGAAACATATAGCAGACCTATACTCTTGTCAGTTGTGATGAGTATTAGCATGTGGCCTTGCCAATACTTCTCTGAGCCAGAAAACCCACAGCTGAAAGAGTTAAAAACCCCACAAGGCTGTTGTGACAATGGAATGAGATAATATGTGAAAATCCTAACCGCTACGGCTGTGCCAGCCCACGGTGCCCAGACCTCGGCCTCTGGCCACCCGCCTCAGTGGCGTGGCCTGCGTCGTGTTGGGCTTTTCTCCAGGGAGGACAGCTCATGGTTTTCTTCTTCAAAGACTGTGCTTTGAAGTATTTTTCTCAAAATAAACTTCATTTATTATATAATCATTTCTTTTGGAATTGCCAGCAATCTCATATTATAACTACTAATCAGAACTTATGATCAGCATCATCACAACTGACGATATATTTTCAAATTACAAACAAAAACAGAATTGCCCGCCATCCATTCACTGTTTTATCTATTTTGTGTGTGTGTGTGTGTGGGGGGGGGTGTTCTATTTTTCTTTTTTTAATCTATATTTTTTACTTTTCAATTACAGTTGATGTACAAGATTATATTAGTGTCAGGTGTACAGCCCAGTGGTTAGACATTTGCATAACTTATGAAGTGATCACCCCGATAAATCTAGTGCCACCTGACCCATACATAGATTACAATATCATTGACTCTCTTCCCTCTGCTGCCCGTTACATGCCTGTGCCTCTCAGGAATGCAACACCAATCTGTACCTCTCAGTCCCTCCACCTTTTCACCCAGTTCCCCAGCCCCTCCCTTCTGGCCCCCACCAGTCTGCTCTCAGTTTTGTTTTGTTTTTTGAGTCTGTTTCTGTTCTGCTTTTTCATTTAGCTTGTTTTTCAGATTCCACATGTAAGTGAAACCACGTGGCATTTGTCTTTTCTGACTTATTTCAGTGAGCATGATGCCCTCTAGGTCAGAGGTTCTCAACCTGTGGGTCGCGACCCCTTCGGGGGTCGAACGACCCTTTCACAGGGGTCACCTAAGACCATCGGAAAACACATATATAATTACATATTGTTTTTGTGATTAATCACTATGCTTTAATTATGTTCAACTTGTAACAATGAAATTGGGGGTCACCACAACATGAGGAGCTGTATTAAGGGGTCGCAGCAGTAGGAAGGTTGAGAACCACTGCTCTAGGTTCATCCATGTTGTTGCAGATGCAAGATTTCCTTCTTTTTATGGCCGTCACTTTCCATTGTATACATGCACCACTTCTTTACCATTCATCTATTGATGAACACTCAGGTTGCTTCTATATCTTGACTATTGTAAATAATACTGCAATGAACATATGGATGATAGATATGTATTTATTGACATTTTATTATTCATAGTTTTAATCTTTTTCTTCTTCTTAAAGGAGGTCCTTTAACATTTCCTGTGATACTGGTTTGACTGTGATGAACTCTTGTAGCTCTTCCTCCTTGCCTGTAAAGCTCTTTATCTGACCTTCAATTCTAAATGGTAGCTTTGCTGGGTAGAGTAATCTTGGTTATAGGTCCTTGCTGTTCATCACTTTGAATATTTCTTGCCACTCTCTTCTGGCCTGTGAAGTTTCTGTTGAGAAATCAGCCGACAGTCATATGGGCACTCCCTTAAAGGTAACTAAATGCTTTTCTCTTGCTGCTTTTAAGGTTCTCTTTGTCTTTAACCTTTCACATTTTAATTATGAAGTGTCGTGGTGTGGGCCTCTTTGGGTTCCTCTTGTTTGCTACTCTCTGTGCTTCTTGGACTTGTATGTCTATTTTCTTCACCAGGTAAGAGAAGTTTTCTGTCATTTTTTCAAATAGATTTTCAATATCTTGCTACCTCTCATCTCCTTCTGGCACTCCCCTGATGCGAATGTTGGTGCTTGAAGTTGTCCCAGAGGCTCCTCACACTATCCTCATTTTCCAAAATTCCTTTTTTTTGCTGTTCTGATTGGGTGCTTTCTGCTTCCTTATCTTTCAAATTGCTGGTTTGATCCTCTGCTTCTCTACTCCACTGTTGATTCTCTATAATGTATTCTCCACTTCCACTATTGTACTCTGCAACCCAAACCTTTGGAATGGAGCAGAGGAAGCTGCATTGTTATACATCTCTAGGCTGCTTTTTCTATGATGTAAGTGGTATGGAAGCAAGAGGCTTCATCACATGAGGCTGTTGCTAGTTATGATGGAAGAGTGTGAATCTCCCACGATTTCACCTGTTTCTAATCCACCAGCAGGACAGTCACCAGGAGGGGAGTAACAGCTGCCACTCACTTCACCATGGGCCTGAGACGACTGCCCTCTAAGGCTCAGCTGACACTTCCAGGGAAACACTGGCAGAGTAAGTCCTTTCTAATCTTTAATTTCATCCCCTCTCCCCCATTTGTCTGTTTTCTGTGGTAATAGTATGGCTCATTTCATTGTCACTTATTCCCCTTTCTCTTCCCTGAACCTGATCTCAGTGACAGCTGCCACTTTCTCGCTTGCCCCGGCCACCGCCTCCTGCTCGGCCTGACCACTGCTGTGGGGGGAGGTGGCCAGAAGCTGGAGCAAAGCAGAAGCAGAAGCAACTGAGACCTCAGGCACCTGGGAGGTGACTTTGTTCTGTGTAATCATAGCACAAGGCATGAATCCCTCCTGCTCTTGTCCTGAGCTGTCAACACAGTGCCTGGCACAAACCTAAATATTTAACTGTGATTGTTAAATACAGCCTGAGAGTAAGTGTTCAATAAAAGGGTACTGATTGCATGAGCAACCACATAGCAAAGCAGTGGGATAGCCTGTCTTTTGTATTCCAGATTGCTCGCTGTGTCTTTCTCTTGCTGCCCCTCTTTCTACACAAATCTTCCTGCCACCAGAGGTCCTGTTTTCTGGGCATATGTTTTCTGATATTTTCTGATATAATCTTTCCTAACCACATGCAATCCTGCTCCATCTATTTCTGTATCTCTTAACCTCCAGATTGTCTAGGCTTAAAATATAGCCAAGGACATTGGGCAGAAAAAATAAACTGAATTACAGTACTTTTTATTTCTTTGAAACACCTGCTTTATCCAAATAATACATGCACAGTTGTTTTTTTAGAAATCGAAGAAAATAGAAGACGTTATAATACAGAGACAGAACTAATTGGGTCTAAATGTTACCAGCCCTAATTCACCTCTCCACTGGCAACCACTGCTGCAGATTTTAGACCTTTTTGTAAATACTATTGCATTTCTTAATAATATGCTTGGACCACAATTTATTGGCTTTTCATATGGTCGATGCGATGTCATCTCACTTGGACATAATCTCTCCTGTCTGCCCACACAGGCATGTTTTCTATAGATGACAACTGCCACATTAAATAACACGCTTTACCCTTTTATTCTGTCCCCTATAAACAGTAAGGCCTAACATGTTTCAGTTAAGTGCCTGCTATGAACTGATGGATTGTGTCCCCCAAATTCATACTGTAACAGTGGGGAGGTGTCACCCATTCCATTGACGTTGTCTCTGTAAATGCTGACTCTGACTCATGTGCAGCTTGAGGATGAGCAGCATGTCTCTTTGGTGGAGATAGGCCTGTGAGTTCTGTCCAGGAATCCTCACCTTGCCTGCCGCTGGGGGTGGTGTGCATCTGGTGTGCCTGAGCTGGAGGAGTTGCCTGGACACATTTTGGCCCCTGTGAATAATGAAACTGCATTTTTCAAATGGAAGGTTAATCCGCAGCAGTGGGGTGGCTGAGGGCTGAAGCGGGGCCCAGGGGGTTGACAGACCCTGCAGCAGGAAGGTGACGGGGTCCTGTGTGGGGAGCAGGGGCCAGGCTGGGGATTTGCGCCTCACGTAGCGCGGGTCTGTGCAGAGGGCCCTAACAGTGCCACATTCTCCACCTTCCAGCATGTGAGTGGCTTCGAAATGTGACTTTGTAGCTCCCCTCGTCAAGAAGTCGAGTTTATTTCTCCATGTCTTGCCTCTGAGCTGAATAAGACTTCTGGCTGAAGGAATCTATGCCTGTTCCGAATCAAGGCCCCTTGAGGCCTGGTGTTTCTGCTCCTTCTCTTAGAACCTGAAGAGCTGCTGTGGGTACAGACTCGAGGTTGCCTATGAAATGGCAGACACACAGCCTGGTCCCTCTCCCATTGCCCGTCAGTAGCCCAGAGACCCAAGAAGCACAGCCCCTCTGCTGACTTGCTGCTCAGGTGTGTGTGCGCAACTGAGACACGGACCTGCTCAGCAGACCTGGTTCAGCACACCCAGCCATCACCCACAGAATTATGAACCAGCACTGGCAATCCTATATAATAAAGGGGTAATATGCAAATTGACCATTCATGATTCTGTGGGTGACGGCCGATAAATTTAGTGAGACCCTGGAGGATATGAAAAAAGACCCACTAGAAATTAAGCATACACTGACTGAAATAAAGAATATTATACAGAGTTCCGACAGCAGACTAGAAGATTGCAAGAATCAAGTCAAAGATTTGAAATACGAAGAAGCAAAAATCACCCAACCAGAAAAACAAAAAGAAAAAAGAATCCAAAAATATGAAGATAGTGTAAGGAGCCACTGGGCAACTTCAACCGTACCAACATCCGAATTATGGGGGTGCCAGAAGAAGAGTGAGAGCAAGATAAAGAAATAGACTTATAAGTCCAGGAAGCACAGAGAACCCCAAACAAAAGGAATCCAAAGAGGACCACACCAAGACACATCATCATTAAAATGCCAAGAGCAAAAGACAAAGAGAGAATCTTAAAAGCAGCAAGAGAAAGAAACTCAGTTGCCTACAAGGGAGTACCCATACGACTGTCAGCTGATTTCTCAACAGAAACTATGCAGGCCAGAAGGGAGTGGCAAGAAATATTCAAAGTGATGAATGCCAAGACCCTACAACCAAGATTACTTTACCCAGCAAAGCTATCATTCAGAATTGAAGGTCAGATAAAGAGCTTCACAGATAAAAAGCTAAAGGAGTTCATCACCACCAAACCAGTATTATATGAAATGCTGAAAGGTATCCTTTAAGAAGAGGAAGAAGAAGAAAAAGGTAAAGATACAAATCATGAACAACAAATACACATCTATCAACAAGTGAATCTAAAAATCAAGTGAATAAATAATCTGATGAACACAATAAACTGGTGAATATAATAGAATCAGGGGCATAGAAAGGGAGTGGACTGACTATTCTTGGGGGAGAAAGGGGTGTGAGGGTGCGGGAAGAGACTGGACAAAAATCGTACACCTATGGATGAGGACAGTGGGGAGGGGTAAGGGCAGAGGGTTGGGTGGGAACCTGGTGGAGGGGAGCTATGGAGGGAAAAAAGAGGAACAACAGTAATAATCTGAACAATAAAGATTTAATTTTTTAAAAAAAGAGTGCTGGTGTTTTTTTTTAAGATAATATCTATTTTTTAGACGTACACCTTAATAAAGATGTAGGTCACATAACCTTTACCCAAACTTCTAACACCTGTAGCTGAACAGTACTCAGTATGTTTGTGGGATAAAAGTTCTTTGTAAGAGATTATAAAACATATTATTTTGAAGCAACATTACCTTTCATGAGAAAAACTATGGGCAGGAGTCTGAGCTTTGGAACCGGATGACCCCGAGCTTCACGTCCTGGCCCAATACCTTACTAGCCTGTTGTCTATGAGCAAAATACTTAACCTGCCTGTTAGTTTTCTTCTTTGTAAAATAAGATTGATAACACTACCTTGAAATATTATTCAGGATTAGATGGAGTAACATATACAAAATGCCTCCTACAAAAATATATGGAGGAAAGGTAGTTACCATTAGTAGACTCATATTTGTGTTATAAAAAGAAAATTGGGGAGCATGTGTTTATTTTTTAAAAACACCTTTTACTTATATTGATTATGTGTGGGTTGGAAACATCATGAGCAGGAATGAGTTAAAATGGTTTTTCCTTTTAATTAAGAATAAATCAATGACATTGTAGGATGTTTGATTTCTTCCAAAGGGAACATGACACAATAGCATTTTTAATTCGAGGGAGGCACAGAGTTGAAATCAAAGCCAGGGCGGAGTCCAAGAGGGCGCTTGACTGGAAATGGCCCGGGCGATCTAGGCTCGACACCTGCTATCCGCTCTGTGGGTGTGCGTGGGGCCTGAGGAGGGTGTCAGTGAGGCCCTCTTTCACCAAGTCCCAGGCGTTGACTGCAGTATAAATCCCAACAGAGAGGTGGTAACAGTGATGGAAACAAAGCATCTATTTCTATTTTTGACGTAACCAGTCACATTACCACTAATTAACAGCCTTTGTTCTTGGCTCTGTGTTAGCCAGACTATCCCCACTTGATAGAATTTCACTATTTAGTAGAGCTGACACAGACACAGGCTGGGAACAGATGTAGAAAAACTAGATAAATACAACAATCAAAGTGAATATTAGTAAATGTTCAATAAACACAGGGTAGCAAGAAGCCTATTTACAATGAATAGTGATGTGGGACAGAGGAGAAAACAGAGCGATGACAGAGATTGAAGTCCTCACCCAGCCACGCCGCTGAGAGAGGCCTCAGGACCGCTGAGCCTGCTCCAGGGTCAATCCGGAAGGCCCACGCTGCAGACTGACACTCACGGTGGCCCCTTTGCTTTCTATTAACTACATTTTCCCTTTAAAACCATTTTTCCTATCAACTAACCCCAGATTCCTCTGACAGTGGAGAAGGCTTCCAAAGCTCTCTCCCTGTGTTCTCCACAGGAGCTGGAATATTCTAACTTTGGGGCAGTTCCTTGATTCTGAGGCTGTGATTGCTGTCCAGGTGC
Source organism: Myotis myotis (assembly GCF_014108235.1). NCBI lineage: Eukaryota > Metazoa > Chordata > Mammalia > Chiroptera > Vespertilionidae > Myotis > Myotis myotis. The sequence goes on along the minus strand of NW_023416357.1, from coordinate 76,072 downwards.
AGAGATCCTTGGGAACACGGATGTCTAAGCAGGCTTTTCCAGTTCCGTCACATTGCAAAGGGGGAAAGCTTTGTCACAGGGTCCCCTGTGCCTGGGGCGGAGACTACGCTGCCTTCCAATATTCTTCCCTTCTTCTGTGACAGAATTCCTGCCGCTCCCTGGGCACCTGTTCACCCAGAATAAAGACTACATCACGCTCATCTTTTCCCACCCCGCCTCCAATAGCAATCCCTTCGGACCTCTGGGTATGGGACAGACCTGCCTGTAGGCGGTGCAGGGAACATGCGCGGCCACACATGTCAGCCAACCAGGAGGAAAGGTGACTGCACTAGAGTGAAACATGTGAGCTGTGGGAGGAGTGACTGCACGTGAGGAAGGACCCGGCTGCCCTCCGCTGCTGGCTCTGGCTCCAGCGATGCGCCTGCTCCCTTTGTAGGACCGGCTTTGGGTGAACATCCCCGCGCGCCCGGGGCTGGGGTTGGAAGGGGCCGCCGGCTCGGTGCGCCAGGGCGAGGTCCTGGGAGCGGTTCTCTGCGTGGCGCCTGGACTGCACGCGCCTCCCGGGGAACGAGCCTCTGTCCGCGTCAGCAGGCGCCCACGTCCCTCTCTCCCTCCGCCATCCTCCCCCACCTCGTCTTTGTGCTGCGCGTGTGTCTGCGCCTCCTGCGGAGACCGCGCCTCCGGTGGCAGGAACCCGACTGGGAGAAGGGGCCGCGCCCGCCATGGATCTGTACGGGAAGGTGAGCGAGGGCGCCCTGGGGCCCGCGGGCCCGCGCCTCCGGACCTGAGTGTGTGTGTGTGTGACAGTGTGCGCGCGCGTGTGTGCGTGAGTGGCTGTGTGCGAGCGCGCGTGTTTGTGTGCCTGTGTGTGCACGCGCGCGTCAGTGTACGGCGTGTGAGGGTGTGTCCGTGTGAGCGCGTGCGTGTGCCAGTGTGAGTGCGTGTGAGCGCGTGCGTGTGCCAATGTGAATGCGTGTGAGTCGGGGGGGGGTGTGCGCGCGCACGCGCCTAACGCGATTGTGCGGGAACTCACTTGGCTCGTGTGTGTGTTGTCCGTCGTTTTCTCCCCGCGCTTCGGGGTGACAATGTGACACCAGCCCCCTTGCCTGTGGAAGACACTTTCTGGGTCGGCACGGCGGGTGCAGGGCGGAGAGTGGGACCCCGCGCAGGCGTCCAGCGGTCCTGGGGTCGTTTCTGTTGGTCTTTAGCACCAGGAAGCGCTTCCTACCCGGGACTCACGGGGTCGCTTCGCAAGGTGACAGGTGGGAACCAGAAACCTGCAGTGAGCCGAGTTGGGGTCACGTTCGCTCTCACCGGGGGAGGGGCGGGCGGCGGGGCTGAGCGCGGTCGCTGCTGAAGTAGCCGGCCGAGCGGCTGTGGGGGCGGCGGTCTGGCCGCTGAATCGCCGGGAGTTGTAGTTCCCGGCTCGCAGGCTCGCAAGACGCGTCCGGGGCTCAGACTACAACTCCCAGGAACGCGCGCGTCGGGCAGCAACGCGCATGCGCTCCAGGAGGGGACAGCGCCGGTGCTGATCCCCGGCAGGTCGGCGGACCGGGAGCGGAGCGGGGAGCGCGTGCCCGGCCAGCGCCGTCGTCCCCGCGAGCGAGGACCGAGAACAATGAGGCACGAAGCTCCCGTGCAGGTGGGTCTGTGCGGAGCGGGGGGCCTCGGGAGGGACTGACGGGGGTGCTCGGGCCAGGCGGCCACGGCGCGGAGCCGGCTCCGACTCGGTCCGCGGACAGACGGTCCCCGCGCCGCGGGCTGTGCCGGGATGAGGGGCTCCGCAGGGACCTGAGCGCGTCCTGAGCCGGTGAACCGCAGTACGGGGCGCGGGGTCGTGTGTCCTCGTCTCCTCGGGTCTGTGGCCGCGGGGCGCGCACAGGCGTCGGAGCTGGGGGCGTCCAGCGGTCCTGGGGTCGGGACGACCGAGCGCCTCCACGAGCGGGAAGGGGAAGGGGAGGCGGTGTGACGGTCCCCACGACCCGTCCTCCGTCAGGGGCCGCGCCGCGTCCGAGCCGGGGGAGGAAGGGCGCTTAGGGCTTGGCGCACCCGAGAGCCCCTTCCCCTCTGACCCCGGCTGGCTCACCCCTGCCCTTCACCTCTGACCCCGGCAGGTTCACTCCTGCCCCCCAGACCCTGCCCCCTCCTCCCCCGCGCTGGGGCCATAGCTGTGCGCCCGGCCCGTCACTCCCCCTGGGCTTGCTTCCCTGGACTCGGGCGCCTGAGCATCGTGATTACATTTTGTTTCCCAGTGAAGACGAGTGAACGCTGGACACCAGCCTGTTCCCGAGCCACGCGCAGCAGAAAGGCGCTGGGGGACGGGGTTCGCAGGAGAGTGGGCTCCCCATTTGCGACGGGAGTCTCTCCCGAGAACCCACCTCTGCTGCCAAATCCAACCGAATAAATATTTGACCGTAACTCCTGCTTAAACGTTTTCAGTGAATTTCTTCATGAATCAAAGACTTTGAGCACATGCCTCTGTGTACCTTCCATCTATTTTATAGGCTGTGTGCGTGAAGGTGGGCACTGATTGGGTGGCTAATGGAAATCCAGTCCGTAGAATCTCTTTGTTGAAGGTTACAGGATGGAAGCCCTCCAGTTACCTTGTGGGTTATTGACAATCTGATTGTTCCCCAGAAGGGGAGCCCCCTGGTGTGTTTCCTGTCCCTCTGTGTGTGACGTGGCTTTTCATTATGAACTGATGTGAACACAATCTGGACAGACAATAAAGGTACAGGCGGTGGCAATCAAGATATATTGGCTTATGATAATTTGCCATTGCTGGAGATCCTGCCTGGAGCCAACTGGCTCAATTAGTTGTATTTGATTAGAAGTAAACATTGACAATAGAGTTTGAAGGTAGATGGGTAGTAGTTAAGTCAACCCCCTATATCCACGGAAATCAAAATAAATTATGAAAAAAGTCAGCACACTGCATCTTGATTTTTATTTGTGTACAAGAGTTGCTTAGAATCTTTAGAGGGTCACTAAAATGTTACAAAATTAAATGAAATTAATGCCTTAGGAGATATTTTAAATTATTTCATATAACTATATAGTAGGCACTTAAATGAAGAATTAATATCAAAATAGGTGATGAAATAAATTTGTTCATGAATGCAGTTATTTTCATATTTATGGTGTACTTTATTGATTGGACTAGATTTTTGAGATTTAAATATTTAAGTGCCCCAAAACTATCATGAATAATATGTACATTTTAAGAAATCAAAAACTAATTTTCTGTGGTATATTTACTTAAAGCACATTCATTGTTTCAATTTAACAAGTAAATTGTTGTTTGGGTGACACACTCTTCATTATAATCAGGTTTTCAAACATAATGACAGGAAGAATAAAACCTATAAACATGCTTCATATTTCTTAAGTGGCAATAATGTCTCAGCACCCATACTTCTGACGCACGATCCCATCCCAGGAGACTTTGATATATGAAAATGCAACGAGATAAATAGTTGACATTTCTTTTTCTTTCCATTTAAAACTGAATGAACTACATCATTATTTTAAATATATGTCCCAAATTTTACTTAGGTTTCTGGACAATGAGTAACAATCAAAATCTCATCCAATAGTTACATTATCTTAAGAGACTCTTTTCACCACTTAAAAATATTTAGTTCATTTATTGATGTGAAACAAAATGAGCTCTTTAATTGTTGATTTCCTACTTTACTTGCTTATTTTCTTAAATAAAAGAAGCCTTGGAAAATTCTATAAGGTCTTTTAAAGGTGTTCTGTTCAAGGTAGTTGTTTCTGACATAAGCATTTTTTTTAAACTATTGCTCTTTGAGTTGATGCAAAGTGATGGATAATAATTGCTTTCTATAGTGACTATTAAAATAATATACAGTGATAACATTTAGTATCTATATTTCCTTCATAACTAAATAACCAGGTGTGCTTTGGTAAGTGTTCCAAGTGATGGGCTAACATGTTAGTGCAGGAGATGGTCATTGTGTGCCTTCTGATTCAGTGCCTGCATCAATCCCGAGGCCAAGTGGAACAGTGCTCATAACATGAGGCAAAGACTGATGGACAACTGTCATTTGATTCAGGAGCCAGACTGAACAAATTCCAGTTCATTTAGTGCTTTGTCTGCACCAAGCACCACTGTGCCTTGCATTCAGGTTGCTGTGTGTGTGTGTGTGTGTGTAAATATAAGGCAGTCCTAGAGGTCACCACTTCTCATTACAGCCACAAAACTGCAGCTTATTAAGAATAAGGAACTATCCCAACATGGCAGGTTCGAGACTCTGCCAGATCTCAGGCTAGAAAGCCTGGGTTCTTCCTTTGGTGATTTTGGGCTCCCCAGGAAGACACGGAAGAGGATTGTGCAGAGTGAGGGCTCTATTGCTGTAAATTAATCCCTTCATTCGGTTCAGAAGAAAGAAAAATTGTCTCTATGTTCTCTTTAGAAAACAAACTTGTGTGAAGTAAACCAAACATTTCGGAAGGGACGTTGTTGTAAAAATGGCCGGCTTTTTGCTTCCTGGATTTGAATTTCCTGCAGGTTTGCTTACTCTCTCACAGGACCAAATGGGATGAATCCATTGTCTCTCATTAAATGCTTAGTCTTCAGTTTTGTTATTCACAAGCTTTTTGGGTCATCTCATCAATGCAGAGCCTCCTGACTGGCAAATTTCAAAGGAAAACATCTACCCAATGGATGAAGTAGAGTGTGAAAACAAAATAAAAATAAAAGAGGTTTGGCTACAAATGAGGAGGATTGAAGAAAGAATATAGATGCAGGCTGAAGATGAAGTTGAGGTGAAAAGCCATACTCACTATTAAATACAGTCATGCTGTATAGAAAAACTGATGAACAAACTGTCGTGGTTTCATTTGACCATGAGAAGTACATGGCACTCTTGCAGTTCATGACTGATGAACTTCTGTCCCTGTCCAGCCTCAATGATGATCCCTCTATCTGTATAAGAAACGGAAATTTAGTTCCGTACCTTACAGGAACGGAGAAAAACCTGGGTGACATTGGAGAAACGTTCCTCCTCCATTTGATCAGATTTCTGAGGTGCCCGCCTTTCCTCTGTGAGGATAGAAAGGGGAGTTAACCTATAGCAAAGTAAACCTCTGTGGTGTGAAAATGGTTTTCCAGTTCCACATTTCAGTCCAAGAAGGTATGGATTTGTTACATGCGTAACCACAATTTCCCCTGCCATTTTAAGCTTATACTGGAACTAGAAATTCCTTTCCTCATCATCCTATTCCAGGAAGCAATGATATTTTCATGCTCAGGGATGGGTTTTCCTGTGATTGTTCTTACACCAAGGACACTCAGCTTGCTGCGTACAAACAGTTGTGCCACCTGAAATAAATGCCTTAGAGGCTAAACATTTTCCCCTTTTCATTCATTAACTGGGTTCCGAGAGCAGGGGTGGGGAATGTCCGGCCCGCAGGCCAAATGAGGACCGTGAACTCATTTGGTCTGGCCCTGCCAAGGCATTAGGGGTGAGTTAATTAAATGTTTGACCAACTATAGCAGGCTAACTTTTAAGTTGATAATTTTGCATGGCCCGTGAATGATGTTATAAATATCCAATTGGCCCTTGGCAGAAGAAAAGTTCCCCACTCCTGGGCTAGACGCCCCATTGTAGTAGGTCACCATTTATTGTCAAGGATGCTGTGACCTGTGAAGATTATACCTTTTAGATTTATTTGGAATTATACAGATCGTCAGCATTTCTCATTTGTTCATTCATATTTTTTGAGATATTTATATACATTGAAATGCAAAAATCTTGAGTGAGCACTTTGATGAACTTTGGTAAATGGCTACACCTTTGTAATACTCACCACGATAAAGATACAGAACATCTCCAATCAACCCCCAAACTTTCTTCACTCATATTCTTTTTCCAGTTAATCCACTGACACAATAATCTTAACTTTTTTCACTTAAATCAGTCTGTTCTAGAACTTTATGTAGTTCTATAAAACTTATATCAACATACTGCACAACATACAGCAGGTACTCTCAAGTCCAGCTTATTTTGCTCAGAATAGTGTCTTGAGGATCCAATGTTGTTGCATTTATCAATAATTCACTCCGTTCCATTGATGTGTATTGTACGGTTGTATCAATCTGTCATACTCTTTAAATCCATTCCATTGATGGACTTGAGGTAATTTCCCATTTGAGGCGATTATGATGAAGACTGTAAACATTATTGTATTGTTCTTTCTGTAATATGAGGTTTTTATATCTCTTGGGTAAATGCCTAGAAGTGGAATTGATGGTGTCAAGGGTAAGTGCATGTTCAACTGTATAAGGAACAGTGAAACCTGGAGCCCTGTTTATCTCACCGTTTGACCTTCCCATTTGACCTTCTCACCAGCAGTGTGAACATTCCGGTGGCCCCACAGCCTCGATGGTGTCAAGGGCGTCAGTGGCCTTTCTAATGTTGGCCCCTTTTATGGGTGTTTTGTGGTATCCCCCTGTGACATGAATTTGCATTTTCTTGATGACAAGTGACGCTTTGCATATTCCCATCTGTTTCCTGGCCATCACTATGTCTCCCTTTGTGACGTGTCTGTTTAGCCTTTTGTCCATGTTGAGGGCTATCTTTTTATTGTTTAGTTGCAGGAGAGTTTATAATTTTGAAATTCGTTCTTTAAGTATATTTAAAATATTTTCTGCCAGTGTATAGCTTGGATATTCATACTCTTAATATATTCGGATGAGTTTACCACCCAAAGTCAAATCTTGGAAGGAATCTTTATAGCAAATCTCTGGAGGCATTTTTTGAGGGCTTAAATATTTAAAAATAACATTAAATATTTTTAAGTATTTAATGATGACTATTTCTTGGGAGACACATATACTAATATTAAAATTTAGTTTCCCCTCCATGGGAGTTGTTAGAGTATTTTACTGGTATTTTGGAGAGGTTTTTCCTTGTATGCATAGTGCTGGGTATGTCCATTATGTCTACTTCTTACTTTGTTATTGCGAAGACACACTCTTGCGAGAGACATTCTTCATCTGCGGTTCCAGTGTGGACGCAGCTCCTGCAGCTCTCGGTGCTTTCTCGCGGCGTGAGGGAAGCAGAGTACAGCTGTGTTATTTTTTTAAATGACTGATGGAGAAGGTCAGGGCCACCTTCCACAGCTGAGCTGAGCAGGACCCGGCTCTGCTCTGAAGATACGCTGCCTGCCCTGGCTGGTTTGGCTCCGTGGATAGAGCTTCAGCCTGTGGACTAAAGGGTCCCGGGTTCGATTCCAGTCAAGGGCACATGCCCGGGTTACAGACTCGATCCCCAGTAGGGGGCGTGCAGGAGGCAGCTGATCAATGATTCTCTCTCATCATTGATGTTTCTCACTCTCCCTCTCCCTTCCTCTCTGAAATCAATTTTTTTTTAAAAAAAGGACACAATGCCTTCTTCTTACTGGGTGGACCTCCTCATGTCTGACAGGGAGTTGCAACAGGTCACACCACAGCCTGAGCCCACAGAGGGCCCTGCCTCTCCAGGGGTGAGAGAGTTTCCAGAACTCAGCTTGTCTGGGCAGCGGCATCCAGTGTGCAGACCCTTTGCAAAGCTCAGCACCCAGGGTGAAGGATTTGCGCCAAAATGTCCAATTCCTCAGAGAAGACCTCTACTGTAGAGGTCGCATGCATGGATGTATAGATTCAACACCATAACAAGTTCATTTTTTTTGTCTTCTATCTGATTTGCATTTTGATCAGGTCTTCAATGAATATATTAAATTCGTATTGATCAAACTTATAAATGACACAAATATGGAATGGATAACTATTTTTTATGAAAGGACATAAAATGATCAGATCTGAATTAAATCACAGATCAAAGCAAACAAAAGAAAATGTAATAGGGTCAATATAAAGATTGACATTTCCATTAAAAATAAATTGCCCAAGGATGGGCCGGGATGGGGGAGACCTGTGTGTGTGTGACAATTAATGTGAAAAAGTGCTGAGCCTTCCAGGAGTCTTTACGATAAGTCATGTGTGTTTGGACACAACAGCACACTTTCCCCTGTGCCAACCCCGGAGAGATGTCCGTGTGAGCCTCACAGCTGGGACCACCCAGCGGAGCAGATGACGCTTCAGGGCTGTGCTTGGTCCCTGAGACACCAGCGGTCCCTCCGATGGGAGAGGACCCACCGGCAGAATGTAGAACACATGGGCAGAAGCTACAGGAGGGAATTTTCACAGAAATCCAAGAAAAAAATGTTTGGCCATTGCAGTTGTTTAACTGCGACATAGGCTGCTTCAGAGCTGGCTCACTCCGGCCCCTGGTGTGAAGGGCAGGCCAGAGTCTCCCTGAGCCTGGGTGCTGGGAAGGGGGCCGGGGTCAGGGGAGGTGGCATCGCTCTCAAGAATCGTTTTACTCTGTGGTGCTTTTGTTGGAAATTAATTCAAGATGAATGGAACTTAAAGAGTTATTTTTTCTGTATCTTTTCTGAAATCCAGTTTGCTCTGTGGGAGGTTACTTCATGCCTATTCATGTTTCCAGATTTTAGCTCTATTTTTCCACGAAAATGTGGAAAATGTCCGCATGAGTTGGTATGTAGGGTGTCAGTATACTCGCTCAGTGAGCGCCTGTGATTCCCTCTACATTCCCGTTGAACTGCCTCATCTCTGTTCTCAGCAAGACGTCCGGCTCTCTGTCCACCCTCTGAGCCAGGATTTACTTTATTCTAAAGTTTAATAATACACATGCATTCCCAAGCACAGCTTCTTGGCTCTCTGTGAGTCTTATTGGGGATATAAATCAGGAAATATTAACAAAAATCTTCCAGAATAGTGGTTAGCAAACTCCTTTCCTTAACCCTTCAGAGGCTTGGGGTCCCCATCCCCGCAGCTCTGCCTCCCTCGCCTGAGCCCTCTGTGCCCACCCACGCTCTGTGCCACCCTCCTCTCTGCTCCCAGCTCAGAGGATTAGCAGACGCAAGGATGAACATACTCAATTCCTGTCCGGGGGAAAGCTGCACTGCGATTTTCTCCACCTAAACCTCCACAGTTATATTCAAAGTCTATACATTGAGGAGGTCTCTATTTCTGCAGGTTTGGAAGCGTCTAATTTTGGAGTAAGATTTGGGATTAACAGCAGCAGAGAATTTACCACATTTTTTTTTTGAGGGAACGGGGTTCAGGAGCATCCCCCCTCAGTGGTCGTTGTCAGGCTGAGCAGTGAGCAGCCTGGGTCTGTGTTGTCTGTTCTCACTGTGCCTGACTGAACGTGGCCAACCCAGAAGCAGGATCTGGGCTGGTTTCCATAAAAGATGGTGACAGGATCCCAACAAAGGCACTCGCAGGCCTGGCTGAGCTCGGCAGCTGCATGAGCTGAAAGGACGATGTCGGCAGGAATGTGCCCAGCAACACAGCCACCAGGCGGTCTGGGTGCCAGCGGCCTCAGAGCCAGACCTCATTGCTCACCCGACGTCAGGGTGACGTCCCTGGGTCTGTCCTGGCTGGTACTTGTGGGCGGTTTGCCCTGAGCCAGAAAGGGAAGTGGGGACACCTGCCATTTAGTGGCCAGGCCTTCCCTCTGGCCAATGCTGTGCGCGTCGTAATGACTGGAGACCTCGGTGTCGTTACTTGACTTAAAAAGAGAAATGCCTATGCGTGTACTTAGTAAGGAAGTGTGAGCGCAATCAGCATTTTATAATATCGACTGGCTTTCTTTTGTCTTTATTCTTACACTCACAGTTGTGTTCTCTTACTGGCAGTAAGTATTTGTCAAAAGGGAAAATGTTATCTTACCTTCTCCCTTTCTCCATGGCCCTCGGCTATCTATAAACACGTGCACACATGCACATATGCACATGCACACACACACGCACATGCACACGCACACACACACCTGACCTCAACAACCTTGGCGTGGGTGAGGCTGAGCACTCTGTTCTGTTTCTAGCGTCTGTCCCCCTGTCCACTGGCCTCGCTCTTTGACACCCCCCCCAGGAAGCTGTAATTGTTCATCCGATTCTGTGGGAAATGGAAGGGACAGTGTGGCCTCACTCTGCCCTGAGGACCATGCTGGTGCCCGTCCTGTCCAGTGCAGTGACCGTGGACGCCTGTGACGTGTGGCGGAGGCTCTGGTGCTTATCTCATTCCATTGTCATGAACTAGAACAGGTGCCCGTGACCAGTGGCGATCGCCGAAGATTCATCGCGTCAGAAAAGGGGCGGGAAGATGTATGTGACTCCGTGTTCCACATGCCTCTTCTGCACGAGCCAGATGGCACTTGGAAGTAAGGCTGCTTGGTCTCCGTAGATGTTAGGCGATCGTTTAAAAAAGAGAAAGAGGAACAACAGCCTCTGAGTAAAGCATGTGTGGTTAACAGCAGCCTTCTCCATGCTGGGCCGGTGCTCTACACGTCTGCTCTACGAGCATTACTTTCACACATGTCCCAAGTGAGGTCACAATTTCTTCCATTTCACGTGAGAGGGAAGTGAGGTGCAGACTTACAATAACAAACAGGAGCATGTGGTGGGCGGGGGCGGGGGTGTGTGTGTGGCTGATCCAGGGGGGTCCCTTGTCGATGCACCTCCCATAGCATAGCCTCCCCCTTGGTCTTTCCCACGTAATAGTCCCGTCCTTGCTGGGGACAGGACGGAGGGCCTGCCCGCATGCCTCTGGGACGTGTCACTGAAACTGAGTGCACTGCTCCATGCTGCTAAGCCTCTGTGTTCTCCTTTTAATGTGGAGATAATGAGGCACCGCCTCCTGGGCAGTCATGAGGGTTAAAGGAATGACTGGTTCCTGGCACATTGTGTGAACCATATGTACTTGCCATCGTCATGGTTCTCGATTTGAAAGAGCTGCCGTGTGTTCGGCTGCTCTGGTAACGCGATAGGAATAGATGAAATAGAGATGCCTGGGTGTGCTTGCCCAGGAGACGGGAGCCTCTAGTTACTGGTCACTCGGGAAGCAGCTCCTGCCGCTCGGACCCGTGGTGTTGCCTTTGTGTGTCGGAGCCCACGTGCCCAGCCCGTCCTCACATCTTTGCTTTTCATGTCGCCCATGGATGTCCCCTTGGTGCTCTGGTTGGCTCTGAATGCCATGCAGGGCCAGCGCCAGCGCATCTGGGCAGCTGTGGGCCTGCCCCCACCTTGCAGGGGGACCGATGGCCATAGACACGCCTCAGGGACAGAGCCACTGCCTGTCCCCAGGGCCTGATATCTGCTCACAGCCCATGCGAGTGGGTGCTGCTGCTGTCCACGGTGGGCTGACCCCTCCTTGTTCCTCCACAGATGGCCGCCGCCCAGGATGTCCGGTCTGGCCAGAAAGACTCCTCCGACCAGAACTTTGATTACATGTTCAAGCTGCTCATCATCGGCAACAGCAGCGTGGGCAAGACCTCCTTCCTGTTCCGCTACGCGGACGACTCCTTCACGTCCGCCTTCGTCAGCACCGTGGGCATCGACTTCAAAGTGAAGACTGTGTTCAAGAACGAGAAGAGAATCAAGCTTCAGATCTGGGTAAGTGGCTGTGCCGAGTGTGCTCGGTCCTGGGCGTGGGGCACACGTGTGCGGGGAGGGCTCCTGCCCATCTCCGCGCCACGGTCCCGATGCAGCGCTTTGCTGTGGGGCATTGTTTTAGGGCGGGAGCGAAGCCACTTTAAGGCTTGGAAACTGTGCCTGTTGTCAAGTCGTGCTTCTTATGAGCGCCCAGAAAAAGGAAAACGTATGGCCACTATGTTGGTGGGAGGAGCGGTTGGACTGTTCGGCCTTATGACCCCGTGACCTTGAGCACCATGAAGCCTTCCTCACCACCTTTCCAACCCACAGACCAGCAAAGTGGGTCTCACCTTTGATGCCACAGGACACAGGCAAACAGCCAAATGCAGGGAAGCGAAGTCTGTCCCTTCAAAAATCCCAGCTGCAACCTCAGACGAGGTTGATTTATACTTCACAGACTCTGTGTCCTCAGCCCTAATAGGTATGTTTATCCACACAAAGAAAACAAAGCAAGAGGAATAAAACGTTTATTTTAAACATGGTTTCCCTGAGCACAAGGAGCTCCATCAGCTTAGAGACCAACTGGCCTCCCTGCTTCCATCAATAGACCAGGGATTTGTCACCAAACTGCTGGGGTAAATCAGAGTGGCCAGTGAGAGACAGAAGAAATGCAGGTGGGCAGTGGGGCCAAGGTCAGATGGGAGACGAAGGATCAGGAACATGGGTGCACAGGAGAGAACTGCTACGCATTCACGTCTACGAAGTAAAGTGTAGGCCACCGGTCGGCCATTTCCATGAGTGCAGGCCCCTTTTCCTGTCCATGATCCTCAGCTGCTGATGTCGATTTGAGCTGCAAACAGGCTTTTCCCATGAGGGAGGTTTCTCCTGAGCTGGTTCTGACACCACCTGGTGCAGGTGCCGGGCTGGCCCCGACCCAGGGTGAGCCTTACTGCTCGAAGGAGCTGAGAGACAGGCTGTGGGCAGAGCGCCCTTATGCACATGTCGGTGACACTGGGTGCCCTTCCACAGCTCAGCTCTCAGTGCACAGACTGGCGTCCTCACAGGTGTCTGCAGTGGGTTCCTGCTCTTCCACTTGTCTAACTGGGGTCTTCCCAGCCCGGCTGCAGTCAGGGGAGAGTGCGGGGAAGTGGATGTGCCTGTGGCTTTGTCATGAGAAGTCTCCTCGCAGGCGGTGCATGGTTGTGCGGTGGCCCTCTTACAGGGCGTGTCCCAGGTGCTGAGGGAAGTGTCTTAGAAGGGGCTTGAGCAGCAGTGAGCGGAGGCATGAGGAGGCGTGCAGAGTGACAGGGAGTGCCCTGGTGTTGTTCCCACAGCTGGGGTCTGCTTGGTGATGTAGTGTGAGCTCCGGGAAAACAGTGAGGTTGCACAGTTCCTACTGTCTGTCGGCTTCAGGAAATCATTTATTTGGGAATGTGTTTGACGTTGATGGTGTGCTGTCTCATTGCATTTCCATCACTTCCCGGCTGCTCTTCCCGGTTCATGGTATTTCCACGGACTTCTCCCAAAGTGCAAACACGTTGTCGAGATGTGCGGTCATCTTGGCCTGTGCTACCCTTGCTCCTGCTCCCAACACTGATACCACGCGTGTGGGACTGGCACACCAGCAGTTCCTTTGTTCTCTGCTGTCTGACATGACACCAGGAGTGGTAGGGACTCACAGGTAACGACTTATTGCCCATAGGACACAACTCAGGAGCAGAAGAGAGAAGAGGTGCACATGACAGTCAATTAGCATATTCCCTCCTTATTGGCTGTGGGTGCCGCCATCATTGCAATGGTGTGGGGTCAATTAGCATATTCCCTCTTTATAAGATAGGATTATAAAGGGCACAACTCAGGAGCAGAAGAGAGAAGAGGCGCACAGGACAGAGGGTGGGAGGGATGAGGTGCTGCTTCTGTGTCCCCTCTGGGCGTGGCACCTGCACGATGGTGCGCTCTCCCCCCGACGCGCACACATTTTCTCCTCAGGGTGTGTGGACCTTCCATTTCAGGCCCCAGTGGATTAAAATCACTGGCCATTGCTGATTAACCTGGTATTCAGCACCTGTCCCCCAGTAGGTGGGGGAGGAGGGGTGAGGGGACGTTCTAGTCCTTTGCTCCCATGGTTTGCTCTTCTGCAAACAGTCCTTGTCCTGAGGCCTTGGAGGGGCCACCAGGGGTCCCCTTGTGGGCAAGACCTGGGTGGAGGGAGGGCTGTTGTGAGTAGTCACCAACGATGGACCTCAGGGTCTCAGGAGCCTGCACCAGGAGCCAGGAGGAGAGCAGACCTGCGTCTCTTACTCTGTGGCCATATCTCAGCCTCTCGTCTGTTTCAAAGGGGGAGACACAAAGTGGGTTCACAGAAACGAAACCTGTCGTGATTGGTCCAATGCACCAAACGGCTGCAGATATCTATGTAATTCTGTTCACTCTCCTGATTTTAAACTGCCCACAGGAGAGCTACCTTCAGGAGAGGAAACCAAGGTGTAGAGAGGCTAAGAGACAAGGCAGAGCAGGGTCTCAAGTCCAGTCCGCTGGTGCCGGCCGGTCTGGTGCTGACCCGCCAGTTCCGCAAGGCCAGTGCTGAGTCAGGGCAGTTGTGCTCTGTCGGACCTGCTCGTCAGGCACCCACAGGCCCGGGAGCTCCAACCCGAGGCCAGGCCTCAGGAGGGATTCTGTCAGGAGGCAGAGCTGGGGACTCCCTGTTTCTGCTCCCCGGTGTGCTGCATGGGGTCTCCACACCCACACCCTGGACAGCTGGTTTCCCACAGCCCACAGCCAAGTACAGCGTGGCTACAGCCACAGAAACGTGACGTTTCTTCTCGGACGTGTCCTTCCTGCTGACGTCCATCACTGCCTGGGAGCGAGCCTGTCTAGAGAACATTGCCGTTCGCTTGCACGAGTCACAGACTCTGTGTCTGTCAGTGCACGTGCGCTCCCGCTGTCTTCACTGCCTTGGCATTCCTGCGCACTTCCGTTTCACTGTCATTTTTATGAGACTCCAATCAAAATTTTCAAGATTTCAGAGACTCCAAGTATTTAGGCTGGTTCCTTTATTACTTTGTATCTATTTAATGCTGCTATGAATATACTGGGGACAGATTCAGTGTGGTTTTTCACTTTAATTATGGAGAAATATCTCACAGCTGGGGCCTGTAATCTTTTGCTTCTAACTTAAAAAGTAGTTAGGCCTCAAGAATGGCCATGTAGAGATTTCTTCCCAGTGAGAAGATCACAAGTAATGCAGCATCCTACACTGAGCACCTCTCCTGTGTTTATTGTCATCGTCCGGGTAACCGCTATGGGAGCCCTGAGCTTAGAGAAGCCTGCAGTAGAGTCTGGCCATTCCTGCCCGGTCCTGTGAGGGCAGCCATGTGTGCGGGTGGCCACACTGTGTGCATGTGGCTACACTGTGTGCAGGCGGCCACGCTGTGTGCAGGCAGCCACAGTGTGCATGTGGCTACACTGTGCAGGTGACCATACTGCGTAGCTCCCTTTCCCCAGGAAAGCACAGGTCTGCATTGTTCACGTCCAGAAGTCGGTGTTGGCTCTGACTATGGGAGACTGGCTTAGAGCTCAAAGGGTGAACTGCATGGAGCAGGTAGGCAGCAGGATTATGTGTCCTTAAGAGTCATCACGAGCATTTGCTCACTGTTGCATCTCTTTTCCTCATCGGCACCCTTCCCGCCTTTACTCCTGAGCTCTGGCTGAGCTCATAGGAAGCATGTCCTCAGGTGGTCAGGGCCAGGGCTGCCACCCAAAGGGCCTGGTCTGAGCCGTGCTGGTCTCTTGTCCCAGAGATGCCATCTGCTTGTCCCCCGTGTGCTCACCAACCACACGATCCACAGAAGCTGTGTCACCGTCAGGTGCCGGAGGTGGACGTGAAGCCGGGGGAAGAGGGTGTTTTAAAATAGAGGCTCTGGCATTACTTAGGGGTGGCCAGGCCGACAGGTCAGCAGACAACTGCCACCCACATGTGTTGTACTCACGGACCCCAACCAATCCCTGGGAGGGTCAGGAGCAGAGGGAGAGGCAGCCTGTGGCAGGAGCCCCTGTGGCAGTTTCTGGAGGAGTGGGGAGGCTGTGGGCAGGATTGGGACTGGCTGGCTGCATGTCTCAGCAGGCCCTGGGCATGGGGTCCTGGCTGACGGTGCTGCCCTGGGTGATGTGGACAGGTGGACGGGGCCAGAGGTGAGCGCCTGGTGAGGGAGGGACTGGGGCATGACTGCTGGATTGGGGGTTTGCATTTGAGAAGTGAACCCGAGTGGGTGAAGCTTCCTGTCTGTGGTACTTACTGGACAGGTGGCAGAGACGCAGGTGTGGGAGGAGAGCAGAGGCTGGGTCTGCCCAGCACGGCCTATCAGGGGTCGGCCACCATCACTGCGTTTGTCAGAGACTGAGAGGCAGGCGGGAGAGGGATGCCTTTTAGGGGAGATATAAACCGTGTCGTTTCATTTTAGCCAAGAGGTCTGTCTTCCTCTTTTAAGAAAAAATACAGTAGTTTTGCTAACTTATGAATTATGTTGGCTGTGTAGCTCCACTGACATTCTTCATAACATTTTTTAGTAGGAAAGTGTGTTCTAAATTCTGAATGAGAATGCAGAAGTTAATACCTGGAAGTCTGCCCATTCTTAAGACTGAGACTCCATGTAAGAGAAAAATAGGGGAGTTCTTTGGGAATTTCGGCGTGAAGTAAATGAGGAAATCGGTGATCAGTCCCTGGGGCTGCAGGAACCCTACTGTGGATACCGAGGTGAGACCAGTCAGGGTGCTCTCCCCCCGACTTTTCTTGTGTTGTCCAGACAGATCCCTGTTTCTCAATAGCATCTCCTGGGCTCACTTGCACTGTAATTAGCAGGGCTTGTTCCTATTTTCCTCGCATAAGCGAGCGAGGAGGTGAGAAAGTCTGACAGGCAGGAAAGTGTTCACATAGCTCCGACTACATCCGATGACTTGTGAGCTCAGCTTCCACCTCTCCGTGCGCTGAAGGCCAACTACCCGCTCCCCAACACAGCCCTGGGCTCGACTCCAGTTCACACATCATCAGCTCCATGCCACGAGGCTACTGTCTGACTCAGCTTCTCACAATATGTCCTGTTACTCTACACTTATCACTCATAGGAGAGCATTGATTTTTGGGAAATTACAATCTTGCTTTGTCAGTGGAAACACTTTGATGTAGATGACAATTGATGGTTGTTTTAATTAACTTCATAATCTGCATCCAGCCTTCATAATTGGGTAACATTGTAGCCAATGCAACTTGCATTCCAATTTTTATGAAATAATTAAATAGAAGATCAATTCCTGAAGACAAGGTGGAAAGAGAAAAAGATTAAACTTTACTTGGGCCCTAAAAACAGCCACAGGCGTCAGCAGCAGCAGAGGACCGAGCTGGCGGGAGAGCACCGGATGGGGTGTGTCCTGCACCCTGAGGCCAGGGGAAGGGCTTCCGTGTGGGAGTCACACGGGTTTCACAGCACGATGGTCTCTGAGGCCAGGACTTCCATCACCTGCTGGTGGACCCTCCGCTCGCCCGTACCTGGGAACCTGAGGTTTCAACGCGACAGGCAGTAGGTCCCTGCTCTCCTGGGCTCCTCTGTAATTGGTAATTAGCTGTTCAGACGGACCATTGGCCAACCTGCCACATTTCTGTTTGCAAATTTAGGCAAATTGTTTCCAGGAGAAAACATGCATTAAAGTGCCTGATTGGGCTCCAGGTGGAAGCGGGATTGAAAGCAGTGATTTCCCACCTTCCAGGCTCTGCAGGGACCCCCTAAATGCCCTCCTTAAACTGCCCGTTTGTGACCCGGCTCCTGAGAGGCTTCCTGCCTCTCGGTTCATTAGCTTCTAGGGCAACCGTGGGCAAACTACGGCCCGCAGGCCGGATCCGGCCCATTTGAAATGAATAAAACTAAAAAAAAAAAAAAAAGACTGTACCCTTTTATGGAATGATGTTTACTTTGAATTTATATTAGTTCACACAAACACTCCATCCATGCTTTTGTTCCGGCCCTCCGGTCCAGTTTAAGAACCCATTGTGGCCCTCGAGTCAAAAAGTTTGCCCACCCCTGTTCTAGGGGTTCAGCTCGTTTTTACTCCCTGGGGCGTTGCAGACACCAGAGCGAGTTTCCTGGGGGCAGCAGGATGAGAACAGTGAATTAAGTACTGGCGTGAACGCGTCCTTGGTTGTAAAGAGCACGGCACCACGAGGGTGGAGGATGCTGGTCCCCCACGCGCTGCTCTCCTGGGCTCCTCTGTAAACGTCCTCTGAGCAGAGCTGGGCTTCCTCCACGGGAGGGTGTGTGACACAGGAGCAGCGCCTGCTGTCCTCGTCGCCATGCCTTGAATTTGACTGGGGCTGCGTATCGTACCCTCGTGGGCATGTGGCTGGTGACTAGACTTAACTAGGTTAAAGCAACCACCAGAGTGAGTCTGAGAAGTGCAGTTAAAACTCAGTTAAAAAGAGGCAAGTCTGCGTCGGGAAGTCTACAGGCCAGGAGCCCAGCAGGTAGAACGCCCAGCCTGGAGCTGCTGGGTGCAGCCTGGAGCCGCTGGGTGCAGTCTGGAGCCCTGGGTGCAGCCTGTGAGTGCTGTCTTGTGCTCCGTCGAGCTAGAGCCTGAGACTGAATGCCCGGCCCCTTGGAGGTCTGGTATCTGTGACTTAGTCACGGTGCAGGCTCAGCGGGTCAGCATGTGTAGAGCCAGTGCTAGGGTGGCAGCCAGAGCTTCCCATCAAGCAAATAGCTGAATAATAGACATCACCGTGGAAACGCACATTCGGCTGGACCAGATGCACCCATTTCATAGAGAGAGCTGAGGGACAGGTAGTTTATTCTGTGCCCAGGGACACGGGTTCCAGCCATGCCCCGCAGATTGCAGGTGACCGGCAGAGCTGGAATGGGAACCTGGCGGCCTGTGCTCTCAGTCACCACACTCCCCATGGACCAGCCCAGCGCTGGTCGGGGAGGTCCCAGAAGTTTCACAGCATAAACAACGTAAACAGTGATTCTCTTCCCCATCTCAGTTTTGAAAATATTGAAACAATGACCCTAAGAATATGAGTGAGCTCTTCCCATGAGTTTCAAGGAAAACTGTTATTCATGAGGTTTCCTGGGGAAACCCTGTCAGCAGGGCCAGCTTCACACTAGTAACCCATCTGCACCGAGAACTAAAGTGAGTGGGCCAACCTCACCTGGGGAGCACCTGAGCCCACACCTGCCTGCAGGACCCACACCGCCTGCAGGACCCACACCAACTGCAGGAGTCTAGAACCCCAGCCTGTGGCAGGCAGAGGCCAGAGGGTGTGGGCAGAGTGAGGGTGAGGGCAGAGTTGGTGCCTGGCTGGGGCTACAGAGATGTTACCAGCAGTGCTGACACTACAAATTAGATTTTCCAGTTTTCAGGTCTCATGCCACCTTATTTATCACAGTGCCTCTCGGGGCTGCAAGAGTCACCCCGTCGAGATAAGGGGAAGGAGGGAAGTGGCTGGGACGTGGCAGTTTGTGGGAGGAACTGTCAGAGGGAAGGAGGGAAAGGGCCCTGAGGAGCTGCATCAGTGAAGAAAGAAGGGGTGAATGGGGCCTGGACGGTGTGGCTCAGTGGGTTGGGCATCCTCTCGTGCACTGAGAGGTCATGGTTGGGTTCCCGGTCACGGCACATGCCCGGGTTGCAGGCTTGATCCCCAGTAGGGGACGTGCAAGAGGCAGCCGATCGATGATTCTCTCATCATTGATGTTTCGATCTCTCTCCCTCTCTGAAGTATATTAAAAAAAAAAGTTTAAAGAACTTCTCAGGACAAGGCCAGGGAAGAGGAGGAAGCAGGAGCTACCAGCTTCTGTGAGGTCATGCAGGGGACTGTTTCCCCCTCTGCAGCCCATCCCTCTGCCGCCCATCTGTGAGTCCCTAAGGGCCGGGTGGGTTTGGTCCTCTCTCTTCTGGACTAGGAGGTGCTGGGCAGGTTTCGGGTGATCAGTGACTCGCTGGAACTGAGCAAATCGTGCAGCGTGTCTTCATTTCCATTTCTGTTTCCATCCTAGAGGTGGCAGTGCCTGGGTGGTTCTGCTGAAGGCCTTAACCCTCAGCACTCATTCACTGGGGTTTCTATCTAGACATGAAAGGTCTAGGGAACCAGGCCGGTCACTGTGTGAGGCAAGGAGAACTGTGGTGCTGCCCAGCCCTCTGGTCTGGCCGTCTCTGCATGTGCATCGCGTGTGTATGTGCTCACAGTGCCCGACAGACACAGACAAGTAACCATCGGCAGGTGTCCTGAATGTTCTTCATTTTAGGGCCAATTAACGGAAGTTTCAGCAATTACTCCTATGACGACCTGTGAGTTCTATAGCTGTTTGTGTCTGTCTTTTCTTTGTTTTGTTTTTAATTCTCATCCTCCCTCCTCACCCCAACCCCCATCCCCAACCCACTCCCCAACACACAAACGCAGTTTAATTCTTAGGGCAGCTCTCCTTTTCAAGTGGGCAAGAGAAGAGGACTCTTATCAATACTTCTCCTCTGGAAACAGATTGATAGGTAACAGGGTGGACTCTTGGCCCACCCAGGACACAGCCCAGTGACACTAACACGCTGAGGTGCGATCCCAAAATGGGCATTTGTGCTTTTTTTAATGTTGTTTTGAACTAGATGTTCTCTACTCTCTGCTCACCTCTGAAATCACTGGAGAAACACATCAGATAAACCGATTTGCCCCTGATTGGATTAGTGTGAGGAACTGGCCGTCTTGTTCTGTAGCCATAAATGAGTCACTCTCCTCTCTTCACACAATGAGGTTGTGTTCTGAGGCTGATGGATGCAGGCGCTCTTGGACTAGGGGGATCTGTCTAGACCAGGGGTGGGCAAACTTTTTGACTCAGGGCCACAATGGGTTCTTAAACTGGACTGGAGGGCCGGAACAAAAGCATGGAAGGAGTGTTTGTGTGAACTAATATAAATTCAAAGTAAACATCATTACATAAAAGGGTACGGTCTTTTTTTTTTTTAGTTTTATTCATTTCAAACGGGCCAGATCCGGCCCATGGGCCGTAGTTTGCCCACGGCTGGTCTAGACTCACCCGATGCAAACAGTGACCTTTTCAAGGTCAGAGCACCAAGGGCGAGCAGGCCTGCCCCGTTCCGACTAAGTAGTCATGTGCTAGAGCAGTGGTTCTCAACCTGTGGGTCACGACCCCTTTGGGGTCGAACGACCCTTTCACAGGGGTCGCCTAAGACCATCCTGCATATCAGATATTTACATGACGATTCATAACAGTAGCAACATTACAGTTATGAAGAAGCAACGAAAATAATTGTATGGTTGGGTCACAACATGAGGAACTGTATTTAAAGGGCCAGAAGGTTGAGAACCACTGTGTTAGAGCATGAAGACAGCTCCGTGTGGGTGGACACTTAAAAACACAAAGTGTGTGCAGCACAGCAACGAGGGAGTCCGGTTGTTCACAATGTACATACATCCCCAAACAGGCATTTGCCTTCTTATGGCAGTGTTTTCTATACTCCCAGTTTAGATGGTAGAATATTTAATGTGCGCTTAAATGTTAAGCTAATGTATTTGTCAAAAAAAAATGAGTTGCTGTGCCACTTATCAGGAATGGGTGTGTGTTTAGAAAATACGTTCTAGTTAGAAAGTAATGTTCAGGGAGAAGGAAGCCGCTGAGGTGATGTTTGGGACGGAGTGTAAGCTCCGGTGGTGCTGTCTCTCGCCTGCCTCTGGGACTTCTTTTGGGTTTAGCATGAGGTTGGGCACCACCTCGGTGAAGGACACACGGCGGTGAAGGAACAGCAGTGGCAGCAAACACGTTCCGTTTGCTCTCCCATCTGCACTGTGGAGGTGACAGTGACGTTCCATTCGGATGGAAGGGCGTAAACCCCACAGACGGTCCCCTCTGTCAGCAGTGCCGTGATACATGGTACACTGTGTGTAGAATCACATGTGCTGCATATTACACACGTGCAAAGCAATATGAAGACCTGTGCCCGAGGATAACGAGGGTGCTTTGCCGAGCACGAGGCTCTGCCATTGTCCTCACAGGGCTCAAAGGCTCTGTGACCACAGCCCTCGGTACAGAATGCGTTTCCCTCGTGACCCAGTTCCCACGTCCGCAGAAACCCTGGAGTCTGCATTCAGGGCTCTGTGGGATGAGCCTGTGATGCCTATTGAACCTTACGCTGCTGGTCACGGCTGCCTTCATGCACTTTCTGGCCCCAGTGACGATCTATGGTCACGGCCACGGCGGCTGTGTGCTCGTCCTGCAAATGACCTGCAGACGCCGGACAGAACAGGCCTGCCCCGCCCTCTGAACTGAGGCTGCCTCTTCCCGCGCGGCTGACGCTCTCCCATCTGCCAGCTCAGCCCACAGCATGGCCTCCTAGAAGCCTCCCTCAATGTCCTCCACGCAGTCAGCACCACACCCGTGGCAACTGTAACCTCTGCATTCCAGCCCCACGGTCTGTGGTAGCACTCGCCAGGCGGCTCTCTCTCCCTCTCCTCACACACATCATCTACTTCCTTCTCCCTCCTCTCCTCCTTTTCTTTATTTCTTTCTAAAGGAAACATAGGCTTTATTTATTTATTTATCTTTATTAATTTTAGAGAGGAAGGGAGGGGGGGAGAGAGAGAAACACATTGCTGTGAGAGAGAAACAGCAATTGGCTGCCTCCTGCACGCCCCCTACTGGGGATGGAGCCTGCAACCCCAGGCATGTGCCCTGACAGGGAATCAACCTGGTGACTTTTTGGTGCACAGGACGATGCCCAGCCAACTAAGCCATACCAGCCAGGGCAAAAGGAAACATTATAAAAGATAAAAGTCCTTTGTAAAAATGAAAATACAGGAGAATAAGCAGAAAATAAACCCACTGTAAATCAACCCTCCAGAGATACTAGTAACTGAATGTTTATACATTTTTAGTTAATCACCTTTTGATCTCTAGAGCTACACACTTAGTTCTTAAAGACCAGGGTCAAACAGGAGAACTCTGTCACCTGCTGGGAACAGTCTGGACATTGACCTGGTTAGTGAGTGTAGGTCAGAGGCAGGAGCCTTCACAGGGGCTCAGGGCAGCCGTGCGGGTAACCAGATGTCACCTGTTGGTAAGTGCAGTGGCTTCCGCGGGAGGGGATGTAAGGGGCCTTTAGTAAAAGGAGATGGGTGCGCAGAGCCTGTCTGCGGCAGCTAGAGCTGCCCTCCCTGGTGAGCAACATGGAGTGTTTTCTTCACCATCAGTTTCCCGAGGGCACGTCTTTCTCGGTGTGGTTGTGTCTTAATTTCCGGCTGAGCGCTTTTCCCAGGGATTAAAGCCAGGATCTGAAGGAATCACTTTGTTTCTTCTGAGCCAGGAGCGCATCTCGGTGAGGTGCTGGCGGGCACCCCAGAATCCCTGGCGGGCTCTGCACCCTGTGCCCCGGATTCATCCCTAATGTGGGGGGGGGGGGGCAGGAATTTCCACTTTAACTAATTTGGCTGCATAAAAAAGTTTGAGAATCACTGCACTGAAATTCATAAACTCTTAAAAAATCCATGTACCAATAGCTTTCTGGGGCCTGCACTGTGAATGTAACTTTGGCCCAGAAATAAACTTCTGTAGAAAGCTTCGTCTGAAAGAGACCTTAATGTTGTGCGATTCTGTCTCGGCACTGAAACTGGGGAGATGAGGGAGCTCCCCGAGGTGCTGGTGAGTCCGAGGAAGACGGGGCACCCCCTCCCCTGTTCCTGGCAGAACGCTGACTGCAGGTGCACCCCCCTTCTCAGGTTGGGGCATGCTTGGAGGAGGGGCTCACTTGAGCCCTGGGTTCACCAAGCAGATGGCATGTTAGTCCTTGCCATTTACTCTTTAATGGCACATCCTGAAGCCAGTCTCTTTATAAAAATACATTTTATTGTTTAAAGAGGAACATGCGGCTGTAACGTAATTAGATAGCTGCCCCGCGTTGCCATCTCTGCTAATGGCTCATGCCCGCGTCCCCCCTGCCTGCTGGGCTCTCAGATAAGACGAAGCGGCAGCCCCCACGGAAGGGCTCCCCCAGGATAACCTGCAGGGTGTTCTGTCTCCAGGGAGGACATTCTTCTTCGTCATCCAAGCAGCTGAGTATAACCCACCACGAGTCCTGAGAGCCCAGGCTCCACGGTAAAGACACAGGAGCCATGTGGGTACACGGTGAGATGTCACCTACTCGTGGGCCTAAACTAACCAACTGGTAGAAACAGGGCAAGATGGTGGCTTCCGAGAGAGGGTGGGGGTGAGAGAGCTCGGTGAGGGACGAACCTGCCCCTGGTAGATGCGTAGGTTCTGGGATCTCTCGCACAGCACAGCGGTCCTACACAACAGCACGTATTACAAACACCGAGCGCCTGAGGAACTAGATAAGGACAAACAAACCAAAGGGTGTCCCAGTGAAGTGCGCGAGGGATCTCGGCTGGACTCTCCGTCCCAGAGCTGCAGCCACAGAGGAGCTATGCTGAGCACACAGTGACCTCAGTTTGTCTGAGTCAGTGGCTGTGTGGCTCAGATGTCTAAGGGGGCTCTCCCGCCCTCCTGCTAGAACCTCTCCAGGTGACAGTCCGTCCCATCCGAGTAGGAGTGGCCCCTGCTCAGCCCAGGCAGGTGCATCTGTCAGCAGCGCTGTGCTCGCCGATTGCCCACAGGCTCCCATGGTGCCAGGTCAGACTCAGCCAGGGGTTAGCCATCAAATATCCTTATGCCTGTTTCATGGGTGGTCGTGCCCAGCGAGCAGCAGCGTCATATTCAAGACCAGCATCTTCGGTGCAGAGGAGAACATAACTATCATTTTTACAATCACATCCTTCGCGCTTCCCGTGGTCTTCAGTGTTTCTCTAACTATCTGGTTACTGGACCTCATGTTGGGTGAAAAGATATTTCTTCAGGGAACCTCTGCTCTCAAAGTACTTTTAGATAAAAAGAAAAAAACTCGAATAAAATAACTACACATCACGTACGGAATGTTTAAGTTCTCATTTTGTAAGTCAGCAAAGCAATCAGCTGGCCCTGGGCCCTGGGAAGAGAGAATCGCTACAGCAGCAGAAGCCATTGGTCTATGGATTCAGCAGAACCAGAAAATGGAGGCAGCAGCCAGGCTGCCATCTGCTGGGCTGGGCTCCGGAGCCTGTGTGCAGTGAGCTGCCCTGAGGAGGTCCTGGATGACTGTGAAACACTGTAAAGTCCAGCAGAAATGTGGGGTTACGGGGTCACCCGTGGAGGCTCCCCAGGCTGTGACAGCCGTGTGTCCCTGCTCCCGAGAGCCAGGCGGTGGGCTTCCTGTTTCCCACTGACAGTACTCAGTGGGGGACAGTACTCAGCAGCCCAGATTGCCTCCGGTGTTTAAATGGCTCATTTGCCTGTACTATCTCATTATATTTTAAAAATTGTTTAAGATGAGGGCTACTTATTTAGAAACTAATAAAGGCTTAGACCACCTGCAAGAGAAATGCTTGCATTTCCAGGCTTTGCAGCCTCCCCAGGGTCAGAGAAGCACTTACGCTCTTGCCCGGGCAGGTGCACAGCCCGCCGCCCCAGAGCACGTGGCAGATGCTGCAACCTGTCTCTAGCACCTGCTTCCACATTTTCACTTCCCGTCCCCTGTGAACGTGGGCATAGCACTCACTGTCACATGATTTTCCTCCGCTACCGGGAGGGAATCATGGCTTTAACCTGGAAACAGTGGAACCCTGAAGGCCCTTTGCCTCCATGAGGTTCCAACAAAAACTTAAAAGCAAGAATGTGAAACCAGGAGCAGGGTCAGGCGGTGTAAGTGAGGGCTGTGGAGCGGGTGTCGCTGGGTGGTTCGGAAGGACTGGCATCTTCACCCCCCTCCTCCCTGGGGATGGGAAGGAAGGACTGGGGTTCTGCTGAGCCATCCAGATGCAGAGTAACAGCCACTTCCTCTGGGGACTTGCCAGGCGCAGTTCTTTACTGTCATTAACACAATGAGAATGCACCACCGACAGCAGTTTGTAGCTTAAAGACCTTCTCTCACTGGCAGTTACACTTCAGCTGGGCATTAGCTATTGATTCCCTTTTGGAAATCTGTAAACTGATGCTCAGAGAGGTTCGGTGGTATTTCTAAAGCCTCACAGCATGTGCGTCTCGGGGCTGCTGTCGCCCACACATGGCTGCTTTGGAAAAGGAAAACAAACAAACAGGAAAAAAGCAGGAAGCCCCAGTTATTGCTCCCCAAGTGTGTGCGAGAAGCCTGGTCCTTACCACAGCCTTGAGGAGGCAGACATTGTCCTTGTTTAGCCGGAAGGTGGTCAGGAGGGTTTAGTCACTCGGCCAGCTGGGCCCTGGATCGCATTTGCCTCTCCTATGTCAGCGATGGATCCTGCTCTGAATAAACGGGAATGCCCTCACCCACCCACCCCCACCCCCAGCCTCTCCGGTCCCAGACACCCCTGCACAAGCACAGGGGGACATCGCCAGCTGTCGGCCCTGCAGCCACCCAGCCTTGGGAGGGTCTGGTTGGAGCCTTTGCTGCCTGTTCTGGGGCAGCAGTAAAAGTCCTGTCCTCTAACCAGAGCACCTGATCGGGGAGCATCTTGAGTTGCACCCGTGAGAAGACAGTCACCAGCGTTGAGGGAAGCTCTGAGCTGCCTGCGCTGAGGTGTCTGTGCCCCACGTTCTGACAACGTTGAGGCCCACGGGGGAGTGTGTCCCAAAGATCAGCCAGAAAGATGGCAGAACGGTGCCTCTCTTTGCCTTTGTGGTCATCGTCTCACCAAGCACTCGTGATTGAAGTCGCCTTTACTCGGTTTCGCTGTACATGTTATTCGGATCCGGAAGCGTTCTCTGAGATTTAGGTCATTTTACTGAAAAGGTCCCCAGCTTCCCTGAGAGAACCAGCTGTGGGGTTCTCGCCGCCGTGGTCAGAGCTCCCCCGCCCGCCGCACCCCAGGAAAGACAGTTGCCATGGAAACACCGCCAGAAATAATAGGTCAAGTTCTATCCTTGTGCCTCAGGCTCAGTCTAGTAGGTTTTAGTCAGAAGCGGATGCTGTTGCAAGTGAAGACCTGGGCATTTCAAAGCCCAACACGAGGAGATTTGATGCTAGAACCTCTGGGGGAAGAGCCAGTCGGGGACGGTGGGCAGGGAGGCCTCCCTGATGGCCCGCTTATTCCTCTCTTTCCTAAAGCCCGGTGTCTGAGCATCTGAGAGCGTGTAAATGAATCCAGCCTGACTTTGCACAAGGTCAGCAGGGAAGCAGGGTTTGTAGATTTTCACAGATTAACTGCCTGAGGTAAGGGGAAAACATTTTTATTTCATTCCAAAAATAAACGTTCAATGGGAAAGCATAAAATATTTAAGCATCCTGTTTCCCTCCCTATTTTTAAAGACTCTAGTTCATGCTGCTCTGTGCCTGCCTCTTTTATGGAAATAAAAACAGCTTCGGGGAAAGGAACATCGTACAAAAGAAGTGCTGTGTGCAGCCCGCGCTCTGCAGGTTCTGGTGGAGGCCTTGCCTCGTGGCCAGCGTGTGAGGGTCCCTGTGGCAGCAGCTCAGCCTCTGGGTGGAACCTCTGCCACAGGCAGTGGTGTTGCTCCAATATCTGCACATTCGTGCTGAGATGGGAAGATCCACTTCTTTACTTTTCTTAATGATTTTTAGAGAGAGAGGGAGAGAGAAACATCAATGTTAGAGCAGAACATCAATCGGCTGCCTCCTGCACCCCCCACCCCACCCGGGGATCGAGCCCACAACCCGGGCATGTGCCCTGACTGGAATTGAACTGGCAGCCTTTGGCTGTATGGGACCATGCTCAGCCAACTGAGCCACAGCGGCCAGGGTCTTAAGACAATAAGATATATCACCTCACCTTTTTCTGACCGAATTATTTTACATAAAGGGAATATATTAATACATTTTAGCATAACTACATGAATTCACACAGGGAAACTATGTTCAACTACTTCACAAGTCACTGCTAATTTTCTATCTTTTCTCTTCTGTTAAGCAGTGAGTGTGTGTGGGAAGCTGTGACATTTATATTGCTTTTGCCCTGATCATAAAGATTGCAAACTGGGCTCCTAGGGTCCTAGGGCTGCCGTAATGAAGCCCCAACGGGTGGCTTAAAACTGCAGACATTGTGGACTCGTGGTTTTGAAGCCACGAACCTTTATGAAGGTGTCGGCAGAGCCAGGTCTGTCAGGCTCGGTCCAGCTGTGGCAGCTGCCCCAGTCCTTGCCTTGGTGTCCATGGCTGTGGCTGCATCACTGGACTCTGCCTCTGCCATCGTGTGGCCCCCATGGGCCTGTGTCTGTTTTCTCTTCTTTAAGGGACTGTGTCATAGGATCAGGGCCACACTCCTCCCTGAGAACTTAACTTGTCTCCACCTGCAAAGACCCTATTTCCAAATGAGGTCACAGTCCGTTTCCTAATAGAACCTCTGGCAGTGCTATGAGGGGACAGCTCACCATGGAGCCGGCGGTGTGGTCTCAGTTGCCATTTTACATTGCTATGCTCTCTGGTTCTTCAGAAATGATGTTTTCACAAGTTACCTCATCTTTCGTAGACATGTAGAGAATGTGACATCTGATTAATGAATGCTATTAGGTGTAGAATTTTAAAATGTGCAAAAATATATCTAGAATAGATAGAAGGAATTTAACATATACCTGGCACAGTCCGTAACTGGTAATAGGCATTCACTAAATGTTTATTGAATGAATGAATGAATGAATGAATGAGTCATATAGTCAAGATACTGCCCATAATTTCATTTTCCTTTGATAATTCAGAATAATTTCTACAGGTAAAATGTAGCAAAGTCCAGGTTAAGGGGTCACTCCTGCTTGACTGCTGATGCCCACGGGCTTGTGCATTTGGATTCACTGGCTCAAGACGCATTCTGTGTGTTGCCGTCTCCCCAGCCTCCAGTCTGTGGCCTTTCTCTTTGGATTGGTGCATGTTGTTTCCTTTAACACATGTAATTACTTTTGTTGACCAGTCAACAACAATGTGCTTTGGTTTGGTCTCTCCAACTAGAAAATTACCCACTTCATCATGTACAGGATTGCCTGCCCTTCAATCTGTTTTTCTCTGTGTGGACATTCAATAAATGTGTTTTGATTATGGTGATAGTATTTATGTTTCTTTACTAATGGTTACTTCCATTTTCCATGTAATCCAATACAGAGAAAAGTAACCACCAAGACAAAAACCAAATTACAGTATAGCCCAGACCTTACAAATGAAAGCTGTTTCCTCAGTATTAAAACTGCCTCTTATCTCTGCAGGACCTCCATGGGGATTGAAAATGCAGCACACAGAGTTTAAAAGAAAAAACACGTAGTATCAGAGAAATAAATTCAAGACAAAGACAAAAATGCCAAAATTCAAACTGAAATGTTCCCAGCTACTATGTCTCAAGCTGCAAATGTTTCCCATTTCAGTCTTTTTCTTGACAGATAGTCAAGTGTTTGCTAATCAAACCTGTCATTAAAGCCAAACATTTTTCTAAAAACCTGATTGAGAATCAAAATATTTAAACCAACTGAAGGGATTTATTTTCTTAAAGAGAGGGAGGTGAAAACCAGCTCCTGGGAGAAAGCTTTCGTTTCAGTCATACTTTCGTCCCTTGTTTTCTCTGCAAGAGATTTCAGGTGGCTCCCATCGCAGGAGCCTGTTTTCATGGAAAATCAGCAGGTGGCCCAGTTATTCGGATCAGCTGGGCAGGGAGCAGCCCAAAGCCAGGGCTTGGAGCCATTTCCCAGCAAAGGAAGGGGAGGGACCGTTCACTCTCCTCCC
Source organism: Myotis myotis (assembly GCF_014108235.1). NCBI lineage: Eukaryota > Metazoa > Chordata > Mammalia > Chiroptera > Vespertilionidae > Myotis > Myotis myotis. Next base: position 46,834 of record NW_023416357.1, on the reverse strand, counting down.
GCTGCCACCTGTGGTTACGGGAGGGGCAGTTGCCAGTGCGCAATGTTCTTTTCTTTCTAATATCACCTCCGCCCTCGTCAGTAAATGGCTGATGCAGTGAAGTGCTTTCTGACCCCATTTTCTCCCTGATGTCACAGGAGAGAAAAGCTAATGAGCCCGTCACCCCGAAATGGTTTCAATACCAAAACCATTGCAGGCCAGCGTGTCTGTTACCAGCTTCAGCGTCATCGTCCTCTCTCCTGCCCTTGGAGGGAATTCTCTGTACGTATTTCTCACTCACTCCCCTGCCCGGTGCGTTTCCCATTCTCCCTGAGGGCTTTCCCGTGACAACTCCAGTTAGTTAGATGGTGTTTCTGGGTTTAAGACAAAATGAGGGTCCTGCCCCTGCTGGGCTGTCAGAGCTTCTGAAAGCTCTGATGTTCGTTCCTGAACACTGTGTTTGTCCTCCTCTCTCTTGTGTTCAGTTGCGACACGTGATGGGTCTCTGCCCTGTGGTTTCCTGCAGCATTTCAGTCATGACTTTGCCTGTAAAACCTCCTTGTGCTCCGTGCGAAATTGGTGTGTTTATGACACCGGGGCTGGTTCTTTACTGTCAAAATAAAATCAACGTCTTTGCCCTAACCGGTTTGGCTCAGTGGATAGAGCGTCAGCCTGCAGACTGAAGGGTCCCAGGTTCGATTCCGGTCAAGGGCATGTACCTGGGTTGCGGGCACATCCCCAGTGGGAGTGTGCAGGAGACAGCTGATTGATGCCCTCTCCCTTCCTCTCTGTAAAAAATCAATAAAACATATTTTTAAAAATAAATAAAATTAACATCTTTGAGGGGAGCCACAGGGAAGAGGTCAGGAGGAAGAGGTGACGTCATCGTGCTGCACAGGACTCTAGGCCTCGATGAGGACGTGCCTGACGACGTGCCTGACGGGGGAGAGGGCACCGAGCCCCAGCGCCTCTCCCAGCTGTTTCTGCGATGGGATGGGTAGAGGATGCTGTGCCAAGGGCAGGAGGGGGGCGGGTCCTCGCCTGTGAGGAAGCTGCTCAGTTGCTGCCAGAGGATCTTTTACCTGGAGAAGAAGAAGGTTAATTCACAGTAGAAAAAGGGATTGATAGACAACTGGGGATCTGGGCTCACGTCGCTGTGGGAGTTTTAAGACAGAATGAGTTGTTATGAGTTGTTCTGTTCCCTAAAGAGCTAAATATACCACTCAGTCTCCCACTATACCTTGTTTCCCAAACATAGTCTTTGGGAATCTGTTCAAGATTATCTCCTTTCTGCTGAATAATTGTGTGTATTTGTCCCAATTACATGCAGTTTATGATATCCATGTTTTCTCTCATTTATAAAATACCAAGAAAAGTACAAAAAAATGTTTGTTAAATAATGGCTAGGTTGCTTCTATATAGGTGTGAAGCTATGCAGTATTGCCTTTATATTATTATACTTGGGATTCAACTCTTTTATAAAAAATTAGCTATTTATGTACCTGTTTACAAAAAAATTTAAAATCAGAATATTTAACCTACTCCGTAATGGTTTCTACCACCACTTAGTGTATTAAAGCCATTGCCCGTGGTCTCTGGTACAGTGCGGATGTTTTTCCAGCTTATCATTCGATTGGATCCGTTTCACCTACAGGGCTTCTCTGTATCTGAGGAATTGCCAGATTTCCATGTGGTGGGACCTGTGCTTGTCTCCCTGCCCTTGGTGGGTTCTGAAAGCTCCCCACACAGGGTTGCTTTATTTTTGCTCTTTTGGGTTCTGTGCTCTGTGTTCATCTGACCTCTGGAGCCTTATTTCCCTAATGTTATCGAATAAACACCTCTAATCAGGGCAGCCTGATCCCTGTCCACCATGGCCTCAGCTGATCGTCAGCTCCCGTTTCACACCTGCTGGCTCTCCCAAATCATGTGCACATTTCTTTAGTCTGGTTTGACCACCTTCTCTGAACTCGCAGGGGCAAGCAGACTGCACCACTCCAATCAGGGACATTGTGAGCAGCCCTGAGACCCCTCTACTAGCCCAGGGCGGGGTAGCGTCCCAGCGGGAGTGGGAGAGGCCAGCCATCCCCACAGGGAGACCAGGAGGTGCTGGCTTCACTCTGATGATAAGGACCCTATTTGTGGGGCATTGGACACATTAGCTTTCCCTTCAGGCCTATTGAGTGTTGGGGAACTGGGGAGCACACTGAGCCTTCTGAAGGAGAAGGGGAGAAGGCCGCAGGCAGATCACACTTCCCCGCAAACTGGGTTCGAAGCGCACGAGTCTGTGGAGGGAGTCTGGGCCCGGCTGGGAGTGAAGGGGAGCACGGGCGCCACAGGCCCTGTGTGCTGCTGAGTGGGCAGTGGTGTCTTGAGCTACAGGACACAGTCCCTGTGACCCACACAGGCTATTCCGCTGACGCCCAGGCTCGGCTCTCCCAGGCCATCTCCCCTGTGGCCTGGGCCCTGCGACTGTGGGCTCGGCCTCCCACTGGGTGTGTGCCAGGTCCACACGCTCCATGTCCTTAACCCTCAGAGCAGCTGGGCTCACAGGGGCAGGTCCCCGTGACTGAGGGACATCCGCACAGAGAAGGGGTCTGACCTCACTTTACAGCATAAACCGAGAGCCCGCACTTGCTTGTACATGCGGAGACCTTCCCATAAGTGTAGCCCACATGACACGCTGGCATCACACAGGAGATGCACCAGGACGGGCTAACGCGACCTCCGTCTTCACTGCGCGGAGCACACGGAATGTTATGTGCACCATCTTCCTTCTCACTTTATTTCCTGCTGCCAGTGGGAGTGAACCATGTAGAAGGTGCTTTAAGCTGGATCTTTGCAAAAAAACAGTTTTTCATAATTTACAGACTTAACCCATGAAAATGACTCGGAAAGACATGACTGAGGTAGATAGAAACTATGCGTGGCTGGTACAGCTGGACTCTGTTGGGCCTGTTGGGGGTCATTCATCACGTTGCAGAAGATGCATGGCCTGGTTCTCAGAGCTTGTCCGTTCTTTCCAGGACACAGCGGGCCAGGAGCGGTACCGGACCATCACCACGGCCTACTACCGCGGGGCCATGGGCTTCATCCTGATGTACGACATCACCAACGGGGAGTCCTTCAACGCCGTGCAGGACTGGTGAGTGGCTAGCGCCCCCCAGCGAGGCCTCCTCAGCAGCTCCCCCTTGGCGGCTGCCCACGGGGTAGCGTGTTCTCACACGTGTCCTCTCTGGCAGCCACAGGCCAGCGGGGCCCCGAGTGGCGTGTAGGGCCCAATGGGCCCGATCGTGGTGGCGTCCTGTCCCCTGGCTCTGTGGGGCCGGACCATCACTGTGAATCTAAAACACAGCGTGTGGCGGCCGGTCACTGTCTACCATGGGGGCTGGAGCCCAAACCTCAGCCTCGTGGGCCTGGGCGTCCACGCCCAGCCCGGCCTCACTGGCTTTGCGAGTAAAGCTGCATTAGAACAGCCGGCTCGCAGGCTTCGTGGGAGGGACCCCACATGGCAGCTCGCTGCTGCCCGGGCGCCGCGTGCCCCTGAACCTGTGGTTTCCCATCAGGCCCCTCCTGTACACGCTTGCCGCTCCCCTTCTCAGATCTGCCACGTTGTTGCAGGTTTTCTTTAAATTGAAAGGTTTCAAAAGTCTGGGACGAAGGGAAAGGTAACCCAGAGCCGTTCTGACACGGCTGCATCACGTCTGAAAGCCTGTGTGGCTGTGTGGTGCGCCTGGGACTCCTGCCTTGGGTTGCCCCGCCTGGTCGCCAGCTCTGGGGAGGGACGGGCAGCTGGTGGAGGGACAGGCAGCTGGTGGCCCTGCGCCTGAGTCCAGCCCTCAGGGCTGACAGGCGGGTTCTCTACAGAAGAACCAGTTTAGCTCCAGCTTTGGGGGATCAGGAGGTCCCTGAGTTCATTAACACCAAGTGGGCCCGCTGGGGTCAACGCCCTGAGTCCCGAATCAGAGGTGCCTCTCGCCCACTGGGACTCGGGGTCTCCCGCACCGACGGCATTTCCACCCGCCTCAGCCCTGCTTGCCTGACCCTCCTGAGCTCCCGTCCTGAGAGCGTGGCCACCTCGGAGGATGCCCACCTTAGCATCACAGGCCGCACCTTATGACATGATGCGGAGCTATGGGTAGGATGGCTGTTCCCAGGCAGGAAACCTGGTGGGCAGATGGATGTTGTTTAGAACCCACCAGACCAAGGGTAACAGTCTGACCCATCTTCCCGCCTGTTTAATAATTCACTCTGTGCCGTTCAGGGCACCTTAACCAGAAAGAACTTCACCTTCAAACATGCGCACCTTCACCTTTCTCTCCTTTTTCTCCAGAGTAAATGACACACTGAAACGCAGGTGACCTCCGTCAGACAGGAAAGAACTGTAGCCTGAGGGCTGCTGAGAGGAATGGGCATTTGCTCAGTGTTTCCTGACCTCGGTCAAGGTCCAAGGTCCTCTCAGCTCCCCGTCTGGTCATGCTGCAGCTCCGAGGGGTAGTGACAGGGTGACCCCAAGTTCCCACTCCCACCTGGGCATCGGGCAGTCTCTCCTGTCCCGGGATCTGAGCGGTGACATTTCTTTTTTTCTTTTTTCTTTTTTCTTTTTTTTTATTTTTTTTTTTAATATATTTTATTGATTTTTTACAAAGAGGAAGGGAGAGGGACAGAGAGCTAGAAACATCGATGAGAGAGAAACATCGATCAGCTGCCTCCTGCACATCTACTGGGGATGTGCCCGCAACCCAGGTACATGCCCTTGACCGGAATCGAACCTGGGACCTTTCAGTCCGCAGGCCGACGCTCCATCCACTGAGCCAAACCGGTTTAGGCTCTTTTTTCTTTTTTAAGGGAGGGAGGGAGGGAGGGAGGGAGAGAGAGAGAGAGAGAGAGAGAGAAACATTGGTGAGAGAGAAACATTGACTGGCTGCCTCCCGCACAGCCTCAGCGGGATAGAACCCAAAGCCCAGGCTTTGCCCCAACCAGGAATTGCCCAGACCTCTTGGTATCTGGGTGCTGTTTTCTAGTTTCCAACCACTGAGCCATGCCTGCCGGGCAGGGACGACCTTTCTTAGGCTGCTCTGACGGGTATGGGACACTCTCCCTGTACAGACAGCCCAACCTGAACTCGCCTTCGTATTTAGAAGATACATGGCTCCTTTCAGAAACTGAAATAAAAGCCCAGGCACACTGTGTGCCTCCGTGTCTTCTCCACACATGAGCCCAGGCGCGGGGACGTTTTGGGGGCAGGGGAATGACCCAGAAGCCAGCTCTTGGCGTGGGGACAGCATGAGGTGGGCGTTAGGGTTGGCATGCAGACTGTCGGAGGGGAGCCGAGGGCGGGTGCCTCCTGTCTGGCCGAGCTCTGAAGGCGGGAAGCCAGGGCGGGAAGTGCGTCCTGTGGCTCTGCCTGACCTCACGAGGCCGTGGGGGAACGCGAAGGTCCGAGGCAGACCTGGGCTCTCGGATGAAAGCGTTTCCTACACATGTTGCTGCTCATTCTGCGTCATCTGCTCTCTGAAACAGACTTGGTCTGTGCAGTTTTGTCACAATATTTATTGCAAATAATGGCATTTTCTCCCAGGACTCCCTCAGGGTCTCTCCATTTTAATAGACCTTCTTCTCTGTTAAATTAGCTGCCTGTCTTTGGGGGGATTGGCCTTGAGGGACAACGATGACACTGTGAAAAGAGCACATTCTCAAGCCCTGGGTGCTCCTTGTGGCTCCTGGGCGGCTTGGTGGTGCCGTTGCATCAGGCGAACCTGTGGGAAGGAGGATCCAGTGTAGAGAGCAGCCTGGGCTTTGAAATGGGCCCCTTGCTTGCGGCTGCCTGGCCTCATGGTGCGTTCGGGTCGTCGTCCATGGGATCTCCATCAAGGCTGCTGCCCCGCAGTGAGCGCACTCAGTCCCCATGCAGGCACTGGGCCCACCTTCTAATACCCAGGCAGAGCAGCCGCCCTGGGAAGTGAGCAGAGAGACCAAGTCACAGGTCTACACGCTGCAGTCCCAGACACCACCCACCCAGCGTGGGGTCCTGGCCCTGGTGGGGGCTCCGGCCCTGTGATTCCTTCCCCGCTGGTGGAACAGCACCTTTGCAGTTCCATTCGTTAAGGTAACTATCCAGTGACCAGTCGTAAACCACACCCCTGCGCACCTCTCCCACATAAATAAATAGACATGAAAGGAAACTATTCAAAAGAGGAAATTAGAAAATAGCACATTTGTCACAGGAGGGTCCTTTCTTGTTGCCAGAGAAGATGGTCATGGCGTACGGTGTGGGACTCTGTTAGATTCAGACAAAACCGTCCTGTTGCCACTTGGCTGTCCCTTTCTGTACCACCTGTTTCCAAACCCCGAGCAAGAGTCACGCACTTGCACAGCCGCAGAAGTGCCACAGTCCCCGCTCTCGGCCTCCCTCTCAGTGTATTGTGTCCTGTGACCTAATTTTGATCTATAAATATCACACATTTTTAGGACACTTTTCCTTCCCAGAGCAACCACCAGGGGTGCCAGTGAGGGAAGAGAGGCCGCAGAGCCTGAGTGGTTAGCTGGGTGGTTCCCAAACGTTCCCATCCTCACAGCAACTACCAGCTGTGAGTAGTCACAAAGTACGTGCCTGCCCAGAGCCAGGGAAGGCGAAAGGCACAGTCCTCCACGGGCTGGCCCTGACCCCTCACTTCAGACACGAGTTATACATGAGGTCCCCAGGGCCCCCTCACTCCTGACCCCCTGGCTATAACTGCAGGGTTTCCCATGAACCATTTTAGATTTGACAATTCGCTAGGATGACCTACAGAATTCAGGAAAGTGCTGTCCTTACCATTCTGGTTTGTTTCATTATAACAAAAGGATACAACTCAGAACCAGCCAAAGGGAGCGATGGCGACTGCGAGATCGGGAGGGTCCAGGTCGGGGCCCGGCGGTCCTTGGGGAGACGTTGCCATCCGGGGGTTCCCCTAGGTCTGATGCCCAACCTTCATGGGGCGTCACTACGTAGGCTGACTGGTTGCACCATTGCCCCAGGCTGACCTCCTCCGCAGAGTGCTAGCTGTCTGGTCACATGGTTGGTCTTCCTGGCTTGACCACCCCTCCCCAATTCTGATTCCATTAGCATTAACTATCAGGTGAGTCATCTCATTAGCATTAACTATCAGGTGGGTCATCATTAGCATAAACCATCAGGTGTGCTTTGGAGACCCATCATGAATAACAGACACTCCAGTCACTTTGGAAATAGTAAGGCTTTGCAGTGGTTCTCAACCTTGGCTGCACATTAGAATCACCTGGGAATCTTTTTAAAATCCTGATTTCTGGGCCTCATCCTCCGGAAATTCTGTTTCTTTGTTACTAATGTTGTGGCCCCACCCCATAACCAAGAAACAGAATTTCCGAAGGATGAGGCCCAGAAATCAGGATTTTAAAAAGATTCCCAGGTGATTCTAATGTGCAGCCAAGGTTGAGAACCACTGGTTTAGAGGTTACCTCCCAGGAACTAGGGACAAAGACTGACCAGATTCTTTATTATAAAGCATTCCTTTATTTATTTATAAATAATAAGCACATACTATTGTGCCAATCTATAATGCACATTACAAAACACAGAAAACTAGATGCTAAAAATGATGGATTGAATATAGAGTTTTGAATAATATAGTAATGTATTATATTTCTTGTGGAAGAGCACGTTGTAGAAAACGTTCCTAAAGGTGACGGGAGTGGTGCTCACCCGCCACGGCCACACCCGCCATGACGACACCTGTTGGCTTCCCAAATATTCAAATCAGCTTCGTTGCTCTGAAGTGAAACGTAGTGACAAGGCCAGTGTGACAGGGTCCTGTGGATACAGCCCATCAGCTGCTGATGTCAAAATGTCAAAACACTCCTTTTTATGAGCAAATCGTAGAACAACAACTATCTTTACCTCCGGTTCCATCTCTAAGCCCACCTCTCATCCAATGCCTCCCCTCAGCCTGCAGCCTCTGGGTCGCATCTTTGATAGATTTGTTACCTGGCGTTCAGGAGTGAAGGACAGCGTAGCTGTGGCCCCCAGCCCAGCACTCCCTGATTGCATATCAAATAGTTAACTCCTAGAGTGCCAGGGAGCGCAATCGTGCTCCTCTTGTCTTTCGCCAAAAGTGCTGGGAGCGCTATCATAATTTTTTTCCTAATCTGTTGTAAAATCAGCAAAAATGCCTTGGCAGTTTTAGCATTGTTCCTAGGATATTGGTTGGCACTCAAAGGGTTAAGCAACGTGAAAAAATGGATGCTCTGCTAGAATTAAAATTATTTTCTTATCTTTCCGTACTTCATAAACTGATAACTTTAAATATGTATATTAATATGGTAATTTATGTAAATCTTTGTCTTCACAGTTTATATCTGGAGCTGGGTCCTTTCTTAATTGCTAGAGCACAGAATTTTATAGCCCATCAGCTTATGATGTGAAAAGTACCAACACTGACTGAATGTAGATAGCTGGATAAAACAGCTTATTTTAGGGAAAATTTCCTTAAGCTAGAAGGAAAGGTTGTCTTTAAAAAAAGTTCCCTCAAGTGGAAACCAGTGGAGTCAGGGCCCTGGGGAGGGAGGAGAAAGGCAGGAAGGGCTGGATGGTGGGGAAGCTCGTCCGAGGGGCGAGAGGCTGCTGGCCCTGCTGCTGGTGGGGCTTCGAGGCCTCACAAGCCAACAGGGTCCTCGCCCCAGCGTGAGGCAAGCCCCACAGACTGGCACCTGGGGGACTCCACCCTGTCTGCTCGCCTCACCTGACTGTCTTTAAGAAGGGAGAGAATTCCTGCGGACCAGGTGGCTGTGCGGAGCAGAGAGGTCTGTGTGCCTGGCGTCTGCAGACACAGGCCTGGCCTGCCCTGGGTGAGGCCAGGCGGCAGGTCTCCATCGTGGGCACCTCAGCAGCGCCTGACGTCCGAATCGCTGCCCCTGGGCCCCGGCCCCTGGACTGGAACCATCACCCTGGGATCCTGACAAGACCCGGCTCAGGACAACAAGAGCTCTAACCCCAGCAGTTCTAGTCTCGTCGGACCGAACTGGACTCTCATGTGTTAATCTTAACCCTCTGGGGAAGTGTATCTCACATGGAGCTTCTGGCCGTTTGCATGTTTAGGTTTTGCAGACTGGTCTCTATGACCCAGCTGTACGAACAGCCCGTGAAGACAAACAACTCGGTCCCGTGTGTTTTTACTTTGGACGGATCTTGGCGCTACATCATCCCCCCGTTGGCTGAGAAATCCCGTGGCTCAGGTAGAGACGCAGCGTGTGTCTCGGCCAGCAGGACTCAGGGCCCACAGCCTGGCCCAGCAGCAAGGACAGGACCTGCCGCCAGCCAGCTGCCTTCTGCGGCCGGGCCCCTTCCTCCGGGTGAGAAACGGGCAGAGGCACGGGTCCCAGCCAGGGCACAGGCAGACACATGGACTGTTTCCAAGCCTAGGATCAGGTCCCGGGGGTTCTGAGGGGATGTTCTAAGTGGGAGTCATTGTTCAGAGCTCTCGAAGGGCCAAGAAACATTGAGTAAGTAACTGATTGGATGTTTGAAAACATAACTTGAGGGGCCAGTCCTGTGTGTCGAGCAGCAGGGGGCTGGGAAACTCCCTCACGAATCCGGAGTCCACGGAGCAGTGAGCCGCCAGGTGCTGGGAGAATGAGGGAAGGGGGTGCGTGGACGGTGAGCTCTCAGGACTGGACGGCCTCGCTGAGCCCTGTCCCCTGCGTGGGACCGGGAGGGCAGCTCCCGGTGCCTCATGTCCCGCACGCGGCCCCATTAGACGCCTAGAGGCCAGCAGTTCTTGGCCACGAGGCCCGTGGTGGGCACTGGGTTGGGCCTCGTGACCAGCTGGATGTGCTCAGGGGCACAGGCTGGGCCCCTAGGAGTGACTGCTGCCCAGCACAGGAGGAATGGACTTACATCATCGCCTTCTGTGCCGAGGGCAGTCATCTCTGTGTCTAACATGGAAAACTCCTCCCCTGCTGCCTTGCGTTGTAGAACAAACCCAACCAACAAAAACCCTGCGTGTGTGTGTGTGTGACTGTATTTAGGGAGAAAGAAAACACACACAAACGTAGAAAATACGTAAACATGGAGGGGGTTGTTTTGGTTTTGTGTTTCACTTAATGACAACAGATTTTTAATGACTGTGAACGGTCCTGGTAGGGTCGGCCTTAATTGCCATTTGCTGAGTAACCATGGTGACCAGCATCTTGCTTCTGATCCCATTAATCTCGTTGAGTTTAAAGTAAATCCCAAAGGAGCTGCTGCAGCGACTGGGAAATAAATCATTGTTTCACACGCACAGTAAGTGGTGGCAGCCACGTTCTGTACACGTGTGTCCGTGTCCAACAAAGAAGTAAGGTGGTCCCTAGTGGGATTGAAAGCATCCCCCATGCAGGCGAGTCGTTTTACAAAATACAGCAATGATCCAAACAGTGAACATGTGGAAACACGCAGGAGAGGAGGACCCGCTCCCATCCCAACAGGCACACCGTTCACTCCGGGCAGAGATTTTCCTGGGAAGGACTTCAGTCTCAGGATGTGAACGGGAGACAAAGTTTGAGATTCTCTATGAAAAAATGCATCGTTATTGAGATGATAGGGGTCAGGATGCGTCGAGCTGGTTTGGGAGGAAGAATGGCCTCACCTGGGACTGAGACTGTCTGTCTGTGAAGAGATGCTTGCGAGTCAGGAAGTTGGGGTGACCTCCTGAGCCCCCCCGCAGCCCCGGTTGGTGGGAGCCTCGCTGTGAAGCCCTGAGGCTGAGGAACACAGGCTGACGTCCATCGCTGCATGTTGGTTTCCTCACCTCTTCCCGGAGTGAGGGGATGGGAAGGTGTGCACGCTGGCAGTCCTGTGGAGCCCAGACCCTGAGGTGCTGAGAAGGGAGCACCCCACGACCCTGGTGAGAGTTGTGTCGACATCACCAGCGTGGGGTGGGTTTGCCGAGGTCAGAGGAGGCTGATCGCACAAGCACGGGTCCTCCCATCCGGAAAGCCTGTCCCTGACCTTGGCCACCCCTCCTCACAGGGTGACTGCCCCCTCGGGTGACCTTCTCTGGGAATCGGGGATGCCCAGGCCCCCCTGCACCAGGCCAGGCCGTGGCTCTGAAGACACACGGGAGCAGGCGGGCAACTTAAACACCCCGAGGCACCCATTTCAGTCTGAGCTCCTGGAAGCAACCTGTGGGATTCCTTGGTCACACAATGTGAGCACTTGCAGTTCAGGTCCCTCCGTGTGCAGGATCTATTTTACACCTTAGTTCACCGTGGTCCACCATTTTCATGGACCCGCACAGCAGAGGCAAGAGGAAAGCACCGTTTAGATCGCTGCCTCTGCTCCTGGTTATGGGCATGCGCTGCGTCTTGTTGTCGCCAAACGGGTGCGTTACCTCAGGCACCAGAATTAGGAAGCTTACGTCCCCGGATTGTCCTGATAAAACCTGGTGCCCCCTGAGATGGAGCCATGGTCACATTCACCGGATGGGTCCATCTCATCTGAAAGCTGCGCTGGGTCCAGTGCCCTGAGTCAAACCTTCCTGGTGTGCGCCCCTTCCTGGTGCGCCTCCCTCCGCGGCTGGAGCTGTTTGCTTTTCTTCTCTTTGCAAGTTGAGGGAGCTCATCGCTATTTTCCGTTTAATAATCCCGAAGGATCTGGAACTTGCTGGTAAGGACACACACGAGCTTACCTTCTTCACACTTTGCAGATCTTTTCCTGTAAACTTTCATCAAGTATTTTGCTTTTCGACGTGTCCACTCTCTCCTGACCACTCAGTGCGAGGTATGTCTCCCACCGGAGTCTTGTCCTTGACAAGGTCTCCGCCTTCACAAAGGGAGATTGAAGACCTGCTCCTGTGACACCCGAGCTCTGAAGGTCTGCGGAACCCTCTGCCCACCTGTGACAAGCGGTGCGGGGGGTCTGGGCTGCGGACCTGCCTCTCTCCCGAGTGATCCCAGACAAATGGTTCACCCGCCCCAGGACTCACGTTCCTCAGCTGTGAAGTGGGGGTTGAACCCTCTCCCCCTGAGTTACTCTAAGGGTTAATTAATGTAGCGAATATATACGGTTAGAGTAGCACCTGCAAATATTGCCTGTTGGAATTATTATCCAAGTTAAAATCAACAGTTGGTCACATGGAAATTTATTCTGAATTCTAGGTTTCCCCGTTTATAGTCAGTTCAAGCACCAGCCCATTGTATTATAATTTTGATATTGATCAACCTGGCATTTTTATCTTAAAAATGACTATCAGTTCTTATAAATCATTTTAAAAATTACCATTGACTCCCCATTCCTAGGCCCAGTTGACAGGTTGTGTGTGATGGATTTCCTGGAACTGAGGGGTTTCTCAGAAAATGCGACTTTTTCTCCTAAAACAGAGACTTTTTCTCCTAAAGCAGAGACTGTCTGGGCACATTGGGCCAGCTGTGAAGGTGGGTGTGGGAAAAGGAAGGAATCGTCGTAATGTCAGCTCATCAAGTGCAGAAGAATCCTTCACACAGCACCTTTGGTACTTTAATTTTTAAAAACACATTTTTATTGATTTCAGAGAGGAGGGGAGTGAGAGAGAGAAATAGAACCATCAATAATGAGAGAGAATCATTGATGGGTTGCCTCCTGCACGTCCCGCTCTGGGGATCAAACCCGAAACCTGGGCATGTGCCCTGACCAGGAATTGAACCCTGACCTCCTGGTTCATAGGTCGACGCTCAACCACTTAGCCACGCTGGCTGGGTTGGTACTTTCATTTTTGACTTGTTATCCCTGATGAGTACTGATGGGTGATATTTTACTGGACTAAGTAATTCCAAATTTGGGCCTTTTTTGCTGTTACCATCACGTGTGGGATATATTTCTCCTCCTTCATTTTGTGCTGTTCCACTGTCTTCTGATCACTTTTTTGCCTGTTCTTTTTCTTTCAGGTCAACTCAGATCAAAACCTACTCTTGGGATAACGCCCAGGTGATCCTGGTGGGGAACAAGTGTGACATGGAGGACGAGCGTGTCGTCTCGGTGGAGAGGGGCCGGCGTTTGGGGGAACAGCTTGGTAAGTGGCACCGGACGAGGAGGGGAGCTGGCAGTCCCCGAGGCCAGCTGCGTGGGGGAATGGGCTGGGGGAGATGGTCAGCCCGGCCGTGGGAACCCGCACACTCTCCAGGGCGAGTGGGTCCCCCCACACTCGGGCATCGTGAGGATCCAAGCCCCTCACTGAGGCAAACGGGGCTGCCCAACTGTGACCCAGTACGGGCCTCCGTTCTTACTCCAGGAGAAACAGGCTCTGCACAGGGGCTCCCGTCCCCTACATCCTCACGACACTTCCTGCTTGTCCGTTATGTGGTGCTCACCGCCTGTCCTGACCGTGAGGCAGCCTCCCCTGTGGTTGGACTTGCATTTCCTGGTGACCAGTGGCTTTGAGCATCTTTCTTGGACCTACTGGCCATCTGTGCGTCCTCTTTGGAGTCAGACAGGCTACCATTGCGCCACGAGGTCCTAGCTGTGCGTCCTCTTTGGAAACATGTCTGTTCAGATCCCCTGTCCATTTTTAATTGGAATTTTTGCTGTTGAGTTATGAGCTCTTTACATATTTTGAATATTAAACCCTTATCAGGTATATTTGGAAATATTTGCCTCCATTCAGTAGATTGCTTTTTCATTGTATTGTTTCTCTTGCTTTTTAGTTTGATGTCTCCCACTTGTTTTGTTGTTGTTACTTCTGTTTAGATTTTGTTGGTTTTTTGTTCTTGCTTTTATTGAGTTTCATTCTAGTGTCAAACCCAATCATCTTCAAGGTCAATGTCAAGGAGCTTCCCCCGTGTCCTCCAGGGTGTCAGGGTCTGGGTCTCACAGTCATGTCATTCATGTTGAGCTCTTTTCTTCGTGAGCTAAGGTAGCATTCCCGCCCCACTCTCTGGAATGGCGTCCCGTTCACCCAGCATCACTTATGGGGGACGTGTTCTGTGATTCCCGGCTCCGTTGTCATAAAGGAGTGGACGGTGTAGGAAGAGGTTTATTGTTGGGTTCCTGTTTTGTTTCATTGATTTATGGATCCGTTCCTTTGCCAATATCATGCTATTTTGATGGCTGTGGCTTTGTAAAATAGTGTGAATTCATGGAGTGTGATGCTTCCAGCTTTGTTGTTCTTGCTCAGGGTTGCTTTGGCGATTCAGGGTCTTTTTGTGGTTCTATACAAATTTTAGGATCATTTGCTCTCTTTTTGTGAACAATGCCGTTGTATTTTTAAAATAGGAGTTGCACTAAATCTGTAGGTTGCTTTGGGTAGTAGTATGGACATTTGAGTTCTTCTAATCCACGAGCATAAAATCTCTGCATTTATTTGCGTCATCGTACTCTTTGCGTGCGCCATCACACTCTCTTCAGTCACAGGTCGTTCACCTCCTGGTGAAATGTATTCCTAGGCAGTTTGTTCTTCATGCCGCAGTAAATAGGGTGTTTTCTTAATTTATTGTCTGATAGTTCATTATTGGTGTATAGAAATGCAGTGGCTTTTACAAATGTTTTTTATTGATTTTTAGAGACAGAGGAAGGGAGAGGGAGAGAGAGATAGAAACATTGATGAGAGAAACATTGATTGGTTGCCTCCTGCAGGGCCCCTGCTGGGGATTGAGCCCGAAACCCGAGCATGTAGCCCTGATCCGGCACAGAACCAGCAACCTCCTAATGTCCAGGTCCACGCTCAACCGGCTGAGCCACACTGGCTGGGGTCTTCAAAATTTTATAGACAAGTCTCTGGCCCTCCCTAGCTGGTTTGGCTCAGTGGATAGAGTGTCGGCCTGCGGACTGAAGGGCCCCAGGTCAAGGGCACATGCCTGGGTTGTGGGCTCGATCCCCAGTAGGGGGCGTGTAGGAGGCACCCGATCCATGATTCTCTCATCATTGATGTTTCTATCTCTCTCTCCCTCTCCTTTCCTCTCTGAAATCAATAAAAAAATATATTTTAAAAAAAGTCTCTGTTTCCTGATCATCATCGACTGAAGTGCTGGTTTCCCATGATGCTGGTGTATGTGGCTGGGAAGGTAAAGGTTTCTAAGAACAAGGCCATTTGATTGGGAGGTAACATCCATCATGTGACTTAGAGGATAGGCTGAGGTATGTGCATCTGTGGCTCTGGCTTAGTGCAGGAGCTGGAACACCCGGGCACACAGGTGTGGGTGTGAGTGGCCTGACACACGGGGATTGACTGAAGGCACAGATTTCACCTGGAGGAGGAGGAGTTATTGCACAGTTTCACGCACAGTTGCCCTGAATCCAACTACAAGCTGAAGTAACAGTAGTGTTGGTTTTTATCCTGAATATTCAATTTTATGACAAATAGCATCTCTGGTTAGTGAGAGGAAGCCTGCTTTTCAGAGGTTTTTACAGTTGACCCTCGAACAGCACAGGCCTGATAATCCAACCCTCAGACCGTGTCATGGGGTGACCCCTCCAGCCAGGCTGGATCCATGCAGGGCTGTTACCATACGGCATTCTCTACCTGGGCGTCTCCACCTGGGACACCTCCTCCTCTCCACCTGGGTCCCAGGTTAGATTAGGTCAAGGCACTGAGAGCTCTGCCTGGTGGGCCAAGGACCCTTTTGTTGACCTCAAAGTGTGCACCTGCAGCAGTGAAAGCAGTCACATCGGACTAAGACCGTGCGGTGCCGGGCTGTCCTAATGGCCAAATCCTTCTGATGCCACTGGGGTCAGTGCCTCCAGAGTCAGGCCGATAAGGAAGGACGTGTGGGCAGAAGAGATGAGAGAATTGGACCAGCAGCTGGGACGGTGTGCTGAATTGAGGAATCGTTTTCTCCAAAGTCTCAGGCAGGGACCCTGGCTTCCTGAGTAGGTCCCGGCATCTGTGACAGGAAACAGCCCCGTGAGCACTGGGAACCCCCCCGAAGGCCAGTCCACCTGCCATCTTTACACCTGACACGTGGACCACCGGGCCCTGTGGGCTGCACAGACAGAAGAGAACTCTTCCCACTCTCGCCGTAAAGAAATGCAGAATGTAAAGAGAAACACTAGCCAAGGAGGGTTTGAGGTGTCCACCCCTATCTCACAGACCCTGGCTCTACTCAGGGTTCTTCAGCTCAAGTCCTGCCATTAGTCACAGGGACTTTAATCGTGGACACAGAGTAGCCAGTGAGGTTCAAGCTCAAATGAGCCATCTGACTATCCAGTATTGTCACCAAGTTAGACATTCTAACACATGAGAATGGCTTTTTGTTCTCTACCCTTCGATACTATTTAAGAAGTAAGTGGTTCTGAGGCGCCAGAGGGATTTTGACATGGATGTAAAATGTTAGTCCATTCTTTGTCCTTGGCCCAAGGAGCTGGGGTGAAGCCACAGGATTTAATCATTCTGAGTCCGTGGCTCCTCTGAGATGGGGCCAGATATAACCAAGGATTTATAGGGTAAAATGCAGACTAGATTAGGAAAGTGTTTCTGTGTTCAACCCAGTACACCCCAGATCAATGTCCCCAAATGGACCAGAGCAGCCCATGGCAACTGATTGGCAAGCTCAGGGCGGAAGTGGGGGTGAAGGGCATGAAGGGAGAGATTGGCTTGTGTCCGGAGCAGCGCACAAAGCCGCCTGGGCCCAGGTGCCGTCACACGTCCTAGAAGTGTGAAACTCACTGCATTTTCGTACTTGCCACTCTAGCAGCTCATTTGAAATTTCTCAGGGTCCTTCCCTAGATGAAGGGCATTGCTGCCGATCGGGGCCGAGCTGAAAGCCCCGGCGGCTAATCCCTCTCAAGCTTTTCCTGCAGGAGGCACAGCAGCTCCAGGGAACTCAGTGGCACGGTGGCGCCCCCTGGCGGCCGTTCACCAAGCCCCCTCCGACCTTCCACTGGGGACACAGACAGAGCTGCCCAGGAAATCCAAGCTTTGAATGAATGGAAAACTATGAGAATTAATTATTTTCGTAGGGTCCAAAATGGGGAAAGAAGAAAATGCCAAAGAACATCAGTGCTAGAAAAGATTTCACGAGGTTCCACGGTGGCCAGGGTTGGGAAGGAAGGAAAGATAAACCCTGTGTTGAGGATCCTGAGTGTTGGCTCCTGACCTGGCCGAGGGCTCCTTCAGTCTGTGCAGCCTCGCTGGGAGCACAGGTGAATCAGAGAGAGAAAGCGCCTGAGCATCACCGAGCCCAGGGTTTGTGGAAATGGCAGCGCATGCCTCCCCCCAGACCCCCGCCCTGTCCCACCGTCCCCGCCCTAACCACACCCAAGTCCCTTCCCTTCTGGCAGAATGACCGGGCTCTGCTTCCTGTGTTCCCTGCAGGGTTTGAGTTTTTTGAAACAAGCGCCAAGGACAACATTAACGTCAAGCAGACCTTCGAGCGCCTGGTGGACGTCATCTGTGACAAAATGTCAGAGAGTCTAGACACTGAGCAGGCCGCCACCGCTGCGAAGCAGAGCGAGAGGCTCAAGGAGACGCCGCCCCCGCCGCAGCCTGGCTGTGGCTGCTAACCCCTCAAGGGCAGCGGGGCCTGGCACCAGCCGGCAGCATCCATGGAAGGCCGGCAGCCTGCACTCACTGCCGCAGGGAGACGAGGGAGAGCTGTGTGTCGATGGCTGTTCCATGCACTGAATTCTTGGGCAACTCCCTGAGTGGAAATGTGGCAAATACGTGATCTTAAACCCATGAGACTCTCCACCCACCCACATCTGGTATTTGCATGTGATTTGTTCTGTGTCTTCTAGGGTCTTTATGTTTCAGATTTCTTCTCAGACTGGGCTACTGCTGGGACCTCAGGCGGCTATACATGCACTTCTGCTGACTTTTGTGCCATGGGTTCGAATTCTGCTGGTCACTGGAGGGGATGGTAACAAGGCCTTGCTTGTGTTGGGAGGGGAGACGGGAGATCTCAGGATATCTTGTTTGCTTTTAATTGAAAATCAAGTGGGCACAGGACTCATATTTTCTGAGTAAATTACCCATTTTCAGGGCAGGTTACTGTACAAGGCAGGTCACTGTGTCTCGTTTTCAGTGTTATTAATAACTGGGAGACCAACTATAAAGAAATTGAAATATTGTTTAAGGCCCTTGGCAAGATTCCTAAGAGATGGGTATTCACCTGCCTGGAACTGGTCTGAACGGATCGTAGCTTAGATGTTTAAATGAGGGGCACCCTCACCAGGCCTGCTCTTTCCACTGATGCTTCCCAACAGGCTGGGCATTGGAGGGCACTGGCCGGGTGGCCGGGAGGATTGCACTGAAGGTTATGCAATAGGCGTGCTGACAGCAAGGGTGTATGTTACGGGGGAGATTGCATTCTACAGTGAGGAGCTGTAGAATGAGCTCCCCCATCACTTCACTAGATAGCCACCCATAACATGCACTGCCCCATAACACACTACCCCCCATGACATGCACTACCCCCCATAACACACACTACCCCCCATAACACACACTACCCCCCATGACACACACTACCCCCCCCATAACACGCACTACCCCCATAACACACACTACCCCCCATAACACGCACTACTCCCATAACATGCACTGCCCCCATTACACATGGTAGCTCCATAACAGGCAGCAGCACCAGCCCTCTGGCTCAGACCCGGGCGCAGATTGAAGCTCCTTGGAGCCCTCCTCCTGCAGGGCACAGCTCCCGATGCCCGCGTTTTCCTGATCAGAAGCCGTCTGAACAGGATCCCCATGGACCCAGGTTGGGAAAGAGACCACTGTCCTCTCCACCTTTTCCATCAGCCGTTCATCCTTCTCGAGCGTCTCCCCATCCCTGCCTCCGTCACCAGATGCTCCGAGTCCAGGAGACACTCAGCACCCAGCAGCAACGTGAGAGGCAGGAGGGCACTGTCAACACCGCCCCCCCGACACCCCGACACCCTGAGACGCCCCGACATCCCGACACCCTGAGACACCATGGGTAACGCAAACCCCAGCTGCTGCTCGGACTCACTGGGTGGCCCAACCCCGCCCAGCGCGCCGACAGCAGGCGGCAGAAGGCACGAATTAGGAGGAGGAGGACAGCCGAAATGGGAGGAGGACAGCCGCTGAGGTGGGCTCACCCTGTTTTGGGGCTCGTGTTGAAGATGTTTCTCCACTTTTCTAAAGTAGAGAATCTTCCTGTGAAAGTGCTGGTGGGAGTGTATTGGGCAGCGGTGGGCAGGGACAGGACACGTCTCAGATGCCGGAGACCACGGGCGAGCTGCATAGGGATCGTCGGGGTGACTGGACCGCGGCTGAGCTGCGTAGGGATCATCGGGGTGAATGGACCGCGGCCGAGCGTCTTGCCAAGGAGCATCTGTAAACTCTGTTTTCCACCGCAAGGGAACCTTGGTGTGGGTTTCATCGAGGGAGAAGTTTGCAGGAAGGACCCCACGGAGCTGGAGTGAATGGCACGGTGTGTCTTCTGTGATGTGTGTGGGGAGAGTATTCTCCATCTGACCTCAGCGAGGGATCCTCCTTCTAAAGTCAAATTTGGCAAAAAAGGATCCAGCCCAGGGTTAACTAAGGGAGCGCCTGTGTATGGCATCAAGTTATATGACATATCAATTATCGCACTGTTGTTCCAAGGGTTTTCAGCCTTTGGCCATGTGTGCCCCCCCCACACACATGCACACACATGCACACGCACGCGCGCACGACACCTCCTACCTGCTCCCCATCTGCCAGCAGCTTAAACAACCAGAGGTCATTTTTACTAACGGCCTCACTAAATGCGTATTCAAAAGATGAAGACACCTTAAAACAGATGCCATTTAGCTTGTGAATGCCAGACATGCATCTTTTGTCCTTGATGCTATTCAATTAGTGTTTCAACTGGATTATTCTCCCTCTGGACACCTATCACCTGCCCCCCCCCCCCCCTTACTTTTAGAGACAAACCTGATGGATCTGAGGAAATACGTCCGAGTGCTCTGATTTGGGGACGTTGCCTTCGTTCCTAAGGGAGCGGAAACATTGGACTGAAGTTGTTTTGTCAAATAGTCGCCCATGAAGCAGATTCGCATCTCAGCCTCTGGACGGTGGGTGGGTGTGGAAGGTGCTGGGGGTTAAGTCCTAATTGGGAAGCTCCAGGCACCCCCCACGGCCCCTGCGAAGGCTCACTTGGGCAGGAGGAGCTCATGCGGCCGCTCCGCCAGCAGCTCCTCCTCGTGACCTTTCAAAGTCTCCAGGCTCCTCCTCAGGGTCCCCAGGCGTCCGTCCCTCTGCTGCCTGGTGCATCCTGCAGGCCCTGGGGACTCCGTTAGAAATGTGTCCAGACGCCACCAGGCTGTCTCAGGGCTGAGGGAGCAGCTGCCTGTGGAAAGCAGATAATTTTGAAGTCATGACTAAAAACCCTTCTAGACCAAAGTGTTTATTCAGAGTTTTCACATCGTATTGAGATGCTCTATCAGGCGTCTTGGGAGCTGGCCTGTGTCTCTCTAGAATCCTCCCTATGTGAGTGCATGTGTGGTTCCAGGACTCTTCCCTGTGCTCTGTCAGCATGCTCGGGGCCTTTCCAGTGGCCGGAAGGTGCAGCCCCACAGCTGTGGCAGCTTCGCCCCTCTGTGCACAGCAACTGCACCCCACAGGTCACCAGGACAGCACCTGCACCCCACAGCTCACCAGGAAAGCACCTGCACCCCACAGCTCACCAGGATAGCACCTGCACCCCACAGCTCACCAGGACAGCAGCTGCAACCCACAGCTCACCAGGATAGCAGCTGCACCCCACAGCTCACCAGGACAGCAGCTGCACCCCACAGCCCACCAGGACAGCAGCTGCACCCCACAGCTCACCAGGATAGCACCTGCACCCCACAGCTCACCAGGATAGCACCTGTACCCCACAGCTCACCAGGATAGCAGCTGCACCCCACAGCTCACTAGGACAGCAGCTGCACCTCACAGCTCACCAGGAGTCTTGCTGCTGAGTTGACCGTTAGGGTCAGCTTGTTAGAGTTCTTAATATTTTAGGTGAAGTTTGACCAAAGCCAGTCAAAGACATGAGCCTGTTTTATGTTCTGGAATGAAGTGAAACAGATTGAGTAAAAGATGAAGTTGATGACCAGAAAAAAGCATCAGTATCCCTGCAGTGCACCAAAGGCTCCAGATGCCAGAAGTATAGCCTCCCCTAGGGCAAAGCCAGGTCTGGGGAACGTGACTAAGACATATCTACCCATTGTTATTGGTGTCTCATAAATAAACGTTTTCTCTTGAAAATTTTTACAGAAATGCTTGACACTTCAGTCAAATACGATTTCCCTTTGGTAGATGAAAATATTTGCACTTGGGCCACAAACACAGTGTTGCCTCTCCCACATGCACACACATGGGTGCATGCACACACAGAGACACATGTAGAGGCACGTGCACACACATGACACACGTTTTATGAAGGGAAATGCCTGTATTCGGCGCTCTCAGTGCCAGAAAAAAGGGAGCTTTTGCTACACTCCAGCTGTCACTCAACAACTATTTAAATCGGTCTATAAAATAGATTCTTTGCACTGATTTGGGTGTCTGTGCACATAATTGGTTCCCATTAAAAAGAGGATAGAGCGAAAACACATTTTGCAAACATTCTAGACAAAATACATTATTTCTGAAATTATGTTAGAGCTCACGTATTGAGACCAGGCCATCTGTTTGTGGGCAAATCAAGCTTTATTTGCCCAGCTCTCTCCGCAGCTGCTGGGTGTGTGTCACTGCACGTGTTACAGCGCAAGTTGGAGGTGGCATTTGTGTTCCCCTCCCTCCCATCCACATCGCCCTGCGCTGTCCTGGGCATCACCGGCTGAAGTGAGGCAGGGCTTTACCTAGTATTTCATTTGCCTGAGTTCATACTTCCCTTTACTGTGGACAATTGAGAGTTGGCTGTGACTTTATATCTGAATGAAAATTTTCCATATCCATGTTTTTGGTGGCCGGGGTCGCTGTGGCTCATGACTGTGTACCTAATGGCATGTGGTGTGTGAGCTGCAGGCCCCTGCCTTTCAGGGAGGTGAGCGTGTCCTGCGTCCGTCCAGGTTTTCTGCACCGTTAGGATGGTTTCCAAGCGTTGTCCCATCACCCCTAGGATGTGTGCTGAATGGAAGTTCTCCGTGTTCCTGTGAATATGTCGTTAATGTCAGATGTGATGTGACGCCGTTGGACTGTCCACATGTACAACTATTAATGGTGTTTGTGGAACTGAAATGTCTTAAATGTTGCATGAAATATGTTACAAAAATAGATTTTTTTTCTATTTTCAACACCTCAGAATTGAGGGTTCATGGGCCAATAAGTGCAATATTTAATGACTTATTCAGTGTATATAAATGAGTGAAAGTGAATTACAGCAAATGTGCGAAATGCTGTGGGTGGCGTGTGACCTACTCAAATGATCTCCTGTAGCCGTGTGTGTCTAGCGTGTGCTTATACAGTCAGTACCTTATTGTGTTGTGTGAAGCTCCTCTGTGCTACCTCAAAGTTCTTTATTTCCTATAAGACCAAACGTCTAGTTACCTGCAAATATATGTCAGTTTTGCCTTTTAGAATTGTGGGTTTTGTTTTTAAGACAGAATGGTTGTTAGTTTACTTTATATAGTAATTTTCTTGTTAATTCGGAATTCTCCTTTAGCCTTTTTTAAGAGGCCAATTTAGCTACCTAAGAAAATATATGCACATAAGAAAAAGTCGTTTTTATTCTCAGAAATGTTGATCACATGTTCTGTCTACTAAGAATTTTCACTCTTGTATTTGTATGTATACTTATTGTAACTCAATCTTGTATTTTGTTTTCAAATTTAACACTGTCAACCCGGGAATCCTAAAATATTCGTATCTGTTTAGGTTGTAGCTAATGTCATTTCAGTTCAGTTCTCAATTGTCCGCACCAGGAAGGTGGAGACAGAAAAGCCAGGTTCCCTACATCACTTTGGTATCGCAAAGCCTCACGTGCACCCTCAGCCCTGTCAGCCTCACAGCCATGGCCTAGAACGCACTGCGATGCAGAGTCCAGCCATGAGGCCTGGTGGCTGGTTCTGACTGTTTATGTTTGTGACGTTTAAAGTAGGGCAATGACCTTGAACTCCTCTCTGCCATCCCAGTTTTTAGGCACAGCATTCATCTTAAAATCGTGCTTTGCCTTCCCATTCACCCAGCAAAGGACATCACGACACCTCGAGCAGTGAGGACTTATTCACTCAGAAGGAAAAGAGCGGTGTCTAGACGGCGTGGTCATCGGCACCTCCTGCAAGGCCTCCACTCCTTCCTCGGCCGGGCCATCGCCTGTGAGGACCTTCCAGTCATGTCCGATGGCTCTGGGCGCCCACTGGGATGTGCGCCTGGCTCATCCGGGATAGCCGGAAACGCGTACTCAGCTCTCAAACCCACTGAGGAAGTTGGTGGTTAGTGATGGCCCTGTAACAAATTAAGGAAAAATGAAAGCAGGTAGCCAACATTAGAATCATAATTAAGAGTGTGTTAATGTTTAGTCAGTCATTGCACAGCTGCTGAGTCTCATGTGCCCAGCACTCAGCTTAGTGACTGAAGGGGGAGGCCGGGCGGGGGGGGGGGGGGGGGGGCAGGATGTGTCTAAATGTGAAGTTAGGGCAGGAGTGGGAGCACAGGGTGTGGGGCCTGCCGGACGGGAGGGAACGACCCCATTGAAGACGTCAGATGTGACCCCGGAGAGAATCTGACCTGAGGAGATTGTGCCCAAGACACAGCAGGATGGGGACAGATGTTCTTCGTGAACAGAAAGACAACAGCCGGCAGCTGTAAGCCATTGTTCTCGCAGCCAAACGGGCCTGTGAAGCCCATCCCCCCCCCCCCCCCCCCCACGAGCAAGACAGGCTGCAGCACCGTCGCTGTCTGTGCTGCGCAGCCCCAGACATGGCCATGGGACACGCATTGTTCTGAAGACATGGCCACAGAACACGCATTGTTCTGAAGACATGGCCACGGGACACGCATTGTTCTGAAGACAAATTAGAAACATTGACATCGTTCCCAGGTGCCAAACACAAGGGTTCCCTTCACTGTCACCCGCAGACAGCGCCATGGCGCCCGGAGGTGTGCCAGTGCTCCCTGTGCCACAGAGTGTTGGGGTGCACAGACGAACCCCCTCTGTGATGGCACCGGCTCCCTGGGGCACTGTGGAGCGTGTCCTGAGCAAATATTAGCAACAGCTCCGTGCTTTCCCCCAGTGGGTGCAGCGTTTGGTTGAAAACTGCTACTCGGCACACAGCCCCCACCTGTCCACGGGGGCTCCTGTCTGGTTCAAAGCTATAAAGTGTATTCACATTGTGAAGTTTCAGTTCTCTCTACTGAAATTAATTGTGTAATAATGGTATGTGCTGTATTAGGTATTAAACTTGTATGTGAATTCTGTATAGAAAGTGGTTTTGGTTCTTTGGATTTATCCTGTTTTAATTTTTGGAGATTACAATAAATATCTTAAGAGATTATATTCCTGAATTTCCAGCCTTAGTCTGATAATTTGTATATACCCCTTCAGTTGGTATTATTTTTCATCTTAGGATGCCTATTTCCATTTCTCATGACGATCCTCGTCTAGGCCCAATGCTGAGAAACCTGAGACAGAGTGTGAATACATTTTTATTTAGGGCTATGGGTTGTCAACATCTTTGAGATGCAGGCTGGGCTGAGGGACCCCCTCACCCCACAGGAATTTTGTGCACTGGGCCCCTAGTCCTATATAATAAAAGCCTAATATGCTAAGTGTACAGTCGTCTGTTCATTCGTTCAACCAATCAAAGCATAATATGCTAATGATATGTTAAGGTTGCTCAACCACTTGCTAGGACATGCACTGACCAACAGGGGGCAGACACTCTGACCGGTAGGCTAGCTTGCTGCTGGGGTCTGCCAGATTGGGACTGAGTGAGATGGGCCAGACACACCCTGGAGCCCTCCCACAGTCCCTCCCCGGCTGGCCAACCTCCCACGTCCCACCCCAGCCTGGTGATCATGCATTGGTGGGGTACCTTGGCCTGGCCTGCACCTTCTCACAATCGGGGACCCCTGGAGGATGTCGGAGAGCCCCTTTTGGCCCAATCCCGCTCAACACAGGAGCTGCCCCCTGGTGGTCAGTGCCCTCTCACAGGGGGAGTGCTGCTCAGCCAGAAGCTGGGCTCATGGCTGGCCAGCGGAGCAGCGGTGGTGGGAGCCTCTCTCGCCTCCATTGCAGCACTAAGGATATCCAACTGACATCCCCCAAGGGCTCCCATACTATGAGAGCATACAGGCCAGGCTGAGGGACCCCCCCCCCCCAGTGCATGAATTTCGTGCACCAGGCCTCTAGTGTGGTGATAATAGCAAAAATGCCCAAATTTGGAATTAATTACTTCAGTAAAATTTCTCCCATCAGGTACTCATCATGGATAATGTGAGTCAAAAATGAAAGTACCAGCCCAGCTGGCATAGTTCAGTGGTTGAGTGTTGACCTATGAACCAGGAAGTCAGGGTTCGATTCCCAATCAGGGCACATGCCCTGGTTGTGGGCTTGATCCCCAGTGGGGGGGCGTGCAGGAGGCAGCCCATCAATGATGCATTGGGGCGGGGCGGGGGGGGAGGGTCCCTCAGCCCGGCCTGCAATGATGCCAGTGTCCCTCGCCCCGGCCTCCGGCCTGAGGCCCCTCCCCTCCCACCTCGTGGCCAGCTCAGGGGTCATCTCCATACCCACAGGCCTGTGTCTGCTGCCCATTTGGATGTGAGGTAATGACACCAGGAGGCAGACTGGCACTTGACTTCATAAGGAGCTAGTGTGTTAGGGAGAAAGGCCTCCATTCTCGGAAATCCTGAAATCCCAGACTGTGCAAACTTGCAAGAGCCTGAAGGCTGACTGTGAGCAGGGGTTTTCAAACTCTTTTCACACTGAATACTTTTTGCAAACCAAGTCTTACCTGAGGCCATTATGTAAAACAGATGCTAAGTTGCCTGGGGCGCAGGGGTGGGTGTTGAAGGCCCCTGGGAGATGGGACCAGAGTCTCCTTTCCCCTGTGGCTCTGGGTCCAGGGAAATGGGGGTTGGGGTTGGTCCTGGCGGTGGGGTGGGGCCTAGCCAGGAGAGGGGGAGCCCTGGGGAGAGTCCAGTGGCTATTTACTAACTGTACAGAAGGGCTTCAGTATCTTCAGAACTGTGTGTTCATGCCCGAGAGGCTGGGCCAACAAACTCATCTTTCACAGCAAGAAGTCAGTCTATACACACAAAAATGAAAATATGTCTTTGGGGAAAATCATAATGACTTCAACCTTTAATGTTCCCACTGTTTCTTTCTATTTTTTTTAATCTTGAAGGGAATTTTAGGGGAAGTATCTCTTGTCCAGAGGAAATCGTTATATGAATTCACCAATTCCACCAACTTCTCTTTCTTTTCTTTTTTTTTTTTAAAAAATACATTTCTATTGATTTAAGAGAGGAAGGGAGAGGGAGATAGAATCATTGATTGGCTGTCTCCTGCTTGCCCTGTACTGGGGGTTAAGCCTGCAACCCGGGCATGTGCCCTTGACTGGAATCGAACCTGGGACCTTTCAGTCCACAGGCTGACGCTCTATCCACTGATCCAGACAGGGTAGGGCAATTTCTCTTTCTTTTGTGAAATTCAAGTAAAATTAAATTTAAAATTGTATCTGAAATATGGTTGTTATGGTTTTATAAAAGTATCTCTACCACATGTTCATTACCCAGGCATCTGTTTTTGTATTTGCATATTAAGTTGTCCAAAATGATTCTCACCTAATGTGATTGGTTATTTTGGCTGGTGGGACTGAGGTTGTGTTTCTACCTCTATCTTTGGGACTTCAGCATGTTTGACTGAATTCTGTATAATGAACAGATGCCAGTTTTTATCTTAGTGTGATTTTTTTTTCTTAAAAAGAAATACAGGATGAAAACAGCAATGAACTATTCATTCAGCAAATATTGATTGAACAACTTGATGCCAGGTTGCTATGGTTACTGATAAATTCAGGTTTTTGGTTACTACACCTTGTAAATCTTTTCTCCCAGGTCTCCCTGCAATTATTGTGTGCTGCCACTAGGTGGCAGTAGACACAGCAGTATTTTGGGTTTGGGAGGTGGTTTTTTTTTTTTTTTTGATCAGATAAGACTTTGAATTCCAGATTTGTAAGTTCTCATTGGCAATTTTTGTTGTTGTTGTTAATTGTGCCTATTGTATATATGTTTTAAATCTCACAAGGTATTATTTAAAACAGTCAATATTTAGTTTTATCTACCTTTTACTTTGTCAGTCTTTATTCTGACTTTATTGACTGCCTTTACCTGGGATCGTTTTCTCTCTGCCTGATGAGCATTTAATGTTTATGTTGAGTACTGAGTGAGCTGGTAAGAAATCCTGACACCTCTTAGTGATCTAAAACCATCTTTATTTCGTGTTCCCTTCTGAAGGGTCTCTAGCCTAGTGCTTCTTGCTCAATTTAACATAATTGTGCCTTTTCTCCTGGCTACTTTTAAAGTCCTCTCTTTAACTCAGCGGTTCTCAATCTGTGGGTCGCGACCCCTTTGGGGGTCGAACAACCCTTTCAGGGGGCCGAAGGACCCCCTTAGGGGTCGCCTAAGACCATCGGAAAACACATATCTAATTACTTATTGTTTTTTTGATTAATCACTATGCTTTAATTATGTTCAATTTGTAACAATGAAAATACATCCTGCATATCAGATATTTACATTACGATTCCTAATAGCAGCAAAATTACAGTACTGAAGTAGCAACAAAAATAATTTTATGGTTGGGGGTCACCACAACATGAGGAACTGTATTAAAGGGTCATGGCATTAGGAAGGTTGAGAACCACTGCTTTAACTTCATTTTTTCACCAATTTGGCAGTGAGCAGCCAAGGGTTCTTAGAGCTCCTTGAGTCTGTGCCTTGATGTCTTTTGGAAATAGCCATGATTCCTTCAAGTATCACTTCTGAACGTGCCTGGGCTGGTGCTGTGGGCAATCTGTCTGGACAGTCGCTCCCCGCTGGTCCCTGGAGATGCTTGGGTGCCGGGAGCCGGTCCATCCTTGCTGTTTCAAGGGACCTGGCATATATGGCATACTGTTCTTAATATGTTTGCTCACCTTCTTGGCACTGTGTTTTAACCAAGGTCTCCTCTCTGAGAAAGGTTGTTTCCCCAGGTAGGGATTTTCCCCTGAAGTTAGGGAGGGAATAAAACCCCTCAACTAAGTGCCAGGTGGGTAATTAATCACTTTAACTATGAACAATCATGCTTAAGCTACATAATCTTTACTCCCTGGAATGGAGATAAGAAACGCCCTAGCCTTTGTAATAGAGATTGATAGGATTGAATCAACTGGTATAAATACAGATGTAACAAGACAGCAAGACACAGAACTTAGAACACAGAACTTAGAAGACAGAACTTAGAACACAGAACTCAGAAGACAGAACCAAGAGAGACAGAACCTAGGCACAGAACCTACACAGAACGTTCTCTAGAGACAGAAGAACTTCGCTGGAGAGAACATGGCAAAAGATCCTGGACAGAAACTGGCCTCAGAACCTAGAGACAGAACCTAGCGAGAGAACATGGCA
This sequence comes from Myotis myotis, assembly GCF_014108235.1. Taxonomy (NCBI): domain Eukaryota; kingdom Metazoa; phylum Chordata; class Mammalia; order Chiroptera; family Vespertilionidae; genus Myotis; species Myotis myotis. The sequence goes on along the minus strand of NW_023416357.1, from coordinate 18,335 downwards.
AAAGATCCTGGACTGAACCTGACTACAGAAATTGGCAAGAGAACCTGACTAGAACCTGGTGACTGAACCTGGCTGGAGAACCTGGACAGAACCTGGCTGGAGAACCTAGCAAGAGAACATGGCTACAGAACCTGGCTGGAGAACCTAGCAAGAGAACATGGCTACAGAACCTGGCTGGAGATCCTAAGCAGAACCTCTCTGGAGATCCAGACCAGAACTTGGCTGGAGATCCTGGCTGGAGATCCTGGCTAGGCTGCTGATCAACTGAACACTGTCTCCGTGTCATTCCTTCTTCACCGACTCCATCCACACCTTTGGGGACCCCTGGACCCGCTGGGGTTGGACCCCGGCACTTGGGCTGCTCTCCTGGATGTGCCGAGTGCCCCCGTCATAGGGACTGTGCACAGTGACACCCACTAAGTGGACAGCGACACATGGGTGCTTGCTTACTGACCCCACCCCGCCCCCACTGTGGTCATGGTGTCTTCCTGTTCTGTGGGGTCTCTGGACACAGACCTGCGGGTCCACCTCTGGGGTCAGGTCCCAGGACCCTGAAGCATGGAGGCCACAGTCCCTCTTCCCCGCCCTCACAGGACATCAGTGGGAGACAGTTCTGTCCACCCCTCCTGGTCCTGTCTGCCTCTCTGCCCCCATCCCAGACCCGACCATCACCTTGACCAGAGAGGTAAGATGCCACTTGTCCCTTCGTCCAGGGTGGAGCCAGACCAGTTCCAGCCCATTGAAGCCATGGGTCTGAAGGAACGGTGGCACCTACTTGATGAAAGTGCTGTGACTCTGGGTGTTGGAGGCTGTTTTGGAAAATCTAGGAATGAAATGACCACAGAAGAGTGCTTAGTGCTGAGATGCTGGGCATGGTCTACTCTGGGGGGTTTCTGTTCCCTGAGGAGCAGGGAGCCTGAGACCACGGCTCCAGGAGACACGGCCAGGGTGGGACCCACTCTAGTCATGTGCTTTGGAGCCAGACACCCCTGGTTCCCAAGGGAGGCTCCGCCACCCACTAGCCAAGCCACTTGCAGGCTGTAACCTGGGTCTCAGTGAGCTCGTCTGTAAAACGGGGATGAATATACTCTCTTGGTGCCACTGTGAGGATTTCATGTGAAATGGCCTGAAAGGGCACCTGACACTTAGTAACCACTCACTGAATGGGAGCTGCTGTGGCCGTGCCCCGCCCCCTCTGTACACCCTGCTCCCTCTGTACACCCTGCTCCCTCTGTACACCCCGCCCCCTCTGTACACCCTGCTCCCTCTGTATGTCCCGCCCCCTCTGTACACCCTGCTCCCTCTGTACACCCTGCTCCCTCTGTACACCCTGCTCCCACACCACCCTCTCGGGGAAGTCCTCCCAGGCTCTCCACCCGATTCCCATTCTTTCCACCCCCCTCCGTCCGGCCTCAGGTCTGAGGTGGTAAAAAGGAACCATAAGCTCCACTGTCAGCTGTTGTTCGACTCTTGGCAAGTCCCTCGTGGTTGTACACCAGGTGGGCCCTGACGGCATTTCGGCCCCTGTGCCAGTCCAGTCTGGGGTCCCTGTGATCCTCATGCCTCTGCCCTCCTAGTCCATCTTCGTCAGGGAGGGTCCTACATTTGAGAACCAAAGTTCCATCCTCCCACAACAAGAGGGTCTTCGGGTTGGGGTTCCTGTGGGGCAGGAGGAGGCGGGAGGCAAGTGCCGAGACACCGGGTGGCCCCAGGTTTGGCTTCCAAGATCCTTCCAGGCCTGAGACTCTGTTTCTAAGACTAAGGTGGGCTGCCTACCCCCCCCCCCCCCCTTCCTCAGTGGGGAATCCAGGATATGGAGAAACAGAGCAGCAGCAAGGTCCATGCGCCCGAGAGACGCCCTCAGTGACAGTGCCGGGGAGGCCTCCCTTCTCAGAGCTCAGTGGTGCCCTTTTCTCCAGCCGCCTCCATCATCACCTGAAGTTCCTGCTCACAGGCCACCTGAATGGGTGCTACTCACTGAGGAGTCTTGGCTCCACCCACTGGGCATTGGCCTGTCCCAGTGGAAGCCGGTCTCTGGGATCCCATACCTTCCTCCTTTTTGGACCCTCCCATGGACTTTAGGTTCCAGGACCAGCCAGCACAAAGGCACAGCATGCTTGGAAAGCCTTGTCTGCCTGTCTCAAGAGCCCCAGCCAGCTCCTCAGAGACCAGCTCTCCCTTTAGCCGAGAACAGAACGCGCTCACACGCCTTGCTTTTGGGAGTTCCTGTCCTCCCGAGCATCACCCACCTCACGTCACTGGACCCCACTCCCCTGTTGTCTCCTCATAAAGTCCAGGCCCTCAGACCAGCCCTTTGGCTCTTCGCATGCTTCTCACTGTGGCCTGTGCTGAGCCTCCTGTGGGGACTCTGACCCTGAGAACCGTCTCCATGGTGAGCACAAGGCAGAGCAGAGGGCTGTGCTCTCCTTTCCTGATGGACGTGGTGTCTGTGTTTCTGTCAATTTGAAACCATTTCCATCCACCGTAACCGGAAATAAACATGTATTTCTGCCCTGTTTTGAGCACGTGGCATGCATAGGCATTCCTGTTGAAGGGGCCATGCGATGAAGTAAGATTGTTGTGTTATTTTCCGTCTCGTCAGTGTGAATGTGATCAGCATCCAGCAGTGCGTCCTCGCTTCTGAATGTTGTGAATCCCTTGAAGTTCAAAATCCAGAATCACTGTGTGTGAAATCAGCTGAGGAAAGTGAAGCTCTCCTTGTTGAAAGTGAAAGGTTTCTGTGCTATATTTTTCCTTGCACTCCTTGTGTGACTATGACGCTCCAGAAAGAAGATTTTTTCTAAAAGCACAGGTGTTCCTAGTGAAAAGCTGTTCCTTGGAATGGAAGGATGGAGGGAGAAGAGCATCGTCGTGTTGTCAAGTTCCTCCCAGGAAGCTGTGTGGGAGCCCATGTGTGTCTGTCCGTGTTGGTGAGAGGATTGCAATTGGAAATGCCTGTTCCTGCTTGTCCAGCAGGTGGAGCCAAGACCGAGCTGAGGAGGAATGTGTGTGTGTGTGTGTGTGTGTTGGAGAGATTTGCTTGTCATTCGTGCACACTGAGTGGGCACTGTGGGCAGGGGTGGCCATTTGTAGCGGGTGTCTGAAAGGGTGGCTCCATCCTTCTTGTACTGGAACCTGTTTTTTTTTTGTCGGCTGGAATGGCAGAATGAATTTCCGGCCAGAAAGTGTTGTAGCCAGTGTGGAGCTGTGTTGAAGAACAAGTGCAGACTGCCAGGTAGGGAGCGTGAAAGGGGTCCCATTGGGTTCCTTTCCGTATGGCCTGTGAAGGATGCAGATCCTGGTGCCTGATATTCCCTCTGCTGGGACCATATTCCCCTTGGAGTTGGTTCCCCTAGTCCAGTGATGGCGAACCTTTTGAGCTTGACCTGTCAGCATTTTGAAAAAGCCTAACTTAACTCTGGTGCCGTGTCACACATAGAAATTTTTTGATATTCTCAACCATAGTAAAACAAAGATGTATATTTTTGATATTTATTTCGTATATTAAAATGCCATTTAACAAAGAAACATCAACCAAAAAAGTGAGTTCGCGTGTCACCTCTGACACGCGTGTAATAGGTTCGCCTCTTATTCCCTCTGGGCTTTCTTCCCTTCCACCTGAATCCAGGGCTTCCTTGTCTTTATTTTGTAAATCTTGACCTTTGTGGGCTATTTGCATATCTTTTTTGTTATGCAAATGCGAGTGTTGGTGCTCCCTTGTGTGATGGAGATGTGAGTGCCCCTGGCTGGGTTGTGTTGTGGCCATGTCCCTTCTCCCGGTGTGTGCCCCTGTCTTTTTTCAGTGGACCCAAATTCTCCCAAATGCCTAATCCTGTCTGCATCCCCCCTGCAATTGCTGCTTGACTGTGACCGTGTGCCAGGTCAGGTGGTGCTAAGGAAAAGGTGTCTTGCCATTTGTCATGTTCCCTGAGGCACGCGGTCCCCCTGTCCATAGTGTTGTGCATTTTTTTGCTCCCCCCAGGCTTCAGTGTTGGAACCGAGGCCAGCAGTTCCCAATGTTGTGAGGAGCCGGTTTTGTGGGGGGTTGGTTTGCAGATGGGCCATGCAATCGAGTGATGTGTGGTGGAAGAGGCTCGGTGTGTGAGTCGTTGAGAAAATGGTGGGATTCCCAGGTGAAGCATGTGAAGGTGTTTTCCTGGAAGGATGGATGGCGTTGGGGGGGGTGAGTTCCCTCGGCCATGTGAGGAGGGAGGGTGGGCGCCAACCCCCAACCCCCCCCCCCCCCCCCCGCTGTGCCCCTGTGTCCGTGGAGGCTTGAGTTTGTGAGCTCACGCCTCCCCAGGTGTTTGAGCATCTTGGGTGAGTCCCTCAGATGAGGTGGGTGGTGGATGTGAGCTTTGTTGAATGAATTGGTCGCTGCCATTGGAAAAGCTGGAATTCCCCATGCCCCCCCCTCCCCCATGTGGTTTGAATCCTAGGATTGAGTGTTGAGTTGGACTCGCTGATGCCATGCAATTGCGTTGAACAGTGTGTAGCAGGGTAGCAGGAGAAAGCAGATGGGATGTTTGCGGTATCGTGAGTCCTGGATGTGTTGAATGTCCCGTTTGCAGGTTTGCGTGAGTCACTCAGGGAAATGCTGTGCGGTGGCCTCACCAAGGGAAGAGACTGCAAGTCCCCCGTGAGGAAGGCCTGTAAAGCCAAAGCTTGACTCAAAAGTGAGTTTCTAGTGGTTCGTTATGTCCTCGGGCAATCTCTTCCCTGAGAAAGATGCATTTGCATGTAGATGCAGGCTTTTGTTATTTGTGTATGAGATGAGCTAGTTGTGAAATGCCCTTGTGCCTTTGGAGTTCCCTTTGTCCGTTCCCCTGAGGGTGCAGCTCCGTCACCCTGGCTCAGAGCAGAAGGGCCTGTATTGTTCTTGAGGTTCTGTGAATGGTTGACTTTGAAGTGCCCTGCACCCAACTGAATAGTTTTTCTTTTTTGTTCAACCCCAGAGGTTTCATCCACTTTGCTTTGTCCCTACTCCCCCATCTATCAGCCATGGATTTCAAGTCATTCATTGATGTCTGCTGTTGTTTTCAATGCATGCATAAAACAAGTTAGGAAACCACCATTTTGGAGAGCGCTCGCGCTCTCTCTCTCTCTCTCTCTCTCTCTCTCTCTCTCTCTCTCTCCCTCCCCCCTCCCCCCCCCCCCCGCCCCGCCCCCCGATATTGTGTTTCCTGGTATTTTTGTTGTGTCATCCTGGCAGAAAAGCTAAATGTTATCCCTGGAGAGACCTTTATTGAAGGAGCATCGCTGCTGGGTCAGGGGATTCCCCAATCCAAATCTTGAAGACACGATTGTGCTAGGGGCAGGGGCCTGGCAGAGAAGAATTATTGAGTGGGCTGAGGGGCAGGGACCATGGGAGAGAAAAATTGCTAATTATCTCGCTAGAAAAGCAATGTGTTATGATTAAACCCAGCCAGGCGTGACCCTGCTCGTAAATTTTATGTAAAGTTTTTACCCTGCCAGTACCAGGAACGGCTAATGAGCCACTTTGCAGTTTGTTTTTTCTTTTTAAAAAAAAATGGTTTGTAGTGTTGCAGATAAAAGGCTTTGCTGTACCCTCGGTCGGCACTGCAGTACGAGGTTCCCTACAGGAGGGACGTACTGTAGTCACCTGGCCAGCTTAATAAAGGCTCTTAAATTTAAAATTCTGAGTCGGTGGTCTATCTCGCTGATTGAACCCATAACAACGATGCCATGAGATTGTCCTATGTCTATGTTCCTAGGTTTGTCTGTTTTCTGTGTGTTTGCTAAGTCCCAGGCTTTTGTGGCGGGCCTCCCAGTCACAGTCCCTCCTGAGTCCTATGTCGTGGGGAAAGTAGATTGCATGTCAATGTGTGTTCTGGGTATTGCCTCTAGAGAAGCTATTCCTTTTGTTAACGTAAAAAAACCATTGAAACCTGTGGACGAAAGGGGCCACACGCTGACCTGACAAGCTCAGGGAAGGCCTGCGTGGCAGCCTAGCAGACTCAGAGACCTAAAATAACCACAAAGGATGGTCTGAAATTAAACTTTAACTAAAAGCAGTTATGGTGGACAGTTATGTCCTAGGCCAGTATCTTCACTGACAAGATCAACTTTGATCCTTACTGAGCACATTTGCCTTTTTGCCTCTAAGATAACATTCCCTTGAAATGTCTGGGTAACTTGTAACTTCCCTTTTTCTGGAGCCCCTGGGGCACAACCAAATGTTCTGGGCGCCAGGACAGATACTACAAATTCCTTTATTATCATGTTAATTGATCCTGCACCCACCTAATTATGTGTCCATCATTTTACTTTTTATCCTATCACAGAGGTTTCCCCGCTTCGCTTAATCCACCTCCTTAAATCTGTCACCAATGAATTTCATGTATAAATACGGATGTAACCCTGCCATTCTCCGGAGCACTATCTCAATTCGTTGAGGTTCTGCTTTCCAGCATATGTTGACAGTTTGGCTCAAATAAACTCACAAAAATTCTTTACAGGTTTCAATGGTTTTTTACGTTAGCAAACCTATAAAAACTTTTTGTGAGTTTACTTGAGCCAAACTGTCGACATATGCCAGGAAGCAGAACCTCAAGGAATTGAGATAGTGCTCCCGGGGATGGCGGGGTTACAATTGTATTTATACATTTGTAATCAAAGGAGGGACATAGGTGAGTTACATGAAATTCATTGGTGATAGATTAAGGAGGAGGGAGAAAGCAAAGCTGGGGTGGGGGGAGAACCCCTGGGATTGGATAAAAAGTAAAATGATGGATACATCCGTAGGTGGGTACAGGAACAAGTAACATGATAAATGAAAGAATCTGCGGCATCTGTCCTGGGCCCAGCACACCTGGCTGTGCCCCAGGGGCTCCATAAAAAGGGAAGTCACAAGTTACCTGGACATTCCAAGGATATGTTATCATAGATGCAAAAAGACAGATGGGCTCAGTTGACCTTATCAGTGAAGATACTGGCCTAGGACGTAACTGCCCACCATCACTGCATTTAAAGTTTAATTTCAGACCATCCTTTGTAGTTACTTTATGTCTCTGAGTCTGCAAAAGTGCTATGCAGGCCTCCCCTGAGCTTGTCAGGTCAGCATGTGGACCCTTTCGTCCACATTTTGAAGTGATACCTATGCCTTTTCCTTTGCCAGTAGTTGAGTGTTGTGTGGCATGGTCCCTATGGTAGGCAGTGGCCAGTGTGTCCCTGTTTGCTGATGCTATAAGCGAGAGAGACAGGTGTTGTGTGAAGATGTGGTTTTTTTGAGTGCATTTTGGATGGTAAGCTTTTTGTATTGGGGTAGGAAGTGAGTGCCATCCATGTGCGGCCTGTGATTTTGTTGTGTAGCCACTGTGGTGTGGAGTTGAGCAGAAGTCATCCATTTCCAAAGCCAAAGAGAAGAGGCTATTGGAGATTTTGGCCAGAAATGTGTTGGCAAGGCTTTGTTCCTTGGAAGCGCTGGGGTTCCCTGGGGCCAAAGGTTGACAGAGCGGTGAATGGGCCATTGTTGAGGGGATGAGGGCGGAGGTGTGTGGCTCCCCGCAGGCATGGGCATGTGGGTGTGGCTGTTGAGAGGGCAGGCGATGGTGTTGTGTGGGTGGAAGTGGTGTCTGGATGGTATTAGGTTTGAAATGGGGAGGAAGGGTGAGGTTTTGGGGTTGGTGAGGGAGCCGGCTGGTCTCTCTGCTCTTGTTTCCCCGGAGGTGTGTGTGCAGAGGGTGCAGCGCTCGTGTGGGTCGTTGTGGATGGAGCCTGTTGGCTGGGGCCAAGTGAGTGTGGGCCGGGAGAGTGGGCTGAGTGTGGTGCGTGGCTGTGAGTCCTGATGGCAGGGACGTTTGTGAGGAGCCAAGGCAGGTCAGATTGTTGGTTGTTGAGTGATGTGAGGAAGGCGAAGGTTGTGTGGTGTGTGTCAAGGACAGGTGGTGTGTGTGTCCCAGGGCCGGTGAACGGTCTCCTGCGGTCCACTCGGTGCTAGGGCGTGGTGAGCAGCGTCCGTTTGGGTGGGAGCAACGATGAAGAAGGGCAGGTGTGGTGGGGCAAGGGAGATGTGAGTGTGTAGGAGTGAGGAGGCGTGTGTCCCAGGCGCTGAAGCTGTTTGTGAGCAGCAGGTGATGCATTGTGTTGTGTGTGAGGTGGAGAGTCCATGTCCGCTGAGAGTGCAGGTTGTGTTTTGGGATCCCAGCGGGTCAGGTTCCCGAAGAGGAAAGGGAGGCCGTGCAAGGCACTTCTTGTCCCCAAGGTTGAGGGATAGGTGCCGTTTGGGTTGATGGAGCCCTGGAGGTGGTCCCCTTGTCCCCTTTCGTGGCTTTTGAGGTGATTTCCGTGTGGGCAGTGATTTTGATGCAGGGCACTGTTGAGTTTCGGTGAGGAGACTGGAATGTGTGCCCTCAGGGTATGCTCGAAGAAGTCTCCGCCCTTGGAAATCCCGCCCAAAGTCGTTTAAAAAGCCGGCGCGGTCCCCTGAGTGGTTTCTGTAGGCATTCCGGCTGAGCCAGGCTGATCGAATTGATGTTTAATGCCTGAGCAGTGTGTCCTCGTGCGTTGTTCGTGGGGCAAGCTCCCCAGCCGTTGTCGGCAGAGGTAAGCGGTTGAGTTGTGTTGTGATTTTGTTGTCCCCAGCCGTTGTCGGCAGAGGTAAGCGGTTGAGTTGTGTTGTGATTTTGTTGTCCCGTTGGTGTGGGAGTGGGTGGATGTGTTGTTTTTGGTGCTTCGTTGTGCAGGCGGTGTTGTATTTGGAGTGTGGTTGGAGTGGGTGGTGAGGGAGGTGTGTTTGGCCGTGTGTGTGTGTGTGTGTGTGTGTGTGTGTTGTGGGTGTGTGGTGGAGCATGTAGGTGGGCGGTGCGTGCCGTGTTGGTGTCTAAGTGTGTTTCTGAGTCGACGAGGACGTTGTCCGGCATGGGAGACTGTGTCCATTCGTCCTCCCTTGCGTGTGTGCAAGTGTCCTTAACGTGTTAGAATTGTAAGAGCGTGTGATGATAGTTTTCTAAAAGGTCTTTCACACTTTGGTTTTGTCCCCCCCCCCCCCCCTCATTTTTCCGTCCCTCTGTCCCTTCATCTGTGCCTGTGCTTCCAAGATGTTCCGTGTGAGAAGGTTGAGGGGAGGCCGATGTCTCCGCTGGCTGTTGGGTGTGATGGAAGCGGCCAGGTGGGTGCCCTGGCAGTGTCCCTTGGTGCAATAGGTTTTGATTGGGGCGGGGGAGGGAGGGAGGGAGGGAGGGAGGGAGGGAGGGGAGGGAGTAGAGAAAGAAAGATGGATGTGAGCGATTTTTGAATTGTGATTGCTAATTTTCTTGTGTTGAGTGTTGTATGTGTTTGTTGTGAGTGGTTGTAGGTGGGAGCCGTTCGGCCGATGCAGGTCGTGTGTGCTTGTGTGAGTCTGTGTGGGGTCTTCGTGAAATGGTGGGTGTGGGGAAGATCGGTGTTGGTGAGTGTGTGCCGTGGTCCTTGGCGATGTGGTATTTTTGGAGTCGTCGTCTGGTCCCATTGTTTGTTCAGGAGTCCTGTGGGCAGCTGTTGGAGGCAGCTGTGGCAGTGCGGTGGAGGTGGCGGTGAGTGGTGACAGCCCCGTGTCGGGTGCCGTGCAGGCGCGTGAGGCTCTCCCCCAACAGGGTGTGTGGTGTGCTTTGGGTTCTTTCCCACGGTTTGTGGCGAAGGCTGCTGTGGAGATGATTGTTGCTTTTTTTCAGGCCAAGTCATGCATTGAAGGTGGATGTTCGTTCCCGTTTGGCCATCCATGCGAGGTGATTGTTCTTTGGAGCTTCCCTGTGCGGTGACCCAGTGTGTCCTTGGGTGGATGCCTTTCTGCTCTGAAGAGGTTAGAAGGTGTTATGGTTCAGAAGGGTGAGAGTCAGTTCAAGGGACAGGAGGTGCGAGAGCAGGAGCGTTTGCTTAGCTGGCTATGGATTGTTGTAGAAGCGTTGATTGCCATGCTATGTGTGGAAGGATTTTAAGGAAGGAGGCCCAGAAAGAGTGACTGGTGAGCCCATGAGGATGTGTTTTGTGTTTTTTTGAGAAAGGCTGAGTCCTGTAGTGTTGTGGAGCGATTGCAATACCGTGTATGTGTTTGTTGATGTGCCTGTGTCCCATGTGGACCCGCTTAAGCATGGCCCTTCTGTTGTGTAGGCAAAAAGGGAGAAGGTAAGTGTCGATGTTGGATGTCCCAGAGCAGGAGGTTTGGATGGGGTTTGTGTAGAGTCTGTGCCGCTGGTTGCCCTTGCATGTGGTACGGAATGGGATCCTGTGTGTGGAGTGTTGCAGGGGGTGGAGAGGCTGGGGTCCGGATGACCATGTCGTCCCCCAAGTTTTGTAGTATGCAGTGAAAGTTGGGAATCCTGGAAGTTGGTTTTGTGTTTGTTGAGTTGGGCCAGATAGATAGGGTTCCTGTGTGTGTGTGTGTGTGTGTGTGTGTGTGTGTGAGTGTGAGTGATGTTTCACGTGTTGGCACTGGTGTTGTGTGAAATGGTGAAGTAATTTAGTATTTGTGAAGAAGATTGAAATGTTGTGCTTGGATCCCTTCGATTCCTCTGCTGAGGTGGTTCATGAGGAAGATGGTGTTTTGATGTTTGATGATTGTGGTCTAGCCAAACAGCGTGTCGTATGCCTGTTAGGCGTAGGCAGTGTTTTCTGTCCTTTGTCCCCTGAGTGATGACAGTGGATGGTGTTTGGAAGTGAAAGAAGAAATCAGTGTTGTGTGGCAAGCCCATGTGGAAGAAAGCACTGCGTGGATGTGTTGTATTTTCAGCGGAGCCTCCGTGTGCCCGTGTTGTCCGTGAGTCGTCGGTTCAGTGCCGCGGATGCAGCGTGGCACGAAACAGGAGCGTTGGTCCTGTTCCCTTTGGCAGTATTTGGAAGCACAGGTCAGTGTCTGAAATGTGGCTACGTGGGTCATCCCAAGCGAGTTTTTGACGTAGGCAGTTTCCAAAGGACAAGCATCCACACGGCATGTTGTGAATTTGCTGTTGGACTAGGGGGTTGTGAAAGGCTCGGTGTTATGCAGGGGTTGCAGTCATGTGGGGCAGGAGGGCAAGGGCGTTTGAGAGGGCAAGGTAGTTTGGGATGGGCATTGAAGTAGGAAGGACAGTGCAGGATGTGAAAGGCCTTTGGGTGAAGCAGGCTCAGGTAGGGCCCTTGCAAGGAAGAAACCCTACACCAGGGTTGTGAGTAAGGGAGGGTCAGGCCATGTCAGGAGTGTTTTTTGTGGCTGGAGCTAGGGGAGCCCCCTCCGGCAGTTGTTGCTTGTATCCGAAATGTGCATTTTCTCGTCCTAGTGATGGAATGTATTTTTCCAGTTTTCTGGTGGCGTGGGCTATCTACATGTGTTTCTTGTCTGTTTTGTTCTCTTTCACATCCGTGTTTTCTATTGAAGAAGACAAAGTGCCTTTTTGAGTGTCCTGAGAACCGTCCATGGGTTTCTGTGCAGAGCATGCAGTTTTTGTGCTGTTTGTCTTGAGCGGCGCACGTCTGTCGTCCTTCTGTGGTGTGTGCACGACCATTCCCTCGTGAAAGCTGCAGCAATTGTTGGGCTCCCACCTTTCTGGGGGAGTCTGATGTAGATTGATGACCGCCCCTTTTGGAAGAACGTGGAACGGTCCTGATGTCATTGTTCTGATGGCTTTCTTTTGCCATGGTTTTTTCTGCCACTCCTCTGTGCACATCGTTTTTGAAAATGCACATTGTGTGTTCTAAGTAAGTGTCATCCATGGGTCCTCTCCTGGATCTTGTGCAGAATGACTTTGAAAGAGGGCACTGTGCATTGCCAAGCAGGGAGTGTGAAATGCTGAATGGAATTGTACGATTTTGGAGATGTGCATCGTTGCAGGTTTTTCAATGAAAGTCTATTTTCTGGATTGTTTTACAGAGGAATGGAGAGGGAGAAGTGTGGGATGCAGAGGTTGAGACATGGATCAGCTGCTTCCTTTACATGGGACAGATGTGCTTATCTCCAAGGTACCCACTTTTGGCTGTCATGGAATCTGGGATAGTTGACGGTGGAGGCTGATGCTCTGTGCAGCGATCCAAAGGGGTTTGTGCCCACCTGTGCTTTTGAAGCGGCACGGGAACGTTTTTGAACCTGTGGGGCAGTTTGGCGATGACGTCCGTATTTGCTGGTTTTGGGGATTCTACGTTAGCCAAGGATGCGAGTCGATTTTTAAAGGATGGATGAGCGTTGCCGTCCTAGAATTGTGTAGCTGAGAGCAAGTCAGAGGATGAATAGAGGAATGACTGAGTGCCTAGCGGAGGGAGTCTTCATGGGCCATGGCATGAAGATGTTTTTTCCCTGTTCAGTTTTCCTCCTTGTGGACCGTGGAGGCCTGTGGAGTGAAGAGTTTTGTGTTTTCAACGGGTGCGGTGCACGTCCCCACACTGTAGGCGTGATCTGTTTGCTTGTTTCTGTCCCTTGCATGAGATGAGGCAAGATCCTCTCTAGATGTGGTTTTCTTCTGTGGGCCTGTTTTTCTTTTTCCGGTGCCTTTGTGTTGTGCTGTGAAGGTGCATGGGAGGCCATTGTCTGGAGCAGGGGTCCTCCAACTATGGCCTGTGGGCCACATGCCAATACAAATATTGTGTTTGTTCCCGTTTTGTTTTTTTACTTCAAAGTTAGATCTGTGCAGTGTGCATAGGAATTTGTTCATAGTTTTTTTTAAAAACTATAGTCCAGCCCTCCAACGGTCTGAGGGACAGTGAGCTGGCCCCGTGTTTAAGAAGGTTGAGGACCCCTGGTGTAGGAGTTTGCAGAAGGTTTTCTGTGGTGATGGACCAGAGCAAGGAGTGTCCGCATGCGTTTTGGAAGTTGGACAGGATTGTCGGAAAGGTCTGTGACCGCTTCCGTGGTGTTGAAGTGAGGGAGAGCACGGGAGAGAAGGGAAGATCCCCTGGAGAGGAGAGTGGCCGAGGGGATGGTTTTTGAGTTTGTCGTGTGTTTGAGTTTTGAGGTGTCTGTGCCTGTGCTAGGAGAGGTTGGTCATCGTTTCATCTGTGTGGAGTTGATGTGTGTTGTGTTTTCAGTAGGGACCTAGTCCCATGATGTGTTCCTCGTTGAGGAGCATGGATGGAGGGTGTGTGGCCATGGTAAACATCTATGTCAGCATGAGGATTTGAGCCCTTGGGGGTCCCCCTTGGGAGTGATTTCCCCCAGTGCCTTTGAGGGATGGGGTGTGCTTGTCTCCGTGTCCCAGAACTGCATGGATTGTCCTCCCTCACAGTTATTTTTTTAAATGGTCATGGAAGCACTGTGGATATTTCTTCTAGTGATTTGTAGAGATTGTACTGAGGGAGGTGGGGGGGGGGAGGGAGGGAGGGAGGGAGGGAGGGGAGCAGAGAAACAAAGATGGGTGTGAGAGGTAGTTGAATCGGCATCGGTAGTTGCATAGACTTGTTTCAAGTCTTGTATGTGTGTGTAATGGTTGTAGGTGGAAGCCGCAGGCTGATGTGTTTGTGTGAGTATGTCTGGGGTCCTCATGAAATGGCGGGCGTGGTGAAGCTAAGCAGCCATGGAGGGGATGTGTTGGTAAGTGGCTCGTGTGATGATTGGTCACGTGCCATTTTCAGGGTCGTCCCCCTGGCCCCACCCTTTGCGTAGGAGTCCTGTGGCCAGTTGTTTGAGTGACCCGTCGTGGACTCTGGAGGCGGTTGTGAGTATGACAGTCCTGTGGTGGGTGTTGTGCAGGCATGTGAGGCTCCCTTCCCCCTTGTCCCCCCGAACAGCGAGTGTTGTCTGCTTTGGATTCCTTCTGACCGTTTGTGGTGAAGGCTGCTGTCTAAATGTTTGTTGCTTTTTTTTTCAGGTCATTTATCAAATGTGGAAGTCCCTGTTTGGCCATCCGTGGGAGGTCGTTGTTCCTTGGAGCTTCCCTGTGAGGTGAAGCAGTGTCTTTGGGTGGCTGTGTTTATGCCATCAAGAAGTCAGAAGGTGGCACGGTTCCGAACGATGAGAGTTTCTTGAAGTGATCTCAGATGCAGGGAGCAGGCGTGTTTGCTTAGATGGCAGTGTACTGTCGTAGGGGAGTTGAGTGTGAGGATAAGTGTGACAGGATGTTACCGAGTGAGGAATAGAAAGTGTGACAGTGTTCAGTGTCGACCCATGGAAGCTTGGCCAGTCCTTTCTTAGGTGAAAAGGAAGAAGGTATGTGTCCCTGTTGGATGTCCCAGAGCAGGAGGTTTAGGTAGTGGTTTGTGGAGTGCATGTGCAGCTTGTTGCCTGTGGACCGAGTGGTGTATTGTATGTTTCCACGGTGTAGGTTTCATAGGAGTTGCAGGTCTGTCCCCTGTAGGAGAGGAGGCAAGACCATGTGTAGATGTGGTTTTCTTGCATGCATGTGCTTTTGTTTTCCCCTTGTATTCCTGTTTGACTGTAGGTTAAGGTCCATGGGAAGCCATGTTGATTTTTTTTAATGAAAAGATATATGTGTGTATGACCTGTGTGTTTTGAGTTTCTAAAAATTTTTTTTTGAAATGTGGCCCAGATGTACAGATTGTAGTGGAGGAGGAGGAGGAGGAGGAGGAGGAGGAGGAGGAGGAGGAGGAGGAGGAGGAGGAGAGGAGAGGAGTATTTAGTAGGTGAATCGCCTATATTGTGGTTGTGAAGTCTGAGGAGGTCCTTTGTGTAGGTCTTCTCTGAAGCAGTGTCTCCCACCTATTTTTGTCAGCTCCCTGTCCTTTTCAGTATCGTGCATCCATTTTTTCCAGGGCTCCCCGTGGGAGTTTTTTCCTTTTTGTGCCACAGTATGTGTTGATTGTAAGTTACCTGGCACCGTAGAGGAGTTGAGTCTGTTGTTTCTGTTGGGTGGGTGAGAATGTCACCTGTGGAAAGGGTGTTGTTTGAGCCAGTCTTTGCAGTGCCCATAGGGTCCGTCAGAGCATTTATGTGTGGTCCTAGTGATGTCCAGGTAGGCTTGGTCCTTGCTCTCCCATGATTGTTAGGGAAGGTTAGAGTGTAGTGGTGTGCTGTGTTATGTTGTAGAAAAGACGGATATAGAAGGGGCCTGGTGGAATGTGAAGGAGATAGCACTCTAGAGTGAGTCCACCAGTAACAGATGGATGTTGTGGAGGGTGGCAGGTGCCGTTTGTATGCTAATGTTGCATAGAGTGACATCTGTGTCTGCAGTTGAGTGTTTTCCCCAATCTTTGTGTAGCTCTGGAAAGCCATCGTCATTGCAAGCAGCCCAGCCTAGGTTGTGCTGAAGTGTGCCACGTCATCCCAGTCTGTGAAGGCAGTTGGAAGCCATCACCTTAGTGTTGAAGAGCTTATCCCAGTACTAAGGAGCCAAAAGTCATTTAAAGTGTTGTAGTCTGTTTTCAAGGTCGTAGTGTTGATGTTTGATAATTTATAGGTTTGTAGAGTAGGGTAGAGAGTTTGGGCTGTCCCTGAGGTCCATTTTTCTTTTGAGCATCCTGGACTGCCTGTGTTGGGTGGGTGGATGGGTGGGTTGCTTGGTTTGGGTTCATGAATGGGTTTGTTGTGGTTGAAGTCCTGTGAACCTGCTGTTTATGGATTCTGCTAACAGAAATGTCTCTTTTCTAGGTCTTTGTGCCCTTCCTGGTGGCCACGTTCTGCCCACGGAGGTTGCTGTTGGTCTGAGGGATCTGTGTGTTGTTTTCCCCATGCACTCACCTTGCCAGCATTGAATGAAGGTTGTCATCTTTGTGGATACCCTAGGGGCACCTCATGGGAAGCCTTGACTCTGTTCACCTTCATGAATCTGTGCCGCATGTCACTGCGGGGAGGTGACATGTCTCCCTTAGGATCTGTGAGCACAGCTTTGTTTGCTGCCTGTGAATAGTTTCCTTTGCTTTGTCATTCATGTCTCCATGACTTTCAACTTGCTGTATGGGTTGGGTGGGACCTAAACAGGATGGCTGCCTTCTTGGAAGGACAGAAGACAGAGATCCCGAAGACATACCTGGAGAGTGTTGTCTGGAATGCATCCATGGAGTTGTCTGCTGATAGCATGTCTTGTGTGGTCTCCCTGTATAACACAGGGTAGTTTGTCTCCACAGGCCACAGAGTATGTGACTGTCCTAATGCTATGTACACCCCACTGTTGTTACCTTGTTGTGTGGATACTTGTATGTGTTTATTGGCTGTGTTGTGTGGACATGGTGCATTATCCTGTGCCATGTTCAGCCAAGCTCCCAGTCTGTCCGCTACCTGTCCATTCCCACTCATGGTTTACAGAGAGTGAGCTGACATGTAGGGGGCCGGAATGGCTGCAGGGTCCTGTTGGGTGTGGTTTTCATGGACATGGTTTCATCTGGGGTGGGTGTTTTTATCTTCCTGGTTGTTCACAGGAGACCTGGTTTGATTTCCCAAAGCCCTTTACCTGGTCAGGGTCATTGTTTACCTCACCTTCTATCCTATATGTGCTCACTGTCAAGTTATTTTCTGTGTATTTGCTGTGGTTGTGTAGTATACAGTTCCCCTTCCCACGCCGAAGGCAACATTTAGTTACCTATGTAGGGGAACAGCTTTGTCGCTATGGGGCTATTGTGTCTTCACGAATCCATGGAACAGGGATATTTGGTCTGAGGGATGGCGGACATTGGAGACATCTGATGTATACTGAGAATGGTAAGTGTGGTTCCTGATTCCTAATGTTGGGCTGGTTCCTCTTCTGTGCTGAAGTTAGCAAGCAGCACAGTTTCCCCCACAGCCAACGTGCCCCGAGGTAGGTACTCCATGTCCTGTCTCCATCATTCTGTCAGTCATGCTTTATGCACCTTATTCTATCCGGTGCGTCAGTGGCATGAAGTTGATTGTGTGTTTGATTTGGAAAGCCTACGGGGGTGACCACTGTCTGAAGGTGGGCAATATCCTTTCAAATGTTGCTGTTGTGTTGCAACCCCTTGCTGTTCCTTCTAATTCCACAAAACCCTGGGCAGCCCCCCAATGAAGTTGTGTGTTTAGTATTCCACCAGCTGCCCCCCACCCCCATCCCACCTAGTTCGGTCCATGTGTAGTCTTCCCTGCACTGTCCTTGGTTTTGAAAAAGCAAGTATCCATCCCTCCACCCCTTTCAGTTTCAAGGGTGGGCCAGCAGAATGTCCACTTGTCGGCAGTTGCTGAGCATCTCTGAGAATTCACTGCTAAGTCACTCCACCCCCTTGTTAACCCCAGCTGCTATTCAAGGGAACATGCATGGTGGAGTATGCTCTTGGGCATCATGGTTTTTATTGTTTGATGAGTCCACTTCAAAACATGTAGCTTTCATGTATGTGAGAGCCTTTGAATAGGTAGCAACACACGTTTCCTGTACACAGTCTGACCTGACCCACTGTAATCCAAGGTCCAATTTGTTTCTTGGTTTGGTTTCCACTGGATTTCTCAGTTTTCTTCTGCAACCAGTCCGTAGCCCCATCCCCTTGCTGCCCTGGCCCCACTGTAACAGCACATGTTGTAGAAAGTTTGTGTGTGAGGCAATTTGTAGCCGCGGGTCTCAGCGCAGCCCCCCCCCCCCCCCCCCCCCCCCCCGCCGCTTTGTCCCTGCTGCTATTTAACTGGGTGTCTTGCTGAGCACGCAGGGGTATGGGTTGCCCCACCCAGTCAGCTGTAGGGAAGGTTGCCCGAGTGTGAAGGACCCTTTCTTTTGAGTAAGGCTCAAGTCCTGCGACACCTCCCCCCACCTCCTTCAAAGAAAAGACCTGTCGTGCACATGACAGCTGGGAGTGTCTGATGCCGCAGTTCTGTGACTGCTGGACTTCTTTGGGGGGCTTCGCGGTCCCCAGGCCCCTTTACACCACACTCCTCCGCCCCCCCCCCCTCTCGGTTTTGCTGTTGATGGGCGGTTTGAAGCCGACTGGACAGCGCAGGTAAAGCCGGGTAGCGAGTCAACCCGCGTTGCTGTGCAATGCCAACCGCGAGCTTGGTGGCAGCCTCCCTAACATACAACTCCCCCCCCCCCCCCCCCGACAATGGGCTATGACAGTTTCTGGGATTTGGCAGTGACATCCCCCCCCTCTCTTTTGAGGGAGGCTCAGGAGTGTGGTGCCAGGTGCCCGCCCCCCAGGCCTGGCAAGCGCGCCTCTGGTGGCACACCTTTCTTCGAAAATGCCCCTACGTGGTCCTGTGTGAGCGGCACCCTGCACATCCTCCACACCCCCTCCTCCCCCCCTTGCTCATCCCGAGATTTGACATTGGGTCTCCTGGGTCCATCATCGCCTGTGGGTTTCCATGGCCCCGCTGCCAGAGCCGTCAATCGCTCATTTGCCCGCCCCCACCGGGTGTGTGCACCGCATAGGGCCGAAAAAGCTGCAACTTTGGTCCGCATCCGCGAAAAGAGCACGAAAATTGTGTGGCTCTAGTCTTTAATGGTCATGGCCAGGCGAGTGCTGCCACTGGGGCTCATGACGTCATC